>NW_003852407.1:7546486-7579052 GCF_000181295.1 Otolemur garnettii
GAGAAATTTCTCTTCAAGTCCCTTGCCCACCCTGAGATGGGATCACTCGTTTTCTTCTTGCTAATACGTTTAAGTTCTCTATGGATTCTGTTATTAAACCTTTGTCGGAGACATAACCTGCGATAGCAAGCTATAACTTTTAATGAGGCTAGTACAAGGCTTCCAAAATGTGCTGATAAATAAGTGAATGAATAAATTAATGATTAAATGAATTTTTATGACCAAACAAATGTATATACGAAGTAGATATCCACCTGTAAGACATGGGCTAAGTGTTGCCATAAAAGTTCCAGTTATTACCAATATTTAGGGACATTCAGATAAAATGTGAGTTCTTCCACATCCTTGGTGACTTTTGAGATGACTTTTCCACTTAGACTCTTTATTATTTTACTGTATTTATGAGGCTGGCCCCTAATAAACCTTATTATACTAGAAAAGGAATACTGAATAATCTTATGAATGGGTTCATTTCAATAAACTGTGTTGATGATGGCTGAATGTATGGATTTTCTCAGGAAAGAAGCAGGTCCCATGAGCCCAATTCCTAGGGCCAATTTAGTGTAAGCGCCTTCAAGGGGAATGCAAGACAAAGGTTAGGGAGGAGGCAGCAACCATGGGAATAAGTCTTTGAGTGACTTCAAATCATATTTACATGCTCAATCCAGGCCGTTCACTGCTTACGACATTGATACACATGGAAGATTATTTTCTGGCACAAATCTATGTGTGGAGAATTTAGTTGTCTGTGGAAAATAACTACCAGGACTCTGCAGGAAAGCTGCCTCCCTAAACTTTGTGGGATGGCAGCAGTGATTTGCCCCACTGAAAGCTAATGAGAGAATCTGGGCCTTAGAGAAATCTGAACACCCAAGAAAGGTTTCTGAAGTTGTTTGAGGTGATTTGAGTGATTCATGGTTTAAGTGATTTGAGTGATTCATGGTTTGAGTGATTACTTAGCTTTCACCACCATGGCCCAGTAGGTTGTTGGTTTGGCCCAGTGTTCATCTAAGCCTACACGTTTGAGAAATATAACTAGCATGGTGAAGTAGAATAACTTTGGCCTAAGAATTAGAAGATCAGAGTTCTGGTCCCATATCTGTTACTTTGGGCTGTGCTTTCTTCCTCTGTGAATGAGAGATGACTACTAAGATTTCTTCCAGCATTAATTGTCCATGAACTTTTATTTACGAAATATGAAGATCATATCTACCTAACTTTTATGTCTTCAATCCACAGATCATTGGACCTATTAGAGTTTTTTTGTTGTTGTTGTTTTTTTTTTTTTTTTTTTTTTTTTTGAACCCATCATCCCCAGTATATGGGGCCAGTGTCCTACTCCTTGAGCCACAGGTTTGGGAGGAGCCCAGATACTTCCCTTCCCACTGCTGTCCCATTCTTTTTTCTTTTTTTTTTTTTGAGACAGAGTCTCACTCTGTTTCCCAGGTTAGAGTGCTGTGGTGTAGTCTACCTAACACCAATCTCACACTCTTTGGTTCAAGTGATCTTTCTGCCTCAGCCTCCTGAGTAGCTGGACTACAATTACCCACCATGATGCCTGGCTAATTTTTCTATTTTTATTGAAGATAGAGTCTCACTCTTGCTTAGACCGGTCTTGAACTTCTGAGCTAAGGGATCTTCCCACCTCAGCCTCCATTAGTGCTAGGATTAGAGGTGTGGGCCACTGTGTCCAATCCAGATCTATCAGTTTCAAATTTTTATGTTACTAGAGTAGTGAATTCCCACTGGTACACCTTTGTTTTTTACATAAACTCTCCATTCTATATTACTTATTTTATGTACCCTCCCCTTTAAACTTCATATACTTTCCTCTAAAGATCCCATTTTTTCTAAAGGCTTTCACATCCATGAATCCATGGGATGAGGTAGACTTCTGTCTTTAAAGTCTTCCCTGGCTAGAGTTGCCAGATAAAATGCAGGACATCCTCTTAAGTTTGAATTTTAAGTATGTCATGGACCTAGGTATGCCATCAATTATTGGTTATCTGAAATTCAACTCTAACTGGGTATCCTATTTCTTGATTTGCTACCTAACAAACTTGTCTTTGAGTAGAGTTCCTTCCCCCACCCCCAAAGTCCTATGGATTTCTGTTTGTATCATTCTACATGTACATACATTACTCTTCATCATTTGGAGAGTCTCTGTCCATCTGATTTCCCTAACTAGATTATAAATCCTGTGAGAAACACAACTGTCTGATTGTGCTTCTCATTGTTTTGTAATTGGTAGATTCCTTTAAGACTTCTTCACAACTCATATGCTTATTCCTGGTTATTAAAACACAGACAGCCCCTTCCTCAAGCAGACTGAGATAACATAATCACATCACATTTCCCTAGACCCACAAGAAAATAGGATGAAACTCAAATGAAAATTAACAGTGAGGCCCGCAGTGGTTGATCAGTATTACCAGCAACAATGAAAAAATATAAATTAATCTAATTATTTCTAGTGAATGTGAGAGTACTATAATGTCACTTGCAGAGCTGAATTGTTGGCCTGCCAATTTTGTCCTGGCTGTCTTTTAACCTACAGTCTCTATTATGCAGGGCACTGAAGCCACCTCCTCACATATTTGAAGTCTCATAAGGCATTGAGATCCCTCTTTTTTCATTCAAGATTGTGTATCCCTGCCCCGAGGAAACCAAGAGCACCAACTCACCTCTTGCCTCAAAATAAAGTCTTTTATTTTAACTTCCGTTCCATGCTGAATGTATATTTTTCTTTCAAGTCTTACCACTTTCCAAAAGAAAAAAAAAGTCTTACCACTCTTTAGAGTGGTATTCATTATTTCCCAAACAGCCCTTGAACATGAGCTCACCCTTCTACGTCTGTCTCTAGTGTTCCTCATCTCTGTCTCTCCAAATCCTACCCATTCATAGGGAAACTGGTTTGTGACAATGGAGAATAAAAGGTGCCCTGGGAATCTGTTTTAACACTTTCACTTTAAATATGAAGAAACAATGAACCTCAGGTTTGTTCAACAATAGCCTGCAGTGGAGTGACACAGCAATGACCAAGAAATATCCCCAAAGTCTTTTCTTTGTTCCCTTTCCTCGTTCCTTCTTCAAGAATCACCTTCAGCTTGCCATCTTTTTTGGAAAGACTTTTCCTCATCATTGCAGCCAGAAATTTCTTCTCTGTCTCCTTTAACCCGAAGTGGGATTTTGCTTGTAGTTCTCTTGAGGCACTTCATCGTTTTTTTAGCTTGTGTTTTTGCGGTTGCCAAGGTTCCAAGGGAAAACTATTCCCTGTGCTAAAAGCAAGGAGACAGCATGGCCCCTGGAGTGCTGTTTTCCTAAAGGCTTGATGGTTCGTTTGGGAGGGATAATGAGCTGATGGTGCTGCCCAGTATGTGGAGCTCATGAAAGAGGCTTCACTGGGCAAAGACTGACGACCACCCTTAAATCTGCACAGTGTTCAGGATGGAGAAGCAACTCTGGGAAAAGGAAGCAGGAAGCCTGGGTCACAGCATGTGTGTGGTAGGGAAGAAATGGTCTTGGGAAGAACTTCTTCGTGTCTTGTATTCCACCTAAGCTCAGGGGAGCTTATCATACATCAGTGAAATAAGTATCATTATGTTGGGAGCACTCTCAAAAATAGTAATGCAACTGTGACTCTGGGATTAGAGCCTTATCCAAGGGCTCTGGAGGTGAGTCCAGTGGGACAATCTTAGAACAGGAATCCATCAGCGTGGGGAGAGAGAATGCCGAGGAGGAGCCGGGTGCATCACTGTCAGCCTCAGGCCAGCCGGGAGGGGTCCTGGACCTGCGCACCTGGCAGCCTCATGCTTTGGTGTCAGAGTGAACTGGCTCACCAAATGTTTCAGCAAGAATTTCATATGGTGGCAAATTAAACGTGACAAAATTTAAGAAAAAAATAGTATTCATAAAGGAGGTTTAGCATTAACCATCTACCTTGAGGCAAAGCTTTGACTTTAAAAGATATGGCTTTTTATCTATACCACTTTTTTTAAGTCTTTTTTTTCCCCCAGAATTTTGAAATAATCGCTCACATGTCAAACTTTCTGACCTTTACCCTCCGTGGTTATGTACCCAATCAACAGACATCCATGGACTGCGTCACGGGGTGCAGAGCTGGGCCCCATACAGAGAAGTGCCTGAAACAGACATGACCTCTATCCTCACTGAGCTTGGTCTCCTGATCCAAGGCCATCAAAACACCTATTATACACCATTTGGCATAAGAATTAAAATATATAATAGGTTCTAATATGTTTGGAGCAGCATGTTTTAGGTCAAAAACCCATTTTTGGTTTTTGTTTCTATTCATTTTTAGGACTGGTCCATCATCACACAGGAGCATATGTTCAAGGCACTGACTGCCTCATAAAAAAGGAGTTATTTTTTTTCCACCAAAACAATACTCCAATTTGAATGTTTCATCAAAAGAGGAAGATTTCTCAGGATCAGCCAAATTCCAGACACTTATATCACAATATGGTAAATTTTCAAAAGGAAGTCACTTTTGCCAAGATGTAAGGGCTCATGTATGTAAATTCTATACTTCAAACATAAGTACATCTCAAAAATATTATCAAATGCTATCATTGACTGAGTGTTTCCTATCTGCCTGGTACTGTTCTAACCCTTCTTGTTTATGCTTGAATTTAATCTATACACAACTATAAGAAGTAGGAACAACTCTTATTATTTTTATTTTACAGATGAGGAAACTGAGGTACTCAGTATGTGGTTCAGCCAATATACAAATCCCAAAGCCACTGGCTATTGGTTTATATAAACTGGTAAGTAGTCTACTCTCACCATTAAGTGTACATTTTAGATTAGAAGTCATATTAGACCACCCCTAGAGAAACTTAGGAAACAAATTAAAAATTTAAAAAGAGTGTTTTAAAACAACTCATCTTTTTGTGATTACCCATGAGTTACCTTAAAGCAAAGTTGCAAGAAACTAGAAAGATAAAGTTTGACAAGGCCACACTGTCAGAAGCCATCTGAGTATCATAGAGAACTATTCAAAATTATTAGTATTAGTTGCAGGTCCAAGACCGCATCAAGACACCAGGCTGTACAACAAGTGGTCTCCTTGTTAGCCAGGCAGAGATGCACCTGCAATGATGCTCTAACCACATTCAGGCTCATTCAGACAAATGGCAAAACAGCAGAGCAGTACATAGGAGAGGCTTATATAGAAGATAGGAGCCAAGATCAGGTCATGATGTATAGCAACAGAACTTACCTGGGAAATGACAAATGCTGATGTCTCCAGTACTGTCTCAATTGGTTTCTCACATAGAAAACTGAAATACCATTCTAATTGGTACAAACCAGACATCAACTGAGGACCAGGACCAGCCAAAGTCACAGAAGGGTAGCCTGGTTGCTACCAGCAGGTAGGTGGAGTACCCTGAATATCCTGAGTGAAAGGTAAGACTTAAGGACTGATAATCTAGGTCCCCATTTCAGTGGTGAGTTCCCAAGCCAGAAACCACCCCTTGATTGTTCACTCATAGACGGTATATTCTTGGAAACAGGGATAACAGATTAATTTATAAATATATCTTGCCATCTCTATAAAACTATTGACAAGGGAGTACACACAACTCCAGCCAGTGTGTAGCCGTGATGATCAGCATGGTCTGAGTGCAGTAAATGTCTGTCAGCTCTGTTTTATCTGTACCCTCCTGTCAGAGTTTATAGGAGGAAAACTTTAGTTCCCAAATACTTGGTTTACCTTCTTTGTGGTTGTGGTCCGTTGTTGAGAGATGTGTCCCATGGGCTGGGATGGGGATCTGACATCACAGGGCTGCACTGAAGCTTAAGGCTGCTCCAAATACACATAAAAATCAACACGAACGCTGTTTGGTAGCATATGATGTGCTGTAAAAAAGAAATTGTCAGTATGTTTGAAGGTCATTCTGTCCTACGCAGTCAAAATAAAATGTATCAAGTGTCCTGTGGAAGCAGTGACCTCTCTTTGTGGAACAGTGGGAAGCAAAGATAAGGATGTTCTCTGTGCCACTGTCACAACACAAGACCAGATGTGGCCAGCTGAGCTTTTTCTCATTGCCCATAGCTTCCCCGTAGGATCCCTGAGGGGCAGCCCTAAGCCCCAATTCACCACATAAAGAGGGCAATGAGGCCAAACTGGAGAGTAAGCAAGCCTCAGGGAGTCAGCCAGGCTGCTGCTGCCCTCTTTGGGCCTTTTGCCAAACCAGCTCAGGGACAGGATGGAGGCTTGAGTCCTCAGACAGCAGAATAAGTGACCACATCTAGTTTAGGGGGAACGAGAGTAACATTTAACAGTCGTGTATTGCGAATGATTTTCTGGACTGGGTGATCCTATGCATGGGCTCCTTCATTCCTCGTGTCATCATGGGACATCAGCATTGCTATCTTCACATGATTATGGTGCACGCAGGGCTCCTGCAGATGCCAGGAGCCTGGTGAATCGTGAGATTGGAATTTGGCCTCAGACCATGGCTATCTGAGCGTATCAGCATCTTTACTGGGCCCAGCCATTTGAACGCAAGATGTGAATCAGTTTGACCAAATAAGACCTTGAGAACTATGCATCTGTGCTGAACAATGTTTGCGCTATAGCACATTACATTTTAAAAAACAGTTTATACAAAAGAAGGGAAATAATTATAAAATAAAACAGGATCAAATCATGAGTCAGATCATGAATTCTAGCACCTTCAAATTTATGAGAACTTTCCCCTCACCCTTGAGGAGGCTTACAACAGAGCCTTGACCTTTTGTAGAGTGAGATCCAATGGTTATAAGAGGAACCCACCCAAGCCACAGCTGTCATGCCAAATATGCTTTTAGGTTAGTTTGTACAGTGATTTGAACTTCTTAGGCAAGCCCACTAGAGACCTCACAAAACATATATTCTCTCTCCATTGAAGAAACCAATGGAGTCAGTCCAACAATTCATTTACCTTGACTTCCAGGACAATGTGGAGATACTTTCTAGGCATATGTATCATCAGATGATCTGGGGTCCAAGAGAAATATTTCCAGTGGATCCAGATGGTGACTCTAGATAGAAACTCTCAACACACTTCGTGGTTTCAAGACTTCGAAGGACTGTGTTCTCAGGAGCAAACCCTGTGATTGTCTATTTTACCTTCCATGCAATTCACTGAAAGAGGTCAGTTTCTCATTGCAATTTCAAGATGTGGCTCAGTCCTACTTCATTTCTGGGATCTTCCTTAAAATACAAGACATACAGAATGAGAAACAGCTAGACTGAGATAAGAATAATGAGTCAGTATTGAAGCAAATCTGCCGGCAAGCCTTCTTTAAGACCTCTAACTTTTCTTTTTAAATGAATGGTTCACATTTCAATTCCCTTTCTTACTTTTTACAGAAATATATGACCGACTGGCTTGGTGTAAAATATTAATTCTTCAGATGCAGACTGCCCCATCATACCTTCCCTATGGCCATTTCCACTTGCCATCTGCTTGGCCCCCTCTGGCTCTGGAATCTCCCCCTGTGTGTTGCATTCTGACAATGAGCAGGGTTAGGAAAAGAGAGAAGGGACGATCTTCTTGGTCCTCGGTTGCCAACTTCCCACAGTAGTAAGCAGGGGAGCGTGCAGGTCAGTGAGGGGAGCAGAGGCTGAGTGTGCAATGTGCAGGCTGGACAGACCCCCCCAAAGCCTCTATCTAATCCCATTTCCCGAGGAATGCTAGTCTTGGTTATGCCTACTGGAGTCTCAGCAGCTTGCCTCAGCGAGTCAAGCCATATTATTCTGTAAAGAACAGGATTAAGAAAGTTTGTTTATGGAACTTTATGGTAGGCAAAAAGAATGGTTAAAAATGAGCTGTTAATGAGAGCTATAGATTTCTCTACAAAATAACTGAAGCTTATGAATGATTAGCTATAAATACTGCCCACTAGGGTTCTATCACCTCCTTGTTTTGCCCAATAAAGGACATGTTGGCCATTTTTTCCTAAAATCATCAATAACATTATCCTCTGCTCTGGTACACACTGCAATGTCCCTTCCCTTTCCTCCCACTCTGCTAATTTGTCATGCTTTCTTCAATGTGAGCCTGTGCTTCTGGAGAGAGAACCCTGACATCCCTTCCTAGGTTGCGTGAAATGCTGGCTTCCTGCTTTTCTCGTTAATTTTAGAAACGACCTTGATGTGTTTGCGCTTCTGGCTCTAGCTTCAGCTCTCTGCTGATATCTCTCTCTCTCTCTAATTTGCTGGGGAGAAGGCAGGGAATCCACTTTCTGATTTGGAACAGTGCTCAAACCATCAAGTGTCTTCCTGGGATGTAGCAAGCATCTTTATCCTATCATAACCAAACCATAAGCTAAATTATCAATGGAGTCATGAGATTTCCTTAAGCTACATGATAGTGTTATTAATGACTTGCTTAAATATTGTGTTGTGTTAAAATAGTTTAGGCTTTTCTAATTCCTTTCATATATATTATTTCATTACTTTAAAATTAAATTACTGACTTAGGACTAATGTTCTTCTCCTTTTGTAAATAAGGACATTATGTGTTTGAGTTCAAAACGAAGGTCCACAAATCAAGAATTATCATCCCCTAAAACTTAGTTCACCATTTTTCTTGCCAGATGTGCTTATGGAAAACTATTGTGTGACATCATTTCTGGCAAATAAAATTAGTTGGCCCAGAGGAAACAGGCTATTTAAAAGAGTTCCACTGCAAATCACTTTGTGAAGTTAAATATTCTCTAATACATCCATTTTATAAGTCTAAACTTGCAAGTGACACATAGTGTCGAAAGTGGGGCGCTGATGAACTGAGTATTCCAGCCATTAAATTAGCTGATGAACTGAGTATTCCAGCCATTAAATTAGCTTCTGTGTTGCCCCCGACCAGAGGGAGGTGCAGGTGGCTGAGTCTATGATGTGCATAAATGGCAGTGGCGAGGCGCAGAAGGAGCCTCCGACAGCTGCTTGCACAAGCCTTGCCCCTGGATTTGGCCACTGGTCAGCTGCTTTCCATCATCTGCCAAGGGAACTGTTTCTACCAGGATTGGAGGGTGGGGTACCTGGGCCCAGGTCAGCACACTGCTTCTGCCGGTTACCCCTCTTCACAGCCTTGCCTCTCCTCTGTCTCCTGACCTTCTGCTGCCACACTCCCAACCGGAGTTGAAGGTTTTGCTAGTCATACGGCCCCTGGCTCATACCTTTCCCATGTGCATTTGTGTCTTATCCTTCCTCCAACTTTGTTTCTCTTGATCCGATCCATTCAGATCCATTCATCAGCTCAGAAGGATCAGTAGTTCTCAGCCCTAGCTCTATCCATGTATTAGAGTAATCTAGGGAATTCTAATAAATTTTCCAATGCCAGCACCCCACCAACAAAATCCTGTTTTAATTTGAATGTTGCAGGGCCTGAATGAAGCACTTTTTTGTGGTTTGTTGGCTGTTTTTGCCCCTTAATTTATAAGCTACCCAAGTGATTTGAACCTGCAATAAAATGGACAGCCTGTGATCTACTTGATGATCTAATCATAGATAACTCCAGCCCTTGGTGAATGGAGAGACCATATTATGAGTTGAATTGTGTCCCCCCACCCAAATTCATATGTTGAAGTTCTAATTCCCTCTGAAAGTGACCTTAATTAGGTCTTTACTAAGATCCCCAAGTTAAAATGAAGTCATCAGGCTAGATCTAAACCCAATATGACTGATGCTCTTATAAACGGGAAGTTTGGAGGCAGACACGTACCACGTGGCCATGAAGACAGCCATCTATATACCACGGACAGAAGCCTGGAACCAATCCTTCTATCACAACCCCTCAGAAAGAACTCACTTTGCGTACACCTTGATTTCAAACCTCCAGCCTCCAGAACTGAGACAAGAACTTTCTGCTGCTCAAGCCTTTGTCACAAGACCCCAGAAAATCAATACATCCCTTAAGACCTCATTGTGATTGCCCTAATCCATGAGTATGGCTGGAATGAATAACTTGCCCCAGTTTGCTCAGGATTTTCCCAGTTTTAGCAGTAAAGTCCTACATCTCAGGTGCCTGATCTGTTTTAGCCAAACCAGGACAGTCAGTTGCACTGAGCATAGCATGGTGGTTATGTGCACAAGCTCCAGAACCAGGCAACCTGCGTTTAAAACCCACCTCTGCTGATGCTTGGCTGTGTTGCTTTGAGCCTCAGCCCCCTTAGCTGCAGAAAAACCTACCTTGTAGGGGCCTTGTGTGGATAACCTGGCTAATATGTGTAAAACTTCTAGAATATTTCCTGGCATACGGTGAGCACTCAACAAGTATCAATAATTAATATTTTCACGCACAATTTGAATCAGAAAGTAGTCATATAATGATGTTTGCTTTCCTGACAGTAAGGTAGTTAAAAGTCCTTTCATTAAGAGCCAAATGTATCCAAGCCTTTTGCCTACCATTCATTCATTCCAGTGCTGGTTTTCTTGTGATGAGGCCTTGGCACATCTTAGCAGTTTTGTTCTTCTTATACAGGGCACATTATTAACCAGAAGTTTCAGGCTCCATGGATCAAAACAAACAAAAAATGAGATCATCTTTTCCATCTCCTTGCAATACTGTGAAGGACGCCACCCAGGGACAACAGGCAGAGGGCACGACGTGCTTCAGCAGTGAGACTTCTAACAAGTCAGAACCAAAATGGTTCCTTCAAGAAAGAAGACAGATTTTCAAATGAAGAGGCATCAGTTCTGTGAGGACAAATGGCGATCAGGAGAAGAATTAGCAAAGGGATGCTGCTGAAGCTGGACCATGCACAAAGCAAAGGCATTGCCGGGCAGCTCAGGAGGGTGAGGGTTAGTTCAGGCACAGGGAACAGCATCAGGAAAGGCAAACTATGAAAGTGCCTGGCGTGTTAGGAGACTAGAAATTGTTTGGTATCTCTGGAGGGCAGGAACATGTGGAAATCCAGTAAAAGATGAATCCAACCCATTCTAGTGTCCCCCGTTTGGCATAAGGCTAAAATCATATAATCAACTCTATGTAAGCCTTGCCTCCAAAATTGGATTTTCAACTTTTGACTAAAAATAATACCTCTAGGTGTTCAAAGAAGATGTTCCTTTGGCACAAGTGACACCCGTAGGCAAGTTTCATTTCTGAGTGCTCCATAGTCAAGGGGTTAATTCACTGAGGACTATATAGTAATTTTTGCATCCTTGGAGGGTAAGTTACTAATAAAAGTAGTTAGCAGAGCCAATAAGCCTTCGTAGGCTGAATGGATATGTACTGTACACTTACACACACACACACACAATATATATATATGCACGCATACACACATACCTAATGTTAATTAATTCTTACATTTATTTCATTGTCCTGTAGTATTTTTTGTGCTGAACCCTAGCACTCACCTTTCCACCCTTGGGCTTCAGAATCAAGATCTGTCCAAACTGGTGCTCTGTACTCCAGCCACAAGGCCAAATTGACTTCTGTGAGCGCTGGTAGAAGATGAAGCCAGGACTAAGGGAAAACCGGTGTTATTTAGAATAAACATTTCCTTGTGTTTGTATTTAGAGACAATCTGATCATCTTTCTTATCTAGTTCTCTCTTTATTATTATTTTTTTATTTATTTCACTTTCATTTCTGACAGGTTTTGACCATATTTGGTCCCTCTTTTCTGGACCCTGATATGAACTTAGGGCTTTTCTAAACGTGTAGTCGCTTTCAACTCCTTTCTGTGCAAAGGCTATCAGGGATTCTCAACCTGCCCCTGCCTGAGGATCACATGTAAATCATGATTGAAGTCAGACATCTAGCCTCTACCATGGAAAGTCTGATACGGTCGAAACAGGAGGCTCACAGTTACCCACAAAAACGGGGGGCAGGATTTTTAAAAAGAGAATAAAAACAAAAACCAGCAATCCAGATCAGGAGAAAACCCACAATGATTCTCCTGCATGGCATGGATGAGAAGAGTGTAATTAAACATTAAATCTTGGTTTCCTTAAGCCTGGCCCCTTTTGTTGCTACATACGTTCCAAACTGTTTTTGTTCATCACATTGCAGCAAGGAGAAGAGGAGGCCATATATCCTCGAATACTAGTTGATGGAACCACTACAAATAATTTAGTCTGTAGATTTTTTTTTTTTTTTTTTGAGACAGAGTCTCACTTTGTCGCCTCAGAAGAGTGGTATGGCATCATTGCTCACAGCAACCTCAAACTCTTGGGCTCAAGGGATTCTCTTTCCTCAGCCTCCCAAGTAGTTGGGACTGAAGGCACCCAGTTCCCAGCTATTTTTAGAGACAGGGTCTTGCTCGGCTCAGGCTGGTCTCAAACCTGTGAGCTCAGGCTAGCCAGCTGCCTCGGGCTTCCAGAGTGCTAGGATTACAGATGTCGTCTTTGCAAATTCTAATGCAGAGGCAACATCTGTAGGGAGAGAAAATGCCAATACCTTGCATTTCTATCTGTCCCCACTGATTCTATCTCTCTTAATTATTAGAAGGTTTGGGGCGAGAGTTAAAACATAACCCTAATTTTTAACGTAAACTCTGTTTGGGAAATTAAGCTACAATGTTTAGTTTTGTGAATTGTTGGAAAGGTTATAGAATATAAACATTTTTGGAAATCAGGTGCTTTCAAGGAAATCTTGAGATTCAAAGCTGTCAGCTCAAAGGAAAACAAACCTGGTGCTGGTCAGTGTGTTGCCTTCAGTGGGGAATGTGGTCCACACACAGGAGGCCACCATGACCTTGGGCTTTGGCCCACATCTCTGCGAAGCACAGCTAATCTGTTTTGCTGCCACCTCCCTTTGGGGTGGCTCTTTAATCTCTGAAGTGGGCTGACATGCTTCATTATCCCAGACACCAACAATATTCAATCGGTTTCTACAGGGATGTCCATTTTATGAAGCTGAATGTGAATAAAAGACCTTGGTGTAAGTGGTGCACTTATCAAGCCGAGACTTTACTGTGTTATTCATTAGGCAAATAAATTAATGTCAGGCCTCCTTATCTACTGGGCCATCAAGGGATGCACCAGCTCCTTGACAGGATATTTTTTTATGAACAGTTATTTGTGTGAGAGAGAAAACCTCAGTGAAAGCCCCAAGGGAAGTGCCAAGGAATTAGAGTACTTTCTGCAGAGCAGAAGCAGTGTGAACATGGAACGGAGACTGTATGGTGAGATCTAACAGTTTATGCACTGCTGTGACTCCTCCGAGCCTCACAGGACCACAAAACTCTAACTGTGAGTCTCCCTGCTCTCTCCAGAGAGGTTTCCCACCCAGCAGGCAGGCTTCCCACCTGGGTAGTTCTACTGTAAGTCAGACCACCTGAATCCCTACCAGTTCTCAACCTAATGAGTTTTACTTGCCTGCCAGTCTGCAGGAATATTCAAACAAACTGGTCACCACCCTGTGGGAACCAGGGGCCATCTTGCCCCCTTGCTACTACCACAAAGCCTGTCTCCCCCAGCATCTGCTGGTTTAGTCTATCCTGAGGACAACTCCAGGCAGCCTTACATGGTGTGTGGTATCCTCTCTCACCCCTGGACTGTAAGAATTTCTGACTAATAACTATCAACCTCCTCTGTATGGTGTCAGGTGTTCAGCCATCTAGTATTACTTAGGGTAGGAGCTTCTTTCATCATGTAAGGGTTGAACAGAAGGCAATCAGAACAGAGGCACATCTCTCTCCAAGTGCCACACCACTTCAGCCTTGGTGATCACAAAATGGGCAGTTAGTTTCCTGGTTTCCAATGCAATATTCCCAACTAGATATGAAACATAAACTTTTTTGGACTCAGTGTTCCTTTCTGGAAAATAGACATAATAACATTTATCTTTACTTGCTTCATAGATTTTCATGACATCTAATAATGGTTCTTTAGAACAATATAGACACTAAAAACCTATATAGCTATTCCATAATTACTACATTCTTTTTTAATACTAGTTTTCTTCACTTAGTCTAAGGTAAAATAGGTAATTCCTTGTTAGTGATCTGGAGCATTGTTCCTCAACCTTCCTATATCGCCCCCTAAAATGTTACCTGAAGGAGGAGAAGGGAGAAAAAGAGCAAAGGAAGGTGGAAGAAGAAAAAGAGAGGGACAGTGAAATCATTTGGATGCAATTGAAATGACAGAACAGCAATTTTTCTTTTCAGAACTGTATACTCCCCCACCAGCCATCTCTGCAGAGATAGCCATGTTAGGGTGTATGGTGTGATTTGGGGGTCAGACAGCTTAAAGTGTCTCATAAAACAACATGCAAACATTGCAATATCTTTTCTCTCTACTTTTTCCAAACTCCTTTATCTCTCAAATTTCTACTGCTACATAAAATGTCTTCCCTGAAGCACCATTATTCAATGCTTGCACAAGTTGGTAGAAGCTTCAGATTGACATAGACCTTAAAGGTCAGTTATGCCAACCCGAATCTCCCTCTTCCAAAATGCTGGAGGCATGGCAGTGGGGAGAGGAGGTAATGGGATGGGTTCTGGCAGGATTTGACATGTGAAGGAGGGTACAAAAAGGGCTTGAGGGAATGAGAAGGTCACTGTTAAGGTAAAGGGAGGATGGGAAAGCATGGAGCACTTGCCAGTGACAAGGTCAAGAGGTCTGGAGGGTAAGTCTACATGAAAGGGAGCTAGAAAGTAGGGTGGAATGATGGCTGATTCTGAAATATCTTACTCCCTTTAAAAAAATTAATTTTGTATTGAAGGGATGGAGAAACATTAAAGGGTTTTAAATGGTCGATGTGTGTGTGTGTTATCATCAGATCTGCACTTTGAAAAACTCACTGTGGCGGTAAGTAGAATGGAGATGGCACTACACATTGGAAGCTAGAGAGGACTACTATGGGAGCTGAAGTGAGGAATGAGATGGGATTGATCTATAGCTGCGGCCACATGATGGGAACAACTGGAGGTGGCTCATGGTGCCCTCTGTGTAAAAGAAGAATTAGTGCACACCTTGTATATGGTTCCTCCACCAACTCTTCCACACTGCAGCTGAGTGACCTGAGGCAAGTTCTTCTCTTTCTCTAGGACTCCTTTTTCTTCTCTGTTAAATGAGAGAGTTAGATTAGATGTATCACAATCCCTTCCATGTCTTAACCCTCACTAATACTATGATTCTAGTATGATTTGAATGGCATCCAAGGAAATTTGGTTAGAGAAATTCTCAAAAGGTCTCATTATAAGGTGGTTCCATAGATTAGAGTCCTAGAACAGTTATGAAAAGACTTAAGAAGACTATTGCTAAAGATAATAACAGTGTTTTGTTTTTATGCAACACATTCACAGCTTTCATCACCTGTAGTCTGTGTTAATCTTTACCCTATCATTGTGAAACAAAGAGGTATAATGATCATTATCCACATTTTAAAGAGGAAGAATTAAATCTTAAAAGCTCAAAAAGACCTGCCTGCGGTCCCAAACAAGTCATGTTGGAGTCTGGACCAGCATTCAGTCCCTCTGAGCCTGTAATACAGAGGTCTTTACCTTACCTTACCTTGGACTGTCTCCAGTGCACCTGAGCCTCCCAGGGGCAGTCTAGTGAGGACTTCACCTGGTCCCCTCTACTGAGCCCTGAGGTCAATAATCATGAGAATAAGTTTTAGATTGGTTTGATAGATTGGCAGAAATGACTTTGAGTATTTACAACCTACTCATGATTGAGAAATATTCCTGAGAAGAGGTTCCAAGTAGCTTCATTTTGAGAAGAAAAGAGCCTTCAGGATGGCTACCTGCCAATAAACTCTGAAATTCTCGCATCTGCTATGTGAATTGCAAGTCAAATATGCAACTTCTTGGCATTTTTCCAAGGGGCTCAGTTTATTTTCAACTGGGTGGCCCAGCCTGGGACGTGAGATTTTTGTAGGGGAGTGAGGGGCGGGCACTCTTCAGAGGGCAAAGATCCTTCTTTGTCTTCTTCATCAGCTCCTCCATCATACTGTAGGAAGGATCAATCTGGGCTCTAAGGTGGAAGGAGAGAATACATTCTGCAGAGAATTCTTATCCCTTAACAGATGTACAAACCACAGATTTTCTTCTTGCCCTACCAATTCTGGCTACAGCAGAATCTACCACTCACTTCACCTCTTCCATCCTGGTCTCATGTTCCACAGACTGGTCGGAGATTGAGTGATTGTTATGGAAGAAGAGGGAAGGAGAGGAGGCATTTACGTGTTCATAGTATTTAATGAGTTACTTATTGGGTGCAAGCATTGTGCAGCTTTTTCATATACATCTTATCATTTTCATACTCACTATAATCCTATAAAGTAAATGACATTATTATCACCTTAGAGATTAAATCAAAGAAGTGAAGTAACTTATTTAAGTTCACATAGGTTAAAAAAAAAAGTGAGAATTTGAACCCAGGAGTATCTGACTTCAAATCTTTTCTAACTCACCATGTTACTATCTAGTTCCATTGGTCAGGTGACTGCTGGCCTTCAAAGTTTACCTGAACAAAAGACCTTAATTTTGCACACATGAGTTAAAATCTTGGCATCATAAAGAATAGTAAGATAAGAACAGAGTGAAGATTAGGTAAGAACCTGACTGATTTCCATACAAAGCTGATGAAAGTTATGTGGAACAAAGCCAGTTAATTTCAGAGTCAGGATTTGAACACAAACATTCTGCCTCCCATGTGGGGGCTGGTTCCACTTCATTATGGTCTCATCTCACATAACTCTTTATCCATCCATGATCAAGAGACAGTGATGGTGGCAAATAGAAGCTTCTTCAACATTTTAATAGCTCCAGCAATACTGTTATTTTATTAATAACTCTATAAGCACTGTCCTTGAAATTCCCCACAATAAACATAACTCCATAAACTTGGTCTCCAGACCAAGCTGCAGAAGTGCAGTCATTGGCATTTTTACCAGTTTTCTTCTTGTTCCAGAACTGTTCAAATATTATAGGATTAAGAAATGTGTTTTTAGGGTGACTTGGTCCAGAAAGTTCCAAGAGGAAATTATAAGAAATAGTTTCCACACTCCAAGATTAAAAATACTCATCTTACTCACTGTAAAAGGAAGTGAGGAAATGGCAGGAGAAGCTGTAACAGAGTCTTCATGAAAAAGACTCAATCCCTTGTAATTAATGGGAACCTCTAAAATCAGAAGCCAAGGCCATTAATCATTCAGCCAACTCTCCATGAGGTTGGCATCATCCACTCACCCACACACCTGTAATGACTCAATTCACAACGGGCAAACTTGAACTGCAGGAATGGTCCTCAGAACAGCATTTTAAAACTGCTGCCAGTGGAACGTAAATGCTCTCATTAAATCAATGAGTTCGTTCTCTTTCTAGCCCGCAAATGTGGCTTAAAGAATGTTTTTATGGCTGGACTTGAGGGTGTCATGATTGTTTCCAGGATTGGGAAGTGATAGCCAGAGAAATTTTTATCCCAATTGGGGGTATCTTGTCAGACTGTGAACTTGATATGCCCAAGAGCCCAAGGGAGGCTGGTGGAAAGGGAATAGAGAAAGAGTACCTACATTGGGTGAGAGAGATAGAATTCAATTTCTTTCCAGTTCAAAATTATCTGTGTTCTTTTGTCAGCTATTTCTTGGAGTGATAAAATTAATTGAGAGACATATAATGGAGCAAACTCCTCCAGGGAGTTCCAGATGGATTGCAAGAGCACAGTGGCTCTCCCTAGAGAGAACTTGCAGCAATAGCAGTTGTTTCAAACTACATGACTTACCAAGTTCTTGCCCAGATACCCCAAGGTATTCTGTGCAGGGGTGACCACCAATCTTCTGGTGGAGAGAACAATATCTTCTATCTATTTCATCCTAATTCTCCTGAGTTCTTCATTAACCCTTAGTAAGCCAGATTTCATTTAACTGAAATGTTTGATGACATAGGTCATACTACATTGACTGAGCATTGGAATTTTACCAGAAAAGAGAATAAAAATATTCTAGATGAAAAAATATTTTAAAACATAGGTTTTCTGGAAGTCAGTACAGATTTAGACTTTTCTGTTTCCAACAGGCGTTTATATAGAGCATGAACCACAAGATAGGATCTGTGATAGATGCTATACAGATGCTAACTCTGAAAAAGCATTACAAGAATGTTGTAGTTATTTCCATTTACAGTAGAGGACATGGAGATTAAAAGAAATTGATGACAATCCTAAAATGACCAATATTCTCCATGATTTTAGAAGGAATATTCACTCTCAGGCAATAAGCACCCTCATTAGTGGGGAAAAATAAATGTCAATAATCAAAGACTTTAGTTACAAGGAGGGTAAAACCAATGGGATTTCCTATTTGGCTACCAATTATATAAATGATTAGATTTATCAAAACAATCCCTACCTTCTAATATGTCATGAGTTGACTATAATGTTTATCTATTATGAACTAAATTATGTTCCCTCCAAAATTTGTATGTTGAAACCCCAACCCCCAAGTCCATCAACATGTCCTTGTATTTGGAGAAGGACTTTTAAACAGATGATTTGGTTAAATGAGGCCATTGGGGTAAGCCTTAATCCAGTCTTATTGGTGTCCTCATGAGAAAAGAAAATTTGTTTTTAATTCTTTTTCTGGGGTGGATCACAATTATTGATTTGTGTATGTTGAACCATCCTTGCTTCCCTAGGAAGCTTGATCATGGTGAATTATTCTCTTGGTGTGATGTTGGATTTAGTTTGCTAGTATTTTGTTGAGGATCTTTGCATCTGTGTTCATGTAGAGTATTGGTTTTATTTTTGTTTGTGTGTGTGTGTCCTTTCCTGGCTTTGGTATTAGGGTGCTATTGGTCTTGTAGATAAGTTAGGGAGACTCCCTTCTCCTTGGTGTTATGGAACAGTTTCAGTAGGATGGATAGCACCAGTTCTTCTTTGTAGGTCTATTAGAATTCAGCTGTGAGTAGTCTTGTCTTGGGCTTTGTTATTGTTGGGAGACTTTTTTTTTATTACTGATTCAGTCTCGCTACTCATTACTGATATATTCAAGATTTCTAATTTTCCTGCTTCAAGCTTGGGAGGCTGCATGTTTCTGAAAATATATCCATTTCCTCTAGATTTTCTAGTTTGTGTGCATAGATATATTCATACTAGTCTTGAATAATCTTTTGTATCTCTGTAGTTTCAAATGCAATGTCTCCTTTCTGATTTCTAATGGTGCTTATTTGAATTTTCTCCTTTTTTCTTGGTGAATATAGCTAGTGACATGTCAACTTTGTTTATGTTTTCATACCTATTCTTCATTTTGCTAATTCTTTGTATTTTTTTGTTTCAATTTTTTTTTTTTAGTTCTGCCCTGATCATTGTTATTTTTTGTCTTCTACTAGTTTTGGATTTTGTTTGGTAGATCTACTATTCAGTTCAGAAATCCCAACCCTGGGGATCTACACAAAGGAAGAGAAGTCATTTTATTAAAAAGGTACCTGCACTTGTAGGTTTACAGAAGTACAGTTCACAATAGCAATCATATGAAACCAACCTAAGTGTCCAGCAATCAATGACTAAATAAAGAAAATATATATACATTTTTTTATCCAGTCGTTCATATATTACATCAAAAATCCATCAAAAAGAATGAAATAATGTCTTCTGTAGCAACTGGAATGGAACTGGAAGCCCTCATTTTAAGTGAAGTAATCCAGGAACAAAGAACCAAATACCACGTGTTCTCAGTTATAAGTGGGAGTGGAGCAGTTGGAATGCATGGTCATACAAAATGACTTAACGGACATGGGAGACTCAAAAAGGAGATGATGGGGTGGGATAAAAAATTACTTACTGGGAATAATGTACACTATTTAGGTGACAGCTATATTAAACGCATAGACCACTCCACTAAGCAATTATCTGTGTAACAAAAATCACTTGTACTTCCTAAATAATAAAAAATAAATTAAAAAATATTTTGATAAGCATAAGAAACAGCAAGGATGTGCCCATACTGGGAAAAGATCATGTAAAGAATCAGCAAGAGAGCAGACACCTGCCAGCCAAGTAGAGAAGAAGCCTCAAAGAAAACCCTCTTGGCCCCTTGACAGTGAACTTCTGGTCTCCACAGCAGTAAGAAAATAAATTCCTGTAAGCTACCAAGTCTATAGTGTTTTGTAATAGAGGACCTAGCAAACTGATAAATCACTATGGAAGTGGTTTTCTTCTCTAGACAAACATGGATTAGAAATACAGTTGTGACTACTCCCCAAGGATGGAATATGTAGGTCTTTTACATTCTTCTGACCAATCTGGACTCCTGATCTGTCAGGACATGGAGGCACATGGCACAGACAGAAGTAGAGTTGTGATCATTCCCAAAGGAATTCTGCCAGCAAAGGACCCACAGGCTTTAAGATGTTAGCTGAAGGACCTAAATATAATTCTTCAATATATTAAAGAACAGTATTCTGGGTGTTTTGCCAGCCATATTCAATTTTTTAAAAACTCAGCATTACATGTGAAATCACCACACATGCAAAAATATAAATACACATTTGTAAGGGCAGATTCTGCTTATATCCCCAGAATCTCAGTTATCCACAGAATGATGCTGTCCACCAGAAGTTGCTGTGATGACGAATGTGTTCTGTATCCTTGATGTCCTATATGACAAACACTATCCATATCTGTATATGACCAGGGAGTACTTGAAATTGTAGTTAGTGATACTGAGAAACTGAATTTTCAATTTTATCTCATTTTAATTAAGTTAAATTTAAATAGCCAAGTGTGGTTAGCAGCTATTGTCTTGGATAGCACAGTTCTAAACAATATGGAAAAATCAAACACCACTTCTGTTTTATTTGGAAAGAAACAGCAAGTAAGGCTAAACACAAGTGCCCCCCAAACTCAATTAGTGTCCTGTAATATTTTAGTACAGGTTCCATTTTGCTTTGCACACTGTGATTTCACCTTTTTAAGAAATGAAAAGCAGAGAGAAGATTTAAAACTTAGAAAATTGTTTCAACATGAAATTGTATGCTTAAGGGAAGAGAGAGACTGATAGAATTTTAGAACTCCAGGAGATGTTATAAACAGGTAGGATTGGATTTCTGGTTTTAAAGAAGTAGAGTGGACACTTTCTGAAATCTTTACTTCTTGTACCATTTCATTACATATGTAAGAACACCAGAAACCATCTATAAAGGAGAGATAGACTGATAAGAGAAGCCACTGCCATAATGATAATAAGGACAGACAAGCATTACTTTGCCACCCAACAGGAAAGCTGTCACAGATAATGAAAACTTGTGTGGGAAAGTCATGTGAAAAAAATTTCTTAAAGATAAGCATTTAACCAACAGCCACCAATAATCTGAGGACCTCTAACACCATAAGAGGAAACCAAGATAAGAGAGCAAGTTGAAAAGCTCTTAAAACCATCCACTTAAATATCCTCAGGGACATAATAGAGAAAAATCATATTCCTGAACAAAAGCTATGAAACAAAGACAGGAGATTATGAAACAAGAGTAGTCACCTCTCACAAATAACCAGCTTTTTTTTTGATTAAAAAATAATATATAAATAAACCCAGACACAGCTGAAGGGCAAGTCAATAAGCTAAACCTTAAGTCAAAGATAAGGAAGCGTAAGAGATCAAAAGTAAGTGATAGGGAAATTTGATACAGAAGCTCTAAATCCATTTCATATGAGTTCTACAAATAGAACTCAGGGGGGACAAAAATGGAGAAGGACTAATTAAAGGAATAATGCCTGAAAATGTCTCCTATCACAAACAATAAACAAACAAATTAAGAGTTCCTTGGGTTGTAAGAATCTGAAAACCTAAGAGCCTTACAAAGCACAACATAACCTGGACACTTAGTAATGAAATTCCAGAACATCACGGAAACAAATTCCTGAAAGATGCCAGGGAGGAAAGGCAGACTTTCTACAAATGAGAGTAGAATGACATTGGGAAATCATAAGACTTTTCCTTTGTGACTGAGAGCCTGAGTTGTGCCGATCAATTTCCTTTTCACATCTTACTCGTAGTTAGCAAAAGAACGTGGACTGGAACTCAGATATCAGATTCCTTTTTTCAGCATTCTTTTCACTACTCAAGAGATGGGATGTTTTATTTATGTTAATGTTAATTGTATATATAAAATTTATTGATATGAAAATAAGAAACCAAGATTTTTATTTAATTAGAAGACATCAGGTACCTATGTACTATAGAGGAGAGTAAATATTTTTTGTGCCTTAAAAATATGGTCTCTGTTCATCTTTTTCTCTATGAATATATGTGAGTTTTGTCCTACTGCACTCCAGTCTTCCTGTCTGTCCCCACAAAACGTGTTTATTTAGGTAGCCAGGAGCAGAAGTTATGGAATCTGCAAAGGATTCCACATCATTCCATCAGGGCTGGAATCCTTAGAGAATGTTAACGATTCTATGGAACTCAGGGATCCTGGGATCTTGACTCCTTTTATCAGTCCATCACCTTGATTGTCTGAGATGAAAGAGCGCGTTTGAATTATCAGTGGCATGTCTTCCCTGAAAAAGAGAAGTGAGCCTGACTTGGAATAATTTGGATGTTTCGCTTTGGGGGGGATATAGAGACATAATGGTGATTCCTATCACCTGTAGAATCAATCTCTTTAGCGATCAGTACCCCTCTCTTAACTCTTTCCCATATCTGAATATTCTCTCTGAAGGATCAGAACACTCCTGCCCTTCTCTTGACTCTCCTGATAAGAAGTTTTTATTCTAAGAAGAAAAAAAAAAACCTTGCTTACTCACTTTCTTTCCTACTATATATATACTTCCTCTGGCCTCCATGAAGATTCCCCTACCTGGAAAGTGGTATCCCAGACTCGTGCTCATCCAAACTCCCATCTTTCAAGGACCATCTGGACCATCTGCAGGCACGTCTCTTTCACAAAGCTCATGTTTTGATTCTCTCCTTTCCTTGGCTTTCAAAAATGCAGTGTTTATTCAATACATCTTGGCAGTTTCCAAATTATCTTATTGATCTTACTCACAGCCTAGTACTTTGCATCTATTATTGCACTTCATCCTCAAAACAATGTCATTAATAGATGTAATTACTCCCATTTTATAGATCAGAAAGATGGGAGGTCCTTGATGGCTCACTAGTCATAGGTAGTGTGTGCTTCCTCCTCAGAGAGGAAGCTGAATAGCAAGAAATACTCACAATTCAGATTATCTAGGAAAGAATGCTAGAATTCACCAGAGTAGTAATGAGAAGCACCAAAAGTGAGTGAGGAAAAGGTTTAAGGCAACTTGCTTGACCAGAGACTGGTTAACAGCTGGGAGAAGTTCTTAGATGTGGTGAAACAGTACAAGGGAAACCCCCAGGTCTCCAGTTGCTGGGACAGGTTATAATCTAAGCTACAGGAACCCTATCCCCCGCCATACACACAGGTCTTGGGTCTAACATTGGGAGCTTCCTGGAGATAATACAGAGATGTTGTTCCAGAAAGGAAACTAACACATAATCCTGCAGGCATCTGACTTACAGCAGCTTGGTGCCATTCTGAGAGCCTGGATACCCAGGAAATACAGGCATGCTGCAGCCATCGTGCAACTCCAAGGGGAGATATAGGAGCCCAGACCTACCATGGACCTCTCAGAAGGTCTCCATCACCCTCCTGTGGGCTGGGTGGGGGACTCAGATCTATGTGTGGAGAGTGTTTTCCACAGTTCTGAAAGTGTTTTTTCCAGTTACCTGGGTAGGGTCCCAGCCATTGTAGTTGCAGAGGTCCAAAGTGCCAATTTTTGTTTGCACTGGACAGTGGCCTGTTCTTAGTCTGAGTTTGGACTTGATGCAGCACCAACCCCCACCTGGCTGGGGAGGGGCAGGGAAAGCAGATTTTCCAGGTTGCATCTGGGATGGTGCCCAAAATCCTGAGGCCTGTTACTGTGGCACTCAGTCTCAATCAAATCGTGCTCTCCACAGCATCCTACCAGTGTAGTCTGCCTGAGAAAGGCTCTGTTCTCTCTGGCCACAGGCCTAGGGCTCTATTGCAAGAGTTGGAAATAGGGGGTAATCAAATGGATTTTCTGCATCTATTGAGATGATTGTATGGTCTTTGTTTTTGCTTCTGTTTATGTGGTGAATCACACTTATTGATTTGCATGTGTTGGAACATCCTTGCATCCCTGGAATGAAACCCAGTTGATTGTGGTTAAAAACTTTTCTGATTGAATTCTGTTTGCTAGTATTTTATTGAGAATTTTTCTATCTATATTCATAAGGGATATTTGTCTGTAGTTTTGTTTTTGTGTTGTGTCCTTTCCTGGTTTGGGCATCAAGGTGATAACAGGTTTCAAAGCATATGTTGGGGAGGATTACTTCCTTCTCTCTGTTATGGAATAATTTCTGTAGTATGGGTACCAGCTCCTCTTTGTAGGTCTGGTGGAATTTACCTGTGAATACATTAGGTCTGGGGCTTCTTTCTCTGGAAGATTTTTTATTACTACTACTGTAATCTTGCTGCACATTATTCGTCTCTTCAGGATTTCTGTTTCTTCCTGACTGAGTCCTGGGAGGCTGTGTGTTTTCAGGAAGGTATCTATTTCCTCTACATTTTCTAGTTTATGTGCATAAAGACTATTGCAGTATTCATAGATGATATTTTGCATTTCTGTGGTTTCAGTTATAACCTCTTCTTTTTTTATTTCTGATTGAGCTAATTTGGGTCCTTTCTCTTCTATTTCTGATTAATCTAGCTAGAGGTCTACTGATTTTGTTTACCTTTTAAAATAACCCACTTTCATTTCAATAATTCTTTTTTTTGCTGTTTGTTGTTTCAATTTCAGTTAGTTCTGCTCTGAGCTTTGTCATTTCTTTTCTCCTTCTAGCTTTGGCTTTGGTTTGTTCTTCCTTTTTTGGTTTCTCGAGATGTGACATTAGGTTGTTAATTTGTAATTTTTCTGTCTTTTCAGTGTAGACATTTAAAGCTGTAAATGTTCCCCTTAGGAATGATTTTGCTATATCCCACAGATTTTGGATAGCCTGTGTTCTCTTTGTCATTCAGTTAGAGGAATATTTTGATTTCCATCCTAATTTCATCATTGACCCAAGGATCATTCATCAGTAGGTTGTTTCATTTTCACAACTTTGTGTACATCTGAGTGTTTCTCTTGAAGTTAATTTCTAGTTTTACTGCATTATGGTCTGAGAAAATGGTATCATTTTTATTGTTTATAATTTGCTAAAATATGTTTTATGGCCTGAAATATGATAAATCTTGGAGAAGGTCTCACATGCTGATATGAAGAATACATATTTAGTATAATGTTCTATAGATTTCTGTTAGTTCTAGAGTCATGTTTAAGTCCAATGGTGCTTTATTGAATTTTTGCTTTGATGACCTGTCCAGCTCTGTTACTGGGGTATTAAAGTCCCCAGTAATTATAACATGAAATTGAGTAGCACTCCACCCTCATCAACCAGCTGAGAAATGGCAGAGAAGCACAAGATCTCCTACCTACTTCTGGGACAATTCCCACTGCCTCACTATAAGCTGAATTGAGACCAAGATCCAAACAGTGGAATTGTACCTATTATCTTACCCACACAGTTTTTTTGGAAGAGGTCTCCCCAATTCTGGTCACAGTCCCACTATGCCAATTTGGGAGTTGAAAGTAGGGCAGCCTTGAAAGGAATATAGAGACAGGGCCCTCTCCTCCTCCAATCACCTAATGCTGCCAACCTAGCTGCCTCTGCTCCCACACACCAGCTTTTGGTGCAAATGAGCTGCAAGACAACCAGTTCTGGGCTTGCAGTGGGGGAAACACCCCCAATAGTACTGTGCTCACTGTACCCAGGTTCTGCATCAGGGGTACAATTCATTTTCCTCCCTTCATAGACAGGCAGTGTTTTTGCAGCTGTCCAGACCTAGGGATCTCAGACCCTGTGTCACTACATTGCTGGATCCACAGCCAACACTCCTTGGCACCCACTTGGACTACAGCAGCCTTGGGGAACTGATGAGTCTTGGGGAACTGTTGGTCTCCCAGAGCTTAGGCATCCAAGGTGGGCTGCCTCCATCTGAGAGGAGTACATCATTCCAGAGGGCACCTTGGAATAAAAGGGACCAGTGTACCACCTCCCCACCATTCAGGGCTTTCTCCTCCTCCACTCTCCACCTGCTGCTATCAAGGCAGTCATGGCTACTTCTGCTTGGTACCAGCAAGTGTTCCACAGGGTAAGATTAAGCCAGGGGACTTGGAAGAGGCTGTCATGCTTCTGACAGAGTACCTATTACACCCAAGGTGCCACAGACCTTGAAGTGTACTCCCTTCCCAGTGAAAAACAAGTGCTTTCAGGTTCCCTAAGGACTAAAGCTACTACCACTGCTGAGGGGGCACAGTGTTATCAGTCATCTCCCTGAGCTGCCTGCATCTCTTCTGGGAAAGCCTATGCCCCCAACCCAGGTAAGTTTTGGCACAACCACACCTCTCCAGCTGGAGCATTTCAGCCTTACCCCACAGCCAGCCTGGCAGCCCTGCACACAGCAAGCTAAGCTGTCCCCATCAGCTCTATTGCAGCTGGGCCAAGGTGGGAGCTGAGAATCTGGACACTTTATGCCCTGAAAGACAGAGACCAGTGACTCTGGTGAGGAAAGTATGAGCAGTTTGTGCATCTGCTAATCTTGTCAAAAGGACTTACCCTACATTACCAGCTCACAGTGCATCCAGGCTTATCACACCTGGGCATTCTTCAAAAGCAGGAAATCACCACACTTCTCAATATTAAACAGTACCTGAACTCAGGAAGGATTGAGTCAGTTTCAGTCTAGTCTCTATAGGCTTCAAGCATACCACCCAAGGACCTGAGATTAGGAGATTACTTATTCTATTCCAACACTACTAGAACCTGAATACCCTTCTGAAACTCCAAGGTCCAACTGGCCCAAATTTATAGCAATGCCACAATGGGAACATACCTGTACAACCCAAAGGCAGTGTAGCCCTCCCTCTTTACAGTGAGCATCAAAGTTGCTAGCAGACGAGAAAAGGTGAATCACAAAGATATTTGTATTGAGTTTGGGGAAGAAGTTCCAGATGAGAAGGAAACAGCATAAGAATTCTGGTAATACGATAAGAACAAATGTTTGCAATACCCCCAAAGGATCTAATACCTTCCTAGAAATGGACTCCAATGGAAAGGAGATTTTTGAAATGTTGCATATAGAATTTAAAATGTAGATTTTGCATAACCTCAATGAGATTAATGAGAAAGTTGAAAACCAATAAAAAGAAACTCTCCTAAAAATATTTTAGGACATCAGTGAAAAATCCACTGAAGAGACAGGTAATTAAAAAAAATAACACAACTTCTGGAAATGGGAAGAGTCACGTAGGGAATTTCAAAATGCAATGTAAAGTCTTAACAGACAACACCAAGAAGAAGAAGAAAGAATTAGAAAGCTTGAAGACAAGTTTCTGAATTAATACAGCCAGTCAAAAGTAAGGAAAAACAACCCAGAAGAATGAAGTATCTTCTCTAGAAACATGGGATTATATAAAATGAACAAACATAATAATCTTAGGTATTTCTGAAGAAAAAAGAGAAAAAGTAAAAGTCATGGAAAATTTTATGAGGAAATATTAGAGGAAAACTTCCTTGATCTTGCTAGAGATTTATAGATCCAGACACAAGAAGGTCAACAAACTACTGCAAGATTCATTCCAAATAGGGCATTGTCAAGGAACATAGTCACCAGTCTAGTCAAAGTCAAAACAAAGGAGATAATTCTACAAGCTGTGGGACAAAGGCATCAGGTAACTCAGAAAAGAAAAACCCACCAAACTAATAGCAGACTTATCAACAGAAACCTTAAAAACCAGATGGGGTGGTGGGGGTCTCATCTTTGATCTTCCTAAGCAGAATAATCATAAAGAATTTTGTATCATCCTGGGTGGAAGGCTCAATTACAGCTTGAACTTAACCTAACAATGCAAACAATGTAACCTAATCATTTTTACCTTCATAGTAATCTGAAAAATTTTTTAAAAAGAATTTTGTATCCTATAAAACTATGATTCATAATGAAGGATAAATAAACTGTTCCCAGACAAGCAAACACTAATGGAACATGTTGCCACTAGATTTCTCCTGACAAAAATGCTCAAAAGTGCCCTAAATACTGAAAAGAATGGTGAATACCAGTGTAAAAACACTCAAAAGTAAAAACTCACATCTCTTATAAAATAGCAACACAAGGGAGAATAAAAAAAAAAACTGGGATTTGTTTTGTGGCCTACTATTGGTCTATCTTGGAAAATATTCCAAGTGCTAATGAGAAAAATGTATATTCTGTATTTTTTGAGTAGTTAATATTAATGTTGAATTTAAACAGTCTAAATGACCCTCATAAAAGATATAGAATGACTGGATGGATTAAAAAAAAACCCAAATACATATTTGCTATATCTAGTTCCAAGGAACCCATTTAACCCTTAAAGAGTCACATAAACTCAAGATAAAGGGGTAGAAAAAAAAATCCCACACAATGGAAACCAAAAGCAAGCAGGAACAACAATTCTCATATTAGATAAAAGAAACTTCAAATTGACAACAGTTTAAAAGGACAAAGATGGTTCTTATATAATTATAAAAGGATAAATTCAGCAAGAAAATACAACAATTTTATACACAAAGCATGTCAAAAATATGTATACACATTTTAAGAAAGGAAAAATGGTATAAAATTGTAATATTCAGTACATGTACCAATAACATTTGTCATCTTGCATATTGTATCTTATAACTTTTATAGTTTCAAAATCAGACATGACTTGTGTATTACAAACTTAATGCACTTTTTTCCTTTAAAAGGTATATGCATTTTTGGCACCTTCTGTGTCTATGTTAAAATACACACGTGACATAAGAGTTACTAGATTTACAAAACAAATACTACCATACCAATGAAAAGAAACAAACATCAATATAATAATAGTAGAGGACTTCAGCCCTCTACTGACAAAAACAGATCATTGAAGCAGAAAATCAACAAAAAACATGAGATTTCAATGGGACTTTACAAATTAACCTAATAGACATTTATAGGACATTCTACTCAAAAACTACAGAATATACATTTTTCTTATTAGCACTTGGAATATTTTCCAAGACAGACCAATGTTAGGCCACAAAACAAATCCCAGAAATTTTTTAAAAACTAAAATTATATTATGTAGCTTTTGGGGCCATAGTAGAGTAAAAGTGAATTCCAAGAGGAACTTGCAAAACTACACACATATATGGAAATCAAACAACCTGCTGTGGAACAACCTTTGATTTAATGACATCAAGTTAGAAATAAATAAAAAAATAAATTAGTGATAACTGGCAACAAAACCTATCCAAATCTCTGGGATACAGCACAAGTAGTCCTAAGAGGGAAATTCAGAGAATGTCTACATCAAAATGATGGAATGGTCACAAAATAAGAATATGCTGTCACTCTTTAGGGAACTACAAAGAAGAAGTACAAACCAAACCCAAAGCTACCAGAAGCAAAGAAATAAAACAGATCAGAGAAGAACTAAACAAAATATAAACCAGAAAAAAAAAATCAGTGAAGTAAGAAGTCTGTTAGTTTTGGAAGATACACAAAATTGAAATACCACCAGCTCCAGTCACTGAGGAAAGAATAGATAGGATTCAAATAAGCTCAATCAAAAATGAAAAACTAGACATTCAATCCACTACCACATAAATACAAAAGATTATCCTCTACATCTATGAATACATCTACACACACAAACTAGAAAATATAGAAAAAATGAATAAATTTTTGGAAACCCATGACCTCCTAAGCTTGAATCAGGAATAAGTAGAAATCCTGAATTGACCAATAATGAGTAGTGAGATTAAATCAATTATAAAAAATTCCCAATAACAAAAGCAACAAAAATAGCCCAGGACCAGAAAGAATAAAAGCCAAATGCTACCAGTTGTATAAGGACCTGCTACCTACTTACTGTACTTGTTTCATAACATCAAGGAGTAAATATTCCCTACTCATTTTAAAAAATTGGTCTGACCCTGATACTAAAGCCAGGGAAAAGCACAAAAAAAAGGAAATTACAGACCAGTATCCCTCATAAACATAGATACAAAAGTCCTCAACAAAATGATGCAGAAAAAGCTTTTGATAATATCCAGCATCCCTTCACGATCAGAACACTTAAGAAAATTAGTATAAAAGGGACATTTCTCAAATTGATAGAGGCCATCTACAGCAAATAGGAGTGCTAAGAAAGAAAGATGAGGCTTATGAATGCTAGGTAACTTGCTAAAGCCCAGAGAGCAAATACAAGAAAAGGTATCCTTGAGAAAAACACTCGGTCAGATGGTCTTGAAAATACACCAATCTATGCTCATTCCTCTGGGAGTAGAATGGCACCAGTTCCCTGCCAAGAAGTAATTCTATCTTACTTTGAGTTCTTATTGTTATCACTGGCTTCCAAACAGAAGCAGCTTCTCTTGAATACATTCTTTGTAAATTTCCTTTATCCCTTTCTTTTTGACCATGACCAATTCCATCTCTAAAGCAGTATAAAAAGTTATGAAGAATCATTGTGGCATTAGGCCTTACAGAATCCAAGAATAATAACTTGCAAATGTCATGAAAGGTTTAGGTGTAAGATAAATGACATAAGCTCCAGGCTTATTTATGGAGTCAAGAAAAGCAATGTTATTTTATACAAATGTGTGTATGCATGAATATTTTTTATGTGAGAATAAATGGAGGCTCTGGGCAGTTTCATGCCTGAGGTGCCTGAGGTTATATGCTAATAAGTGGGAAGTGGAAGATTTGGTCTTCTAGTCTATTTAACTCTTGATCCAGGATTCCTTTCTCCCATCAAAGCTGCTGTGCCCTGGAGCATGAGGGGAGTGTGGTCCCCCCAAACACTATCAAAGGTTACTACTTAAACATTTTCTTTAGCCATTTATGAAGGATAAATCAGATAAAGACTCTAGGAAGTGTGCTATAGGTAAGGCATCTTGGAGAGTTAAAAATAAATTCTTTTAATCGTCCTTTAGAAAGTTAAAGGAAGAGATCATATCACAGCTAGGTAAAAATTCAATAATATCTTCCCCACCAGCTAAGGAAAATGATCAAGAAATTCAGCTCTGATCCAACCCACAGGCAATTGAGCCATTCTCAAAAGGACTCTGTCTTTTCCAAAATAAATGTCTGCTCCACTTGAGTTAAAATTAGACACACATCAATTCTGGCTGTTGACACAGAAGCCTCTGGCAAATAGGGTGGAATCCAGTACCTTCTACAGATATGACCAATCTCTGCAGACATCCCTTAAGATATCCAAGGCTGAAGAATTAAAGTGTCTCACTCTTTCTTCATCACCAGTACCCTCTGCCCCAGCCCACGACCAGTAGCACTTCAGCAAGCTGCAAAGCATGAAGAAAAATTGCCTCTCTCTTTCTGACCAGGGTTCCAAAATGGAATAGCACAAATATGAGATGGTTTTATTTTTTATAGTAGTGTTAATTCCTGAAGTCTGTCGACTTGCCTTGGCAATATTCATTATCTCCCTTATCCACTCTCTGGACAAATATTTATTGATCGTCTACTGCTACACTGTGCTAAGTATTGGGGCGTAAGACATGACCCCAGTTCTCAGCAGCCCCATGACTGAAATATGAAAAATATCATTATCTCTCCTTCGATGAATAAGGAAAGACTTTCAGAAAGGGTGACTTACCAATGTTAGCAGGAAAAAAGCCCTATCTCCGAGATGTGACTTCCCTTTTATCTTCATTCCCTTCAAGATGAAAATGGCAACTGTCTTATTTATGCTGCTATTATAGTTTTTCCCCAAGGATATTAAAAATATATGAATAATCATAAGACGTGCATTTATATTTGGACTCAGGGAAATAACTTTTTGCGTGATGAGGACAGGAAGAAGGTGAAGGTGAACTCTTGTCAAACTTTTCTTTTTTTTTTTTTTGCATGAGATATCTTGACATGAAAAATACCTACTGAGAAACTTGTTTTTGTTTTGTGCTTGTTTTCTGTGGAGCTCATCATTCCAGGTATGCATTCTTACAATGGCTTCAGAACTGGTCTTATCTCCGTAACTCTATCCAAATCTAACCATCAAAGCATAAATATGCCTAGAAAAGATTTCCTACTTAACTGACTTGCCCAAGGGACTTAATTCATTTTCTTGTAGAACATTTCTTCCTATAGGATGGAGGTCAAACTTTCTCAGGATCATTTCAATAATCAGGCCTAATCGTATCAGTTTAACAAATACTCACTAAGAATCCAATTTTGGGATACAACAGTATAAAGTCCTAAGTCTTTGGAACTCCTGGTTTGTCAGGGTAGGAAAGGAAAGGGAAATAGATCAGTAAGCAAATAATAACAACACAGTCTGGAAATTCCCTAGGACAATGGATATCAACCTTCTTAATGCTGTGACCCTTTAATACAGTTCCTCATGTTGTGGTGACCCCAACCATAAAATTATTTTCATTGCTACTTCATAACTCTAATTTTGCTACTGTTGTGAATCGCAATGTAAATATCTGATATGCAGGATGAATTTTCATTGGTTGCAACCCACAGGTTGAGAACTGCTGCCC
>NW_003852407.1:7579353-7591915 GCF_000181295.1 Otolemur garnettii
ACCCTGTATTTAAAAGACTTAAAATATATAATAAGACTTAAAATATATAATATGTATATATGTATTTAAAAGACTTAAAATATATAAGACTTAAAATATATAATATATTATATAAGATATTAATATTATACATTATCATTTCTTTTGTCCAAATATTCAACTTTAAGGATATGTCCTCTGTGAGTTCATTCTATAATTCCCCAGGACTCAGAAACACTCTTGCATGTCTGGTGCCCCTTTTTATACTGTTTTATTCCCCTCTAGTGTGTTTTTGTAACATGTTTTATGTGGGTCAATGTCCCACAAGAAAAACCTTCAAGGGCTATGTGTTGTGTCACTACCCAAATGAGTTTATAAAGGGTGCTATTTATTCTTTTATTTAGGGTCCTCTTTAAGATGGTTTATAGGAGACATTCCTAGTGTTAGTGTTAGAAGAGTTCTAGGTTTCCTGAACAATTCATCTATTTTAACCCAATAAGATATTATAGAATTTGCATAATTCATCAGGTTTTCCTTCTCAAGGATATTTTATAGCCAAATTTGTGGGCAACTCATAGGAATTACTTGCAGAATGTTTGGCCCTATTTCTCCTTCTCTCTTTTTCCATTTTGCTAAATTTTGGCATATTCTAATACATTACCTTAAGTCCTTTCTAGACTGAAAAAAATCCTTTCTAAATACATAAAAATATTATTTGCACTGTTCTTTAATTATCCATGTCTGTAGCACAGGGCAAGCATGGGAGTAGGGTCTCACTACTATGTCAAGGGTTATGTTGGTTGGGAAATATTTGGCTGTTTTTACCTATGAATGAGGGAAATGTAGGCAGAGTCCTTTGAAGGAATATAAAGTAAAACTCTTCTTTTGCTTCATGACTAGCACAAATTAAAACAAAGCTAAGAGGTACACTTCAAAGTCCAATTCTGGAGTCATGGAGCCTGAGGAGCAAAAAGATCATTTCAGACCTTGAAGTTCTCACCTACTAGGAGAAGGAAGGGGATGGGGAAAGCTGACCCTTATTAATGTTTCTGATTTGCCAAGCTGTCATGATTTTCCTTTCCTTAAACTTATTGATTTTGCTAAACTCTGAATTCTGTCTTGCTTTAGGGAAAGCCAGAGAAGCATAGATTTTTATGTCAAAATATTTTGTAGGCTCAACATTTTTCTTTGCTGAAGGCCTGTGGAGGATATAGAGAAGAGGTTTATTTACTAAGTAGAGTATCACAAGAATGGAAAAGCAAGCATCCAAGGCACTCAATAATAATGTGAAACCAGAAGATGAACAACAACACACCCACACAAGAAAAAAAGACACACACACACTATTAAATTCAAGTGGGAGGATAGGGGGAGAAGGGGGGGTAAAAGGGAGGAGGGAGGGAGTTTGGAAATCTCTTACCTAATGGGTACAATGTAGGGGTATACAGCATACTTGATGGGTGAAGGGCTCAACAACAACTTGGACTTTAACTAACAAATGCAAACAATGTAACCTAATCTTTTGTACCCATATGTTAATCTGAAATAAACAAAACAAAACAAAAAGCCTTGATTACTAGGATGCAGAGAAGACCTGGGAACCAATGATAGGTCCCTGGTAGCTAAAATCAGACCAGGTCTCAGCAACACTTTGTGTAGAATGCATTCCAGCCAATTGAAACTCCCAGCCTGGCCCCAAAACAAAGTGATAATGCTGTACTTGCCTATATTTCTGCCCTCCAATTTTTAGACTATCTCAGTGAGTTGTTGAACTAGCATCCAGCTACCTAGGCCAGCTGTAACATATCTATAAGAAAGGTGGGTAATAGAGATTGGAGGGTTCCTGGACAGAGTCTCTCTTTCCAAAGACTATCTACTCTAATAATCTACTGTGGAGAGATATTTTATGATAAAAATTTTATTCTTCATATTCAATTGTTTCTATCATCCTATGTCTCTATCTCTCTGTATAAACAAATTTCTCTGGAGCATTTCACCCTAGCAGCTTTCTTTCCTAAAACTAAGAGAGAATTGCCTTGTTACTAAGGAGATGACAGGTAAAGTGGGTGGGCAGGGGAAGAAAGAATAAGAGAAAAAGGACAGAGAAAGAGTGGTGCACAGTTTTAAGACAGATTTATGCATATCCATTCCAAATTTGAGTCCCCAAGATGGTCAAAGAAACTTCAAACCATTCAAGAGTTGACTTGAAGTGATTCTGTGCTGGTAGTGATCTAGAAAAAGAAATGTGATCTTTTCCTGTAGAAAAATATAGTTAACCTAATCCTTGGGGAATCTACACAAATAAATTTCCAAGAGAAATAGCCTGCCCGTGGTCATAAACAGAAATACAAACAAGTGACTGTGTTCACAAACCAGCAGAAACAACACACAGCAAAAAACATACTCACAATGAAGCCATGTTGTCTAAGTATCACACAAATACTATGAATTAACTGAGTTTACTATATCTATGATTATAAACATTAAAAGCACTAGAAAATATATTCAGGGAGAAGGAGAACACTAAATAGGTTGGAAAATTAAAAGACAACAGTTGACTTCTGCTTAAGATGTAGAAAACACAAAGGAAAATTCTTTACACTCTCATCGTAAGAAAAAGTGGATAACCTATAAAAGCATAATTTTTTTTTTAAAAGCATTAGAGACCTGAGATTGCAGGACAACTGACTAGCCTGAAATCTGCAAAAAGGAGAAGTCTTCAAGGAAATATAGGACACAAGCTCTTGCTCACCTGGGGGAGGTGTTAAACCTTGCATGAGCCAGTGAAAAATACTCTACTAACATCTGCAATATTTGCTAAAGAATAATCATTATTTCAAATTGTGTGAGAAATTCTGGGGACCACAGACACGAGAGAAACTAGTGTTCACTCCTAGGTTCTCTTTCATGTATCATGCTGGTGACTCACAAGAAAGACAAAAGGAAGGTGAGCAGGATTAGAGAAAATCTCCCAGGTGCTGAAGGCCTGGGAGTATCAGCAACTATAGGCAAGGCAAAAGTCCTACCTGGTTTCTGCTCCTTTATCTCTCTCACAAAACAGCCTTAAGCAACTGGGAGATGTGCAAAAACCCCTATAACTCTAGGGCACAGATTCAGATAGATCATTGCTATGAAGAGAAAAGAAAAAGAAAACCCTCTCCCAGGGGACGAGGAGGGGTTAGGAAGACACTATGTGTTTAGAACAATAATTATCTTGCACCACTGAGGGGTGGTGAAGGCAAGAACATGGAGAAGGCCCCATATATGAGATCCAGGGACAAAGCATTTTTCTAAAGACTAAAGTTGAATCAGAACAACAGAGAATGATTATGTGATTTACTCTCCTCTGCCAGGCATTGAGTATGAGATAACATTTTTTATTGGTAAGACAAGGGGCAAAAATATCCTGAGTGAGCCTTCAAAGAGGACACCCAATGTTAAATTGCTCTCAAAAACAAACAAACAAACAAACAAACAAAAAAAACAGTCCTCTTTCATGTACAAGGTACACTAGCAAATTTGAAAGCTATAGTAAACAGAAGATAAATATAGCAACAACAAATTTTAAATCCAGCTCAACTTCAAACTATAAAAGTTTAACTTAACATCTCTATCACCACCTCTAGACATACTAAAGGAAAAAGTAGACCTATTTTGAATAAAAACACTATTTGTCTTACCCTATACTGTCCTATCCAAGTATCTCATATTCTAACAAAAATTATTAGGCAAGAACTCAAGCAGCACATTATTAAGGGAAAAATCTGTCAAAAAAACCAGATTCAGATATGACCTAGATGCTTCAACTACCAGACAAGAAATTTAAAGTAACTATAATTATATGCTATAGGCTTTAGTAGAAAAGATGGAGACCATTTATGAGCTATAGAAAATTTTGGAGACTAGACAGAAGGATGGAAACTATAAGACTGAAACTGCAAATAATAGAAAAAAACAGAGAAACATAATATAAATAATGTTTTTGATCAACTCATAAAAGGAGTTAACACAGGAGGGAAAATTATCAGTGATCCTAAAGATGGATCAGCAAAAAGTACCCAAAGGAAAACAGAAAGAAATAAGAATTTTAAAAAGGAAAGAAAAAAGAAGAAAAGAAACAAACAAGTATCCAAGAACCATGGGATAATATCAGACAATCTAACATACATAAAATTGGAATTTCAGAAAAAGAGTAAGGAACAAAAACCCAAAAATATTGAAAGCGATAATGAGCAAGAATTTCCCAAATTAATGGGAAAAACCCAAATCACAATTTCCTGAAGCGCAGAAAACACCAATCAGAATAAATAATTGTACCCAAGCACACCTACATGAATCCGATTTGAATGGTTGAAAATCAAAGATAAAGAGAAAATCTGGAAGAAAGCTCGGGGAAGCCAAGAGGGGAGGAGATATTAATACATCACATGCAGCAGAAGAAAGATAAGAATTACAGAAGACTACTTATCAGAAATTATGCAAGCCACAAGGCAATGGAGAAGAATTTTAAAGTGTAAATAAATCTTTAAAAATCAACACAGAGTCCTCTTCCCAGTGAAAATATCTTTCAAAAACAATGCTGAGAAAACCAACAAAAAACAATGCTGAGCCTCGTGATTCACATTCTGCTGTTCTTTCCCACCACCCTTAGGAATTATAGCTTCTGCCTCCACTTTATTTGATATCTTCCACAGGAGTCAAGCCCCCCCCCCCAACACACACACTCAACTGTGATGTCCCGCCTAAGCAATTTCTCCGTATCTCATCAGCATTTTTCAGTGGATTTTGTTGGGCCTTTTCAGTTTACAACATCACGATGCCACAGTAACCAGTCCTGACAATTTGAATCTTGAGCCACAGGAATACTGTAAGAGACCTACAAAGGATTAGGGGAGGAACAGTATCCCAACAGTTTTTAATTATGATGAGACATGTAAATATAACATAGGACAGATCTAATCTTGCCTTTCAATTTTGCCACCTGCACCTGGAGTAATCAGTGAAGTCTGCCTTTTATTTATGATTAATATGTGCTCCTGTTGGGCTGCATCCCCACATCACATCACCCTGCAAGTCCCTGACATGCCCTTCCCTCTGGCTTCTCTGGATTGTTTATTTTTATTATTATCGTTACTGTTTTTCTCTGCCTTTGCTTTCAACTGTTTCATTGGCACTAATTACAAAACAGGCAGACATCTCAGTCACAGGGAGGGTGCTATGCAGACTCTCTGACAGCACAAAAGCAGGGGTGGGAATGAGAAGACGTTGTCCTGATAAAGACCTGGAAAGCTTTGGGATTATCTAACCCCAGATTGGGGTTGGGGAAGTCACTTGAGGACCCATAACAGTGGGCACAGTGGGGTTTCCAGCCAGGTCAGGGTACACATCTGCTACACTCAAGTCAGCTTGCAGTATCACTAGCAAAGTAAGGGCTATGAGCTCAGATCGTTGGTAGCCAGGATGTGGTGTGGTGCTATGCTTCAGAGAAACTGAAGAATAAGAATAAGACCCTAGTAACCAGAGGACAGAGAAGGTTTCTTGTAGGATGTAGGAAGGTGAAGAAATAAGACTAAACTTTCAGAAAACAAATCAAAATGTAACAGGACCATTTTCCTTCACAAAAGACACCTTAGGATCCTGAGGCAGTTTTCTAGGACTGAGTTCATTGGGGTTCTAATCTGAGCTTTGCACTCAACCTAATTGTGTGTCAGGGAACAATCTACTTCCTTGCCTCTTCACCTATAAAATTAGAAGCTTGTAACACTGGGCTTCTCACTGTTCTCTCTTCCCACATGCGACAGCGTGCTGCTGTACCCTGCTGCTCTACTGATTCAGTATAGTTCTAAAAGCTCCCACCTTCCGGTGCCATCAGAGTTCATTTGCATGTCTGGCTATACTCATGCACACACACACACACACACACACACACACACAAACCCACCACAGATGACGCAATTATTTCAGAGCTATATCTTGTGTATTTGTAACCCAAATGGTATTTCTAAGTCTGAGCATTCACCTTATTTCCATCTTGGCTTCAAGTGGCTTTTAATTTTTTTTTAAATTAAATCAGATAGGGAATCAAGTAGCTTTTATTGAAATGTTACTATGAGCCAACATTCTGCCAGGTTGTTTCAATTATGTCCTTTCTGATCATTCTCATATTACTAAAGACCTAAGAGATCAACAATGTTGCTCACGTTCAATAGAGATGAAAAACGAAAGCTTAATAATTTCCTAAAGTTATAGACCTGCACGGGATAAATATATTTAAAATTATACTTGTTACGACAAATGAAAGAATAAGGATTACCAATCTTTTATCAAAAGCTTAGAAATATTTTAATGCCTATTTGCAGTTCCCTCTGTGCTATGACATTATCCCCGTATTCTGGCCTCAGAAGCGATTATTTTACTCACTGGGAATTGCACATAGAGTCTTCTACCATCTCATCTTCTGTTACATGATTCTTATTTCAGTGTAAGCAATCAACATCTCACAACTTGTCCTGGAGTTTCTAGCACAAATCATAAAACCAAGAAAATCAGAGATACCCAGTACAAGGAAATTAAATAATCATAGCTATTTGAGTAGCCTAGTTGAAGCCACAGTTGTATAAACTCAAATGCTGTTGTTTATGTGTGCCTAGGATCCTTCTGTGAAAAGCTATAAGACAAAGTAGAAGTTTCAACAAATTCACTGCAAAAAAAGTGGAAGAAGGGATAAAGGGCAAAGATTCTGAGCATCTCTGTCTGTTAATGGAGTGGTGAAGGACAGAACACAGAATACTGTACTTAATGCAGATTCTGTTCAGTGAAACAATGATTACAATCAATTTGACTACTAATGTGACTTATCTTGTAAATTGCTGGGTCATTAACTTCAACAACATCAATGTGCTGTCACTATCCAATTCCACCAAATTAGTGTCCGAGGTAATAGGAGAACGAATGTATTAGTGCATTATTGGTGGCTAATAGAGACAGCAAGTCTTTAATGTGCTGCGGAGAGCAGCTGAGGCACTAGGGACCATGACAACAAGGCTAAGAGGGTGGATGGAGAGATCAGGATCCACGACACGATGGTGCATCAGGGCTGCTGCGGGCACTTACCTGGCCTTTATTGCCGTAATGCCTCAGATGTCACGAAAGATGGGTACTTGGGGGTCTTAACCTGTGGCAGGAAGAATGCACATTCTCACTTGGGGCAAAAGAATCAAAAGCATAGCAGTGGCCTCATCCAAGAGTAATGGGCCTATTTTAAGGTTAGGTTTTAAAGCAGGCCCTTTTTTTTATTTTTTTATTTTTTGAGACAGAGCCTCAAGCTGTCCCCGTGGGTAGAGTGCCGTGGCATTACAGCTCACAGCAACCTCCAACTCCTGGGCTCTAGCGAGTCTCCTGCCTCCACCTCCCAAGTAGCTGGGGCCACAGGCGCCCACCACAAGGCCCGGCTATTTTTTGGTTGCAGCCATCATTGTTGTTTGGCGGGCCCGGGCTGGGGATTCGAACCCACCACCTCAGGTTGGGGGCTTAGCCGGTTGAGCTATAGGTGCCGAGCCAAGCAGGCCCTTTTTCTGCCAGCACTACCTCCGCAGAATGCAGATATGATTCTGTTCAACGGAAAAATCTCTCCAACTCAGTTCCAATTCTCTCTTTTAGTTTTGTGTGTCTCTGGCAGGGTTTGCTGTGCTACTCACAGCAAGTGATCAATAAATGCTTGTTGACAATCAGGCAGAAAGTAGATTACCATAGGGGTTGTATGAGTGCATGAAACAGAAACCCACAAAAACCAGTTTCATAAAAAGGTGAGAGAAGTGCGCAGAACCTAGTCATGGATATGTAGTAGGTTTTACGCTCATCACCCTCAAAGTCGGAAGGGGCTGATCTTTCTCCTTCTCTCTGCACTTCACTGAAGTTTCTCGAGGCTCTTAGATTCTGCTCCCTTGTAATAGTGGCTTCGGTCTCCAGGCACCAACTCCACCTTGGAGAAGCTACATAGTGACAGACTCTCCAGAGTGTGGGCTCATGTGGTTGGGGCTGCTATTGTGAGACTGAGGGTATAGCAGCTTCTGCACAAGAAAGGATGGGCTGGGAGTTGCAATGAACATCTCTGGAGCACAAACACAATATTTTAATTTATTTCCCCAAAAAATAAGTATCAAAGAAATTTTCAAGTTGAATGCAAATGTGATTTGCTAAGTAAACTTCAGGATAGGATTTGGGATTGTTACAACTTTAGATTGGGATTATGAAGACTGCACTCATATGTGTGTGTGTGTGTGTGTGTGTGTGTGTGCGCGCACATATCTTTGTTGATAATGTTTAGGTTTCTGTTAGCTTATTTTGGAATATGCTGTTTTCCCTTCCTTAAAGAAAAGATGCATTAGAATGATGAGGTTGAACATATGGCAGATATCATTCAATGTAATCAATGTGATTACCATGAACAATTGTCTGTTGCCAAGATGTCTTCTGCATAGGGTGTGTAGGGAGACGTGAAGACAGCTATCACAAAGGATATCACTTACAGCCAGCCCTTAAGGATGATGGATATATCCACTACATATCTTGTGGCTTTGGACTTAAACTTGATTCTTAATAGATTTTCCACATTCTAGCAAAGAATTACCACAGTGGCTGGCACCAAGTGACAGACATGGCTGAACATAGATACTTGGCACAATGGATTAGATATATTGAAACTATAAAATATATACACATAAGGTTTTAAAAACTTTTTTATTGTGAAATAACTATAGATTCACTGAAGACCGAAAAGAAATGTTCAGGGAAGTCCAACACACTATTCCTCCAAAGTAAAAGTTTTTGTAATCCTTGTACAATATAAAGAGCAAGAATTTGACTTGAGCAGTCTATAGAGCTGATTCAAGTTTAACCAGTTATATATGCACTAATCTGTGTGTGTGGTGGGGTGTATGTGTGTAGTTCTGTGAAATATCTTTGCACATATGATCTTACATAACCACGACCACAATCAAAATACTCAGCTATATCATCACCACATCGATTTCTCTTCTGCTTTCCCTTTATAGCCACAATCACCCTCTCCTTACCCTCCCCAATGTCCCTAATCCCTGGAAACCACTAATCTCTTTTCCATCTCTACAATTATGTCATTGCACACAAGTTACAAAAATGGAATTATGCAGCATGTATCCTTTTGAAATAGGCTTTTTTTCACACAGCATAATTTCCTTGAGGCTCTTCCAAGATTTGTGTGTATCAATAGTTTGTTCCTTTTTCTTGCTAAATGGTATTCCATGGTATGGATAACCACAGTTTATTTAACTATGCACCCATTCAAGGACATATGGGTAGTTTCCAGTTTGAGGTTATTACGAGTAAAGCTGCTAGGAACATTTGTGTGCATGAAAATAAGACTTTATTTCTCTGAAATAGATACTCAAGACTGAAATTTCTGCGTTGCAAGTGAAGTAGATTTTCAGTTTTGAAAGAAACTGCCAAACTCTTCCGAAGTAGCTGTATCAGTTTACATTCCCAGCAATGCATGAGTGATCTAGTTTCTTTGCATCCTTGCCAACTTTTCTCCTTGCCATCATTTTTCATTTTAGCCATGCTGATAGGTGTGCAGGGACATCTCATTGTGATGTACTTTACATTTTCCTAATGGCTGAAAGTGTTGAATAGCTTTTTCAAGTGCTCATTTCCCCTCTCCATAACCTTTTCAGTGAAATTTCTACACTTTATTTCTGCTTATTTTCTAGTTGAATTTTTTACTATTGAGTTTTGAGGCGCGAATTTTTCATAGAATAAGCATTCACTTCAAGCCTTCTGTTTGGAAGACAATGTTTAAAAATATTTATCTATTATATTCCTAATACTATTTGATCTTGATTGGTTGTTTTGCAAAAAGCAATGCACAGCAATGCACAGTAATAGGTACTCAGCTGTTTTTCTTTGGGTTCACTTAGTAACACCTAATGAGTACTCTGTCTACTTTTATAAATTAATCAATCATGTACTCTAAATTATCTTTTAAGGCTCTGATTAATTAGTATGCTCCTCTACAATGTATCTTCTTGGACTTTCCCAGCTTTATGTTTTATTACTCTCCCCACTGAATCCCACGCTCAATTACTCTCAACTTCCAACCCCTCCTCAAACATTCCACGTCTTTCTTGACTCATGCATTTGGATAAGCTTTTCCCTCAGGCCGGAATGTCTTTTGCCCCCTTTCTGCACATAGAAAACTCCTACTTAAACTTCAAGATCCAGTTCAAACACCATCACCTCCACAACACCTTCTTATGGCCCCAGCCAGCCGGTCACTTCTTCCTCTAAACTTTCGCTCTGTTTTGCCTGACTGTAGGTTACTTTACTAACCTAGTGGTGTTTCTGACTTGTCAAATGACGAATTATTCACATTCCCCTGTTTTCCATCCCCTATAAAACAGGCAGAAGGACACGCTGAGTGTGCGAGGCCAGTATTTTCCATCTGGCTCCCACAAGCATGTGAGTGGCACACTTCCTAATAATCAGCTGGGTTTGTTTCCAATTTGACAGTAGAACTTTTCACTATAATTGTGTAATTAAGTCATGTATTATTTAAATGATGAAATACGAGCGTGAAAGGAAAAAAAGTTTAAATTAATTGGTTTGGGAAAATTTGATAAAAACCATTCAAATTAGGTATGGGTAAAAAGTTATAAAAGAGTAGGGGTAAAAATATATAAAATTCTCAAGGTATGCAGAACTCAGTGTGTTTTGATACAAGGATTTTTAACTTTTCAGTCTTCTTCAAAGCAAAAGGAAAATAAAATTAGAAACTTAATATAATGCTTTATGGATGTGGTTTATTTAAGAAAGACTACATCTTTCTTAAAGATGCAGAAATTGAAAGATGCAGCCTTTGAACCAGTACACAGACCCCTTGGTCTTACATTAAAATTAATTAATTAAGAAGTATTTTAAAGTGAATATATAGTATTCGTTGTATTGGCATTTTTTTTATCATTCTTCTCCTTAACTTTCTTAATAAACAAAATGCTGGTTTGAATTATATCAGTCTATAAGACTTTTATTATGTTTTCCATTGGAGCTTATCATTCAAAAAACCTTGTTTACATGCTTTCTCCCTAGATTGAGAGCTCCTTAATGTCAGGAGCCTGGCATTTTGCCTGACACATCATGAGTACTCAATAAATTATTGTTGAATGAATGGAAAGAATTCTGTAAAGCAAATTTATAAAAATCAAAAGAAAATTGTATCTTAGGATCTTGAGGCAATTATTCAATTCAATTCATTCAAACAAGTTATCAGTCTCGAATATCAATAGTCGGTTCAGAGGAGTTCATTCCCGCTCTTCCTTACACAACTCCATATGCCCAACAGAATTTGGATCTATTTGATGGTGTGCATCTTGTTTAATATGGGCGTGTGTGCATGGGTGTTTGTGTGTGTGTATATGTGTATGCATATTAAATATGGTCCTATACATTTATCTAGATCTCTGTGGGAAAAATAATCAGCCTTTCATCATGGAAATGTTGTTTCCTAACTATTATCCCTTTTGGATGTACCTTCTGCAAGATGGTCATGATATGTTTTAAAATAACCTAGATATCTAAAACAAAACATTTTTAAAGGCAGGGCTAAATTCACCACTGGGAATTTCATCCAGAGCGCGGTGTATTACCTATAAACCAATTCTGCATCTAGACAGTTGGTCTGGGCAGCATCTATGTGAAATCCAGCTTGCTAGGTCAAGTGTTTTGCATCAACTTTTTACCAAGTGACTAAGAGACCACCAAGCTTTGAGGGGCTCCTTTCATCCTTCCCTTGGTCCAATTAAAACAAGATAGAAAATTAGGAGTGAATTTCTTAGCACTACTTCTACTATGAAATAATTTGATTGGTTAAAGATTTTTAGGGACTTGCTTAGCAATTTACAAAAAGAAATGAAAAGAATGAATCAAGTCCTATGGTGTTCATTACCTTTGGCTTAGCTCCTGTTCGTACTTTCTCACTTTGGAGAACCAGTGATGCAATCTACCTTGATGTGAGTGTCAAGCATCTTGTCTTTCAGCTGGAAAGCTAGAAGTGACAGCTTGGTATATTAAGAGGTCTCTGCTTGAATAAATTGATGTCAAGTTTTATTACATATAGGCCAAGCCAAGAGACATGAGACATCCACTCAACAACTGTGTATTAAATAACCAAATTGTATACAACGGTACTTGAAGCTCTGAGATAAATATAGAGACAGGCAAAGAAAAACTTATAGTAAACACAAACCAAGATATATGGTGTTGAAAAGAACCGTTGTCTTGTCTTTATGAGCTGGACCATGAGCACAGTTATTCAAAGAGATGACTACTAGAGGCACTAAGACTTTCTGAAGTTTTAAAGAAACAGAGAGCAGAAATTGAGTAAGCAACCTGAGCAAAATGGTTCATACTCATAACTTAGTTTAGTAAATAAAGAAACGAGGTAAAGAATGATGTTTTAAACAAGACCCATTCCCAAGAATGGCCAAAACAGAAAGATATAAATCAATACCACTAGCTTTTTTAAAATTCCTAATAACTTTTTCTTTTCTTC
>NW_003852407.1:7592177-7620100 GCF_000181295.1 Otolemur garnettii
TTAAGTGAAATAAAATGGAATAGAAAACATGAAATTATCTCCCATCTTATAAAGGTAGATGTTTATTTGTTTCAGTAGTGGATATGGCAGGTACTGGGTCAGAGTATAAAAGTGTATTATTCACTGTGCATCATGCAAAAGAAATTTGAAACATTGTTCTAGGAGGTTCTTTTCAAAATTAGATAGCAATCAAAACATTATACAAGTTTCCAGGTCTGACCCAAAGAGGAGGAGGTCAGGGACCTGTGGAGAATGCCTCAGAAAAAGCTACAAGAGTCCATGAGACATTTATTTGAATTAGAATGAGCAAAAAGAACAGTGAGAAAATTAACAGTAGTGAGGGGGAGTGGCATCAGGACCACAAACAGAGTTGAAGAGTCATAACTGTGGAAAGAAGTTCAGCACAGAAGATCTTTAGAGACATTTGTTGAGCAACTGCTGTGAGCGGGATATAAAGGTACCTGAATTAGTCCATTTTGTGTTGCTATAAAGGAAATACCTGAGGATGGGTAATTTATTTTAAAAAGAAGTTTATTTGGTGCACAGTTCTATGGACTGTACAAGAAGCATCTGTCAGCATCTGTTTCTAGCAAGGGATTCAGGGAGATTCCAATCAAAGTTAAATTCATGGTGGAGTAGGCATTCATATGGGAGAGAAGGAAAGAGAAGGAGGAGGCCAATGTCAGTCTCTTTTAAACAACCAGCTCTTGTATGAACTAATAAAATGAGAACTCATTGATGATGGTGGAAGAACCCCAAGCCATTCAAGAGGGATCTGCCCCCTCTCCATGGCCCAAATATCTCCAAGTCAGCCCCACTTTGGATCCTGGGAATCAAATTTCAACAATAGAATTGGAAGGGCCCAACAATCAAACTATATCAATACCTAAAACATTGCAATTTAAGGGGAAAGAGATAAAACATATGAAAAGCTTGATGCTTCAAGGTACTATTAATGTCATAGGTACCAATAAGTAAGGAAAATAGGATTTCATGGAAGAAGTAATATCTGCTCTGTCTGAACCTTGAAGAATGATTCCACCAAAGATGTCTTGAGGAAAATTAGTGTCTTCCTCACATTGTGCACTAATTGCTGAGAATATGGTAAGTGTTGATTAAGGAAAGTTAGTGGAAGGAAAATGAGAGATGAATCAGAAAAACAGGTCTGGATAGTCAATTTGAAATGGCTTCTTATATTGGCGAGGTATAGGAGGATTAGAATCAGGAAAAGAAGCAAAATTCTGACAAGAAAATTTTCCATTGCTTCTCTTAACCTCTATAGCAAAGTTACACAGAAATGCACAGGAAAAGATCCAAAGATTACCTCCAAAATATGTGGCTGGAAGAGGCTTGATGCTCAGGTTTAACCAATAGATTTGGAAAAGAGATTCCATTTTTAGGTCCTAAGAAGTGGTATGTATACGGACTTGCAGTGTTTGTTTTAACATCTTGCACTGCAGCAATGATTCATGGCCTGGGAGAATTTGGAAGCTCTGGAAATACCCTGTTCTTAGGCTCCTTCCCAAGGCAGGAGGGTCATGAGCATTTCTGCTTTTGAATAAGGCTGCAGGTAACTCCAAAGTGCAGCCAGGTTTCAGAACCACTGGACTGTGAATCCTAAAATGCACACTGCTAATGCAAAGCCGAGTTTCTGCTCTCTTTCTTACTTTTCCACAGAAGAAATCAGACTGACATTTATGTTTTTTTCCAACCTCGCCCCAGGCTATCGCCACAGGAGAACCATGGACGGCAATGATTTCTTTCCTTAACTCTGTAGGCAAAAACCAAAGATGAGATTTTTCAGCTGAAGTTCTTGACAGCTGCTTCTGCTCAATCCCAATTATACCAACTGAGACATCCTCCCTTTCCCAGCTCTGTGGCTTTCTTTCATATTTAAACATCTTCAGTGGTCCTCAATTGTTTAAAGGCAAAATCCAAACTCTTTATCTGGGCAGTCCTGGCCCTTTATGGTTTGACTTCAAACACTAGTTCATGCTGTGGTCTCAGAATTCTGTCTATATAGTTACCTTACTATTCTCATAAATGTCACATCTTTCTTCTTTCTTTCTCTTGCTCTTGCCTACATCTGCAATGACAACAGTTCTATTTTTGTGCTCACTTCATCCATGTGTCTCTGCTCAATGTCAAAGTCCAGTTAAATTCGTACTTGACTCTTAACAGCCCAAGAACCTGGAGTTTCTATGAAGCTTCTTCCTACTACTCTGAGCATTGAGAAAGATATCAGATTTAATGGTACAAACAGAACCGCAGTTGTTCCATGAAGACAACTCCTTGTATCTGGATCATTACACAGCATCATGACTCTGCAGTCTGGCTGCCTGAAACCAAGCCCTACTTCTTTAACTCCTTTATCATATGACCTCTCTAAGCCCCAGTTACTTGATGTGTAAAGTATGGGACGTAATATTTCCTCCCTCAAAAGTGAAGATTAAATCACATGATGCAAAGAAAATTCTTTGGTATAGTACTTGGCCTCAAGTTACTTTTTAATATATTCTAGCTATGTTTGTTTGTGTTTTCACATTCTGATGACTATATCTTGTCTCCAGGAAAATTGTAAAAATGCTTAAGGATAGGTTCGAGTTTATAAGCGTTAGCACCTAAATCAAAACAGTACAGTTTGAAATCGGAGCATTTAATCTCAAGCTACAGCTCAGCCACTTATTTCTTGTGTGATTTTGTCATGTTGTTTAACTTGTTTGAATCTCAATTCCCTAATACCTAAAATGGGAATTGTAATTATGATATTTCTCATATTCTAGAGATTGAAAAAATAATATAACAGAAAGTGCTAATTATCTCTTAAGTACTATGCAAAAAAGCATAGTTGGAGTTATAGTAGATAGCTTATGTGTTTACTAAAGTATTCCACAACACCTAAGTTTGAGATTACATGATAATGAATATAATTATTTGTTGAAAATTTTGGCTGTTTGTGTATTTGTTAGTTTAAAAGATTGAAAAGGGGGTATAAAGTCCATGACTTAATTTCTTCAATTGTAATATAAGAACTACATAAAAGGAATCTTTAAGATTGTTTCTAACCCTAAATTGTATATTTTTGGAAAGTGCCTAAGCTTTTATTTGAATATTAGTTGAAAAGTACAAATAAATATACACAGCCTGGCAATTAAGTTTACAAACTTATCCTAGAAAAAGTACTACATACCTCTATCGCGACCCTTCGGGCTCCTATGGCCTTGGTCTTGGTTAGCACAGGAAGGAACCAGGCGAAAAGCAGATTAGAAGTACAAGCTCCTGGAAGGCGGGCTAGCCCTTACTTTCCGGGTAGCCCCGAGCAACCTCCGCACCAGCCTTTTATTGAGCCAGAACAACACAGGTGAGGGGAGTAATTAACAATGACTACGTGCTGAGGGCATAGGCTCTTGTTCCACAAGGAACTCCTGTGGAGGAATGGCCTGAGGTCCACGCCTCAGCTGTAGATCATCTTGCTCGGATGTCATCTGACTCTTGGCTTCTCCTACATACCTCATTGCTAAATATCACTATGGTCACCTTTGAAGTACTCCCTTTAGGAAACTATGCACCAACGCCAGCACCTACTCCACCTTTCAAAGGAATTTTGGAACTCCTGGAATGGTCATCAGAACTGTAGGCATATTACCCTTGATGTTCTAAATGTCCTCAAAATGTCTTTCTTCAATAATTCCTTTATCTTTGGGTAATAATAAAAGTCATTGGGGGCCAGAAAAGGTGAGTAGAGAAGGTGTTTCAACACAGTTATTTGTTTACTGGCAAAAAACACCCACCCACCCACCCCCCGACAGTGTTGTGTGAGCTGGTGCATTGTAATGATGCAAGAGTCATGAGTTACTAGTGAAAAGTTCAGGTCATATTCACCTAACTTTTTTGCAGCCTTTTTAACACTTTCAAATAGTAAATTTGGTTAAAAGTTTGTCCAGTTGGTACAAACTCATAATGAACAATCCAGCTGATATCAAAAAAGGTTAGCAACATTGTTTTGACTCTGGATTTGGACTGATGGGACTTTCTAGGTGATGGAGAATTTACTGACTTTCACTGTGCAATTCAATGCTTTGTTTCGGAGTGGCATCAGCACACCACCATCATCACCAGTGATAACATGCCCCACAACATCATCTTGCTTCTTCAAAAGATCTTGGCAAACTTCAACTCACTTTTGCTTTTGTTCATCAGTGAGCTCCTTCTAGACCATTTGTGCACATACCTTTCTTATGCCAATTCAGTTAAGAGTTTTCTAAAAAAAAAAAAAAAAAAAAAAGATTTTTCTCTATTGATATTTATTTAGTCTTCTATACTTGTCACAGTCAGTTGAAGATTTTGTCAAACAAGTTGATGAATTTTTGAAATTTTTTTTCAGTTCTACTCATTACTGGCCACCCTGACCTCTCTTCTTCAGTGATACTTCCTCTCCCTTCATAAAAACATTTAATCCATTGGTACACTGCTGTATTCTTCATGGCATTATCCCTGTAAACTTGGACTAACATGTCCCTGATTTTACTTCCATTATTGCCAAGTGTAATAAGAAATTTAATGTTTGTTCATTGCTCTAATTCAAGCTCCAACATTCTTGTAGTACCACACAAAAACACACAACAATAATAATGAACTCCATTCAGCAAGACACTATCACATATTGACATGAACATAGCTGCAAGATGTTGACATATCAAGGTTATGAACCTTACCAAGTTGTTTGTACGGTGTTGCCAATGTAAATACACAATGGCAACTTGGCAAACTTTTCAGACCTCATACAAACACATGAACATATAAATATTATATATACATATAAAAAATAAAAGTTCTCTAAAAAATAGAAGTTCTCTATATGTATAATATACATGGGAAAATAGGTTAAAAAAGGTATATGGTATGAGTAGTTATCTCTGGATAAATGAGTGATTTAAATATTTGAGTAAATATGGTTAGTTTATAGTTCACATGTTCTATAATGATATTATAGTAATTTTAGTTTTTTTTTGAGACAGAGCCTCAAGCTGTCACCCTGGGTAGAATGCTGTGGCATCACAGCTCACAGCAACCTCCAACTCCTGGGCTTAAGTGATTCTCTTGCCTCAGCCTCCCAAGTAGCTGGGACTACAGGCATCTACCACAATGCCCAGCTATTTTTTGGTTGCAGCTGTCATTGTTATTTGGCGGGCCCAGGCTGGATTTGAGCCCGCCAGATCCGGTGTACATGGCTAGTGCCTTAGACGCTTGAGCCACAGGCACCAAGATGTAATTTTAGATTTTTATAAATTTAAAATTTTAAATGATCGTTCTTGAGACATGAAAGTCCATCCTAAATATGCACATTTATATATCCATGCAATGTGCACACAGAAACATAAATATTTCTTAGGGCAAAAAGCTAGTAGGATGCCATGACTGTACCTCATTCCCAAACATATATCTTCATTCATTTCTCATTATATTTAGAAAACCAAAGGAACAGAATAAACAGAGCAGGGTATACAAGTGAAGTCTTATTTGATGTTTTGTAATGAGATTATTACAATCTCATTGTTAAAAATGAGAAATCACACATGCAAAATACAAAGTTTAAAAGTTTTCCCAGAGAAACCTAGCATATGAAAGGTTTCCATATGCTCAATTATAATGTCTCAAGCTGCCTGAGACATTATAATTCACCGGTCTGGTCACTTTATAACTGGGTGTTCAGGAGGCCAAAAGGAGTTCAAGGACAAAGACTGAAGGTTCTGCATTTGAAAGTACTGAAAACTAAAATTTCCCATTTTAAAGGAAATTACTATACTCCTTATAAATAAAATATTTTTAATTATTTTTTACTAAATGAAAACATATTTCTTCCTTTAAAATGCTAGCTATTGAAAATAGGACTTTATGGAAATAAACTTCACAGGCATCTTAGTTGATAGCCTATTGTTGTTCATCTGGTTTAATTTAGGGACCTTTGAGGATCACATTAATTCTTTAATGCAGACATATGGGTTTACACAGTTAGATGGACATCAGGTAATATATGTCAGGGCTTCTTAATTAGTGATTTGAAGTAGGTTATAGGGGGTGAGTTATATCCTGAAATATAAGGTAAAATTTTTCTGGGGACAGAAACTACAGTTTTCATTCTTTTCCCAAAAAGTTTATGACTCCAAAATAGGAGCCAGAACTGTCCTGGTTTGTGCCTATTTATCTGGTATAATTTTTATTACCATTTCTCTTCCCTCTCAAAATTATCCCAGTCTATGTGACAAACTGTATGGTAACTCTATTTAAGACCCATGGGTTAAGGCATTGTTTTTCTCTTTTTATGGATGACAACGTCATTAATTAAGACAGGACTAGATTGGCAGAAGTGAGGATAGGTTTGAAAGCAGTTTCGTGAAATTCTCTGAACACAAATGACACATATAAAACCTCTGGGTTTAAATTCCTTGATTTTATGTTCCCCTTAAATGTGGAAAACACATTACCTAGCAATGGCTCATCTATCACTCCAAAATGCTTCTTTTCCTTTTTTTTTTTTACCCCCTTTCTTGCATTACTCTGGTTAGATACTAGAAATGGAAGATAAATAAATATGTGGCAGCTTTTGTACATCTATTCACACAGCATCATTAAGCACCCATTTAATAATAGTTCCGGTAGGGGAAAATTGTGAAATAAGGTTTTATTCCTTCCACAGCTTATAATCTGTCTGACGAGATATGTGTATGGCACACATTTGTTAAAAAACAAGCCAAGTAATGAATGACAGGTGGACAATTAATGATCTAAGAGTTTGAAAGAAGAGCTTGCTGTAGGTCAGGATGGTTACAAGAACTGGTTGTGAAGAGTTTTTTTGAAAGGCTTTGTGTGCCAGCCATGACTCTGTGGAAAGATTATCCTCTAGGCAATAGAGTACACTTGGACATTTTTAAGCAAAAAAGTGAGAACATACTAACATAACTTGAGAAATGACTCTGAGGCACAGCTTCCTGAAAATATATCAATTCCTTAGCTTTCCCAAAAACAGTCACAATAATTTTCAGGCATTATGGTCCCTTCCAAGCTCCATAAAACCTGTCTAATTGGAAAATATCTTCATTTTTGGTTTGCTGTTGTTGTTTAAGTATATTTTTAATCTATATTGAGTTATTTGTAGTTCTCCTATCTTTCTTTCTAGAGAAAGCACCTCAAGGCCCGGAACAATTCTATTGTACTTCTGTGTAAGCTCTTTTATGTCTCTGTGTTAGTGTCTATCTCTGTATCTCTTTCTCTCAGACACACACACACACACACACACACACACACACATACACTGATCCCAAATAGAACTAGTCTTGAGTCGTCATACAAATGGTAGATGTTGATGGATGAAGACTTTGGTTTCATTTTGATGATCACTTCAGGAAAGGCTCTTAATGGGAGCCAAATTGCAAAAGGAAGGAATCCCTGTGTCATATGGAGATTCTAAATAAAATTCTTTACCCTGCTACACTTTCCAGCATCATTTGACAGAGCTTATCACTCTCCTCATCACTCTGACTTCTACATGTTAGAGGGTTACAGGGCTTAGTTTTAAGTCATCTTTTTAATCTACTTGCTCTTATCTGGTGAACTTATTCATTCTCATGACTTTAAATATTACCCTGTACTGGTGATGCCCAGATTTATATCTCTACCTTTGATGTCTGTCTGATCCCCAGATACATGGCTATAACTTGCTACTCCACACCCCTAGTTGGGGTGATAGGAAACTCAAGCTTTGTATGTTTGAAATGGGACTCTTGGTTTAAGCCTCCCACCAAAGTCCTCTGTTCTAGATTTCTCAAGTGACATGTGCTATCAGTGAGAGGCTCCAATCAAAGAAAAAAAACCTTACTATGAGCCATCTTTGACATCGGTCTTTCTCTGGTGCCACAAATATAATCCATCAGCACTGTCTGTCAGCTCAACCTTGGAAACTCATGTAGATTTCCAGACCACTTCTCACTTCCACTGCTGCTTCCCCAATCTGAGCCATTCATTTTCTCCCAAATTATTTAAATTGTGTCCCAACCCATCTGTCCTCTTCCAGCCTTGCCTTGACACAGTGTATACTCCACAGAGCAGCAGATCCTTCTGGGCCGTCAGTCAGATCACGGTGCTCCTTTACTCAAAATCCTATGATGGTTCTGGTTTCCCTCAGAGTGAAATCTCATACACCCACCTTTTCATAAGACACTGTAATATCTGGCCCCACCACTGCTCTGACCTCATTTTCTGACTTTCCTCACTGCTTTCTCAACTCTGTGCATGTGGTTGTCTTAGCTGTTTCTTGCACGTACAGGGTTCATTTAAAATATCACCTTCCCTTCTCCTACCTCTATATCTGCCTCCTGCTCTCTTTTTCCTCAGATTTCTTAACCTACTTGATATATAATCTATTTATTAGTTACTTGTCACTATTAGAATATCGGAAAATTTGTATAGCCAAGATTTGTATCTATTTTGGGCACAGCTTTATCCCCCATGTAGCACGTCTTCATGCTCAATTATTATTTGGTGAGCAAAGAAGTGAATATGTGCATGAAGGGATGAACAAATGTACAAGCAAAGTTGCCATCTTTGTCAGAGTACAATTCTAACAGTTACCACATCAGAGACTTAAGTCTGCTAACATGTAAATACCTACACAGATTTTTGGTTATTTGTTTTTGTTTTTCAGAAAAGAGTGGAAAAATCCTCTGATAATTTACTAATTTTTCCACTAGGAATTACTAAATGATAGAATGAGAAGAGTCATTATATGTGTAGACCAATTAGTCCAGATTATCATTCCAGAAGAGAGAAAACTGAGGTTTGGGTTCAGGAAATGATTTGTTCAAACTTAAAGAGTTGATTCAAAGCAGAGCTAGAATTGGTTTCAGGACTCTAAATTTTCACGCCCACTTCTTTCTCTTTCTATCACTGCATGTACAATAGATAGATAGTATGTCACTGTCTATTTAAACTTAGTGTTATACTGTCTGTTTCTCTCTCTCTCTCATACATATTTTCCTTGCTACCACTATTGGTGATCACAATTCAATCACAGCAGTCTCTAACGAGAGAGCCAGATTTGCAAATGCTTGTGAAGCTCAGGATGACTTTCTCAGAGTGGGAACGGCCGGTGGTGATGAGGTCCCCCTCACTTTCACAGAACAGAAGAAGCAGGGATTCATCTGTGGGCATTGGCAACGCTGGTGCTTACTGACAAGCCCCGAGAATGGAAATATCCTGCTTGTCCTTTTAACAGGATTTCAGCCAGAGATTTGAGGGAAAAGTGCTGCAGCCTAGTGGGCTGTGAATATGAGTGGAAATGTCAGAGCTATGAATCAGTTAACACATTTTTATTTAGCATCTTCCTGTGAAAGAGGATGAGAAGACATTGCTCCTGTGCTTAAAATCTTTACCATTTCTGGTTAGAGTCCAGAATGGCACAAGACCCTGTTACATCTTAGAGGTTCTAGCACTTAGGACTTGGGAAGCACGGCCTGGATGGCAAGAAGGGGGTCTGATTTTCATGCCTAATCTTCTCATGAAGGGTGGCTAGGGTTTGAGTAGGTGGAGGGGACTGTACTGATGGCATAGCTTGCTCTTATTCTTTCCAGATTCAAGACAAACATTCACATTCTTCCACTCAAGAGACCCTCCAACTCCACCTAGAAGATAGAAAAGATAGAGAAGTATAGTGAGTATACTTCCCATTTTGCATGGACAAATTGAATTATGTTAATCAGTTTGATGTAAGCATTACACAATCCGGTTTCTCCCACCAGGGAGCCAAAATTCCTAGGACACCTTCTAGAACACCCTGTGGAAGATGTTGCCTTTGTATATCTCTCTATGTCCTGAAGAGGCAGGTCTGAACCCAGTCTCAAATGTTCTCAGGGAGATCCAACTTGGCTCCTGCCTTACAGTCTATGATATAGCTTTAAAAAGAAAAAAAAAAAAAAGAGAGAGAGAGCGTTCAAGGCATCCCAAGGTGTCAGTTTCCTCTTTGCTGTTCATAACCCAAATGTTTTAACAGCCCTGAGGAGCCATCTACCTCTGGGGCCCTGACTCTTTGAGGCCTATCTGCAGAGGGTGCACAGTTGACCTGGCCCTGCTGATGAGAAAGGCACAGATGTCTACCATCTGGTCAGGGGTCCTTGTGCCTATGCCAATTTCCTGTCACTGACAGCCAACACTTGATTGATGGAATTTAGTACTCCCCCATTTTTTTTTTCTTAGTACAATATAACCTCATGAATTCAGATGGCACGTAGCCAAAATGAGAGAATTTGAACTTGGGCAGGGTAAAGTTTACCATCAATAAAATAAGGGTCTGTTAAATAAATTACCAATGTAAACAGGATTGTAAAAGGGACGATTTAATCTACTTACAAGAATAAATTGTTTTCAAGCACTTAAGTTGCATAAATTTACATACAGTGTGCTAATTACAAATGATTGATAGCCAGTCTTTCAAACACATCTGGTAGGAGCCCTGTTCTCTAACACTTTGTTAGACACTAGATAGCATTACTTGAAGTATTTGAAAATAGTACAAATATGTCTTTTATAGCTGTGTATTCGCACACATTTATATAAAAGACAGTCCTTGCTTTTTACCGAGCCATGTTCTTGGAAACCACACCATAAAGATTATCAAACACAGATCACTGAGAGCCAAATTATGTTTTTAGATGGGAACAATGTTATAATTGGGACTGGTGTGCCAGACCCAGAGATCACACCAACTAAATCCTTGCTTCAATCAGCATATGTCAGAACAACCTAACTACAACCATCATGATGAGAGAAAACAGCTAATATTTACTGAGCAGTTGTTGCATCCGAGTGCTTTGTGTACGTTATCCCTGTCACCAGGCTGTGCCTAGTAGGGAGCTACTGCCACCACTTTATGAGAGACAGTACTGAAACGCCCAGAAATTAAGTAATTTGTTCTTGATCACATAGTTGTAATCAGTAGATTTAGAAATTAAATCTTGGTCTGATTCCAAATCCCATGTCTCCTTTTCGAAACTATAGCATCTATAACGCTTCAAAACTGTTAAATTGTGCATTGCTATATAACTTATAAAATGGAAATCAATGTGGTGCCATTTTCTATGGCCTGGATGAAATTTTAGTACTTTAAGAAAACTCATTGTTTTCCAGAAAGAAGTACAGAAGAAGAGGGAGAGGGGAGGCCGGGAAAAGGGAGAGTATTTAGTGGGACCTCATCTAATGTGCACAATGCAAAGGTACATCTCAAAACTATTAAGAGTAGAGTATAAATGTCTTACCATAACAAATAAGTAAGTGAGGTGATAGTTATGTTAATCATAACTATTGATGTAAGCATTCCACACTATATATCAAATCAGTGCATTGTACCCCATGAATGCATTAATGTACATAGTTATGATTTGATAAAAAAAAAAAAGCTGAAAGAAAAAAATAAATAAAATAATTTAGTTAGCCATTTAAAAAAAAAAAAAAAGAAAACCCATTGTTAAAACAAATTCTCTTCTTTCTTTTCAAATACCTTTTCCAAATTGGGAAACTATTCAAATATAAGATACCAATTTAAACACAGCTGTAGTACTGTCTACCCTTTTTTCAATTGTTGGTATACATGTCTTATCTTTCTTAATAAATATTAAGCTCATTAAAAGTAGAATTTAAAATCTTCACACACACTATCCTCATTTATTTTACTACCTGGAATAAAATCTTGACCATTAGGTGCTTAAATATCTTTGTTGCTTGAATTAGCAAATGAATGAGTTTTATCTTATTATAAATAATTATATGCCATAAATTTGAAATCAATATATGGACACATTAAGTAATAAATTATAATCTTTGGAATTATTTTAAATTTTAGAAAATTATTAGTGATAGTGATAGGGACATGGGATATTAGGGAATGATGTGGATATTGAGGGAGTTTGAAGATAAACTTATTTCCTGGGAAAAAAATTCCTATAGCTAACAAATCAGTCAGTATTAATCCCTTGACTTCAGAGTTAACATTCAAGTCTTTACCATTCAGCTCTAGAACTTTTCATCATCCCAAACACAAACTCTGTACCCTTTTGATAACTGCCCCTCCTCTACCCAGCCCCTGGTAACCTCTGTTATACCTTGGGTCTTGCATCTCTATAAATTTGTCTATTCTAGGTAATTCACATAAGTGGAACCACACAATTCTTTTAAAAACTGCATTTATATCATCTAAATGTTTAAAAATCTCATCATCAACTTCCAAACTGATAAACAGGAGGACAGAAATATCTTAACACTAGTCACTTTGTTCTTTATTTCTGTTTTCTTGCCTCTGGATATTTGGTAATATAAAAGATAGGCTTGTTGATAAAGGTCTAACAAAGGGAACCAGAAAGAAGTTTCTATGTTCAAATAGGGACAGTTCCTTAGTGTCATTTGTTCAGGGTAACATTTATTGTCATCAGTGATTGCCTGTACATGATGGCCAGTTTAGCATTCACCTTTATCCCCTAGTCCTGTCTCCTATCTTTTCTTCCCCTTATCTAGTCATCATTAAAAATATCAAATGAACAGATAAAAGTGGCAAAATGGGATATATTCAACAGGCAGTATTGCATATAAAAAGCAGGAAAATGGATACCAGGGTGCTGAGGATTCAAGCACCCTGGTATCCATTTTCTTCATTGGAACTATGAGAAATCCCAAAGTCCTCCTGCACTGGTGGCAGTCCCCTCGCTCCCCTAATGTAGAAATGATTCAACATTTCTGTTTACTCTGACTGTTCTTTCATACTAGTTTAACTAAAACCAAATGAAAAGGGGCTGAGTGAACTATTAAAACTGCTCAATAAACTCAGAGCAGGTCACCAGCCACAGGAACTGAGAAAGGATTGCAGCCATCAGGTCCCATCATAAAGCGCCATCTTGTTTCCATGCTTCTAAGTCAACGAACGGGTCTCTGTTTTAAGAGAAGCCTTTGCATTACCCGGTTCTCCCTACTGAGGAAATGTTCTCTTTGTTAATGTCATCCCATTACTTCTCATCACCTCTCCTTGTACCGAGTTGAATAATTCCTTTGCCTCCTTAGAAGCTAAACACTTCAAATATTTATAGGCTGTAACTTGAAAAGTTTGGGGCTAATGGATCATATTTCTACCTGAGGGACTCCTTTATTTTTTCAAAATTACTGTAGGCGCATAATCTTTAATCCTTCATTATTTCTGATTTCTCCAGGTTAAGCATCTGTGGGTGGCAGCGAATTTAACTGACACCTCCAAGCTGCCTTTTTAAGATAAAGACTTTTCTTCCTTAACTTTAAACACCGGAGCTTTCCAGAGAACAAATTGGCTCTGTGCTTTCTGGCATAGGAAATCTGATTTGGCCAAACAAAACATTAAGACTGAAGAGATGCAGCTGGTTCTTCAACCAGAATACAGGTAACTCTTATTACAAAATACTGCAGCAGCTTTACGTTATTCAGGGAATGAGCAGCTGTGAATCATCAAGTGAGATCATATCTATGAAAAGGATTTATAAAATAGAAAATATAATAAAAATAAAACAAATCAGTCTTAATATGAATCGTGTCAGGTTGTTTGGCTATTTGAAGTTTTATTTATTTTATACTAAAACTTAAAAAGCAATAGCATTGGATAGACATAAAATTTACTGCACAGAATTTATCCTTTTATCTGTAATATAAGACCATCACAATGAACTTCATTATTATAATAAGAGTCGCTCACATTTATTGAAGGTTTATCTCCTGTCAGTATACAAGGCTAAGTGTTGTACAAAGATTCTGTCAATCCTTGCAGTATCTCTCAGAAGACTTTATTTCTCTGCACAAGAAAGCATTACAAAGGCTATTAGAGGAAGCTACTCTGTTAATGTGAACTTGAACCGAATCAGTTCAATGACAATGTGTAGGCTCTTTAAAAACTGCATTTTTATCATCTAAATGTTTAAAAATCTCATCATCAACTTCTCATCAGTACTTTTTTTCATGCATGGCATGGGGATGTTTTTCAGTTACTGACATGGGCCTACAACTTTTCCCCTAACTGAATGGGTGCACTTTCCAGGTTTTGCACTCACTGGAGAGTTTCGTCTTTCTCCTTCACTGTCAACTATAAGAAGACCCAATGTCCTCCTGCACTGATAGCAGTCCCCTCGCTCCCCTAATCTGGTGCTGCAGGTCTCCTAAGGACTTGGAAAACAGAAGAATGCATTGAAACTGTGCAGTGAATGAAAGTCCTATATGTTGGGAGTGGAACTAAGAAGGCTGTTTGAGTGAAACAGGCTGTGGCACAAAGCTGTTTCTTTAAGCAGAAGCAGCTATTGGCATGTTGAAGGGGCTGAGGGAGCTACATTAAGAGAGAAGCCGAAGACAGGCTTTCTGTGTCCTCTCTGGGCATTCTATGAATCCATGAATGAAATTCTTATAAACATATTTGTATGAACTATTTATCCACTGTTGTATTAATACCTTAGTTCAACACATGTTATTGGAAACCTTCTCTGAGCCAGTCACTGTCCGGCTGGCAAAATGTTCAGTGGGGAACAGAAGACAAAGGGCCCCTTCACTCTGAGGCACATACTCATGACGAGGGACAGCCCAGACCACAAACACACCACAATCAAGCCAGTTTCTGAGGACAAATGTAATCACGCAGCGTGATGGGTCACAGAAACTGCGCTGAGGAGATAATTTTGGAATTGACTCTTGAATGACAAGAAGCAGCAAAGATCTGAAGCAAGAGCTGTTCAGACTATTCCCTCCAGGAACAATAAAACATGAACAAGTGTGACTGGGGCTTGGGGAGGGAGAGGAAGACAGAAAGCAGGTCATGGAGAGCTTCCAGTACGAGCTTCACGCAATGGGAAAATGTTGGAGGAAAGCTTCAAAGAGGTATGACACGATTCACATTTCTAGAAGATGAGTTTGACTGCTATAGGATGACTAGTTTTCTTTCTTCTTTATCTTTTCTTTTTTTGTTTTGTCATGTATAGTTTTCTAGGATTATAAACAACTTTGTTAAACTAAACTTTGATCAGGCCAATCATCTTATCTGCCTTTAAATTATAAAGAAAAAAAAAACTGTCAAAAGAATGACAGTTCTCCTCGGGGAGTTTCTTTTTCTCTTACTTTCACAAAGTCCCTTAATGCAATCCTCTCTCACCCTGGGCTTGGTATTACAAATATCCTCATCTCCAGTAGACCTAGACTCAGCAGAGAAAGTTCAATTCTTTTTTTTTATTATTAAATCATAGCTGTGTACATTAATGCAATCACGGGGTACAATGTGTTGGTTTTATATACAATTTGAAATATTTTCACCAAACTGGTTAACATAGCCTTCAAGGCATTTTCTTAGCTATTGTGTTAAGACATTTATATTCTACACTAAGTCACTTTCACGTGTACCCTCGTAAGATGCACCAAAGGTGTGGTTCCCACCAATTACCCACCAAATTCTTGGTGGCCCTCCACCCACCCTCTCCACTCCCCTCCCCCCTCTCTCTCCTTTTCCCTTCTTCTTGGGTTATAATTGGGTTATATTGCTTACCTAAAGGTTTAGATCCTGTGATAGAATGCAGGTATCTCTAAGAGGAGCAAATTCTAATTATCATCACTGACTACTATTGCCTCAAATTGAGGTTTTAGTGGGAACTGAGGATCAGGGGAGAGGATGAAGAAAACAGCGAGGACCTCAGGACTCCACCACAACTGGAACCAGATCAGCTGCAGCAAGCAGGGGCATCAAAAATCAAAGCCTCTGGGCTGAGAAGCTGCCAGGCTGCCACATCTTTTCTGTTTCATTTCAGCCTTTTCTTCTGGCTAAATGTTTCTTGTTTATTTTTATTCCTTTATCTGGTTTTGAGTAAGCAATAGCCTCTTTCAGTTTGAGAAAGAATTAAATAACAACTCAATAATGTTTGTGCCTGACACCAAGGCAGAGGCACAGAGATGAATATATAGAGAGCTTCCTGGAAAATCTCAGGTGGTACCTAATGCTCCATGCAGCAAGAAACCATGAACCTGTAGAATGAAGAGTAGCAGAAAAAGACTACCTGCCTCTTTAGAGAGACAATTTGGTACAACAGGAGGAGCACCAGAAGGGGCATATGGAGACCTGTTCCGGAACACTGGTTCTAGCAGTCACCCCTGCAGGACCTTGCTAAAAGAGGTTCCTATTCCAAGGAATTCACTGGAAGATGTCCATGACTAGTGAATTAACCTCATGGGAATCCTGAATTGACCAAATAAATCTCCAATTGACTATTCGGCAGCAGTGAGGAGTGAGGAAAATCTCCACCCTCTAACCACACAAAACTAACTCCAGGCACATGAATTAAACCTCAATCACATATGTGTTTGTGTGCATAGTTATACATGTGTATATTTATTATATAAGCAAACTTGTATACATGTAGATAGATAAGTATACACTCATATGTGTGTGCATATTCCATAAACAAGGAAACATGCATGTTATCCATGTGTGTTGTGAATTCAAACTTTTATTTAGTAGAAAGACAGCATAGGAAGACTCTAGCCATGATGGAATAGCTGATACTAGACTCATCTGCCCACCAAACAATGATAAAACCTCATAAATCATATCAAATCATCATTTGCAGGTGTTGGAGAGCAACCAAATGAAACCATGAGTTCCCTAAGAAATAGAAGGCATAGGAGATGATACCCACATTTACTCAGACTTTCTCTCCAAGGATTTTTTCTGGGCTATGATACAGAGATGAGGTGTCTAAGGAATGAATAGTGATCTTTGTGGCAAATGAAGCAAAATCAGAGTTTGAGTCTGGTCAGGTAACTGGGATTTTGGAATCATGTTGTCAGAGAAGCAACATCTCAAAATTCTTGGTGGAAATATGCCTCAGGTCCTAGGCCAACATCTAGCCTACCCAAGTCAGCATGAAGCTATATAAGTAGTCTTGAAATAAAAGATGCTAAGAGGTTGAGAGTTGATCAGAAGTTGCAGAGGGCCTACAGAGGGCAGCCAGAGTAGAGGTACCTTGAGCAACACCGTGGAAAAATCAGAGATCCTGAAAAATCCATACTATAAGAGTAAGAACCATGCCTGGCAATAAAAATGAAATTTAAAAGACCCAGAAATGATCTTACTTAGCAAAATTTTTGCCAAGCATGAAAATAATCAAAGGGGTTCACCAAGAATTAACTACCTGTCAAAATAAAACTCAATTCACTTAGAAGGTGATAACATAATCTAGAATCTGTGTAAAGCATTATTGAAAGTGTCCGGCATACTATTAGGATTTACTAGACATAAATGAAACAGAAAAAGTGATTTGCAATAAATAGATGAGACAGTTAGCAGAAGCAAATTCAGAGATAATCTAGATGTTGGAGTTAATGAACAAGGACTTCAAAAAACTTTGTTAGAGAAAACAGAGGAAAAACTGGATGGAATGGATAAACAGATAAAACATTTCAGCAGAAAATTAGAATCGTGCTTGCTTCCACAGCACATATACTAAAATTGGAATGATACAGAGAGGATTAGCATGGCCCCTGCACAAGGATGACACGCAAATTCATGAAGCATTCCATATTTTTTTTTAAAAAAGAAAATCAGAATCCATTAGAAAATAATTAAATGAACATTCTGAAAGTACAAAGTACAATATCTAAAGCTGGATAGGTTTAACAGAAGACTGAACACAGCAGTAGACAGGATTATGACAGGTTCCTAAACCAAAGCAAAGGAAGAATAAAAGAATAAAAAGAACAAAATAGAAGGAAATATGTGAGATGAACTATGAATTAAACTATCTAATATGTATATAACTGCAATCCTAGGAGAAGAGAAGGAATAGGAAAGAAATAATACTGGGGTAGAGAAAAAAAACAAAAGAAGATCAAGAACTTTCCAACACTGATGAAAGACACCAACCCACAGATTTAAGAAACTCATGAACCTTAAGTAGGAAAAATGCAAAAGTGTTATATACAGGCACTAGAGAGTCAAACTTCTGGAAGCACAACCCAAGAGAAAATTTCCAGAGGGAGAAAAACTAGCATGAGGGAGGAAGTTTGATTTCTTTAAATAGCCTTTTTATGCTGCTTTGCTGAGAATCTTTGGCAAATCCGTTGACAATCTTTAAATGCTTATTATGATAGAATGAGAGAGCATATTATACACCCCTTTGGAAGTTATTCAATACCTGTCTCAACTTCACTTCCTCTATAATGTCTTATCCAACCACTCCAGCTCCCCTGAAAGCTGGAACATGGCCAGGCATCTCTTTTTTCTTGTTCTCTCCATGTTTTGTATCTGCATAGATCATGTCCCTGTCTCCATGCTCAGCTCCTTAAGGATGCAGCCTCTCTCCTGAACATTTCACATAGCTTTCAAAGCTTGGCACAAGGCTAGAACAAATTATACTGCCTATGAAATTTTGTTACATTGAATTAATTAAAGCGTATTAGTTCTCATAAAACGAGAGTGTAAAGTTTGTAGATTTCTTTTACTCATGTAATCCACGCATTCTTTCAGTCAATATTTATTATGCCCCGTCTATGTGTGAAGTACTTATATCTAAAAAACAATTATCATCATGCCATAAATTTTCAAAATGTACCTAAAATAGGCCAAATAAATACCAAATTTAGTATCCTGTTAAACATTGTTGTCCATTTACAGTATCTATTATCCTTTTAAAATTTCAATACATGAGCCTTCTATAATCAATTACAATTGCATGAATACACAATAACTTTTTCATTAAATCTGAGCTTAAATATTTGTTGTAAGAGCCTTAATTTAAAATCTGACCCTCCTTTGAATGGAAAGGCTTTATGAAATTTAATAAAACATGAAGGTCATAAAACGTGTTAAACTATTGTACTTTCCATTTTTAATTCTGAACAGGCACGATTCAAGTGGAGCAGCTTGGTTTCTAACAGCAAGACAAGGCTAACTGGAAGAGAGGTTGATTTCTCTTCAGATCTCTCACCCTCAGGAAGATTCCTATCAGTTAGTGCAGAAAGGATGGAAAAGGCAGAAGACATCCCAGATGACCTTCCCAGGACCTTAGTGTGAAGATTCCACAACACATTCTCTTCTGATGCAAATGTGGGCAGAGAGAGAAATTTTAACAAATAGTGAGATCCCAGCTGCTTGTGGTTAAAAGACCATCACACTATATGAAAAGTTTGTCACAAACAAATACTTCAACTGGAGCAAAACGGCCTTCTCAGAGCACAATTGACCTGTTTTGAGATGCTGGATTTGGGGGAGGGGCCTTGAGACCAAAAAAGAAAAAAAAAAAAATGTTAGTTTTAGCATTTAAACTATGTCTATTCCTTTCTTGATGCTGTCTCTAGTAGATTGTTTACAGTACTAGGGAACCAGACAGTTAGTAAGTTCTAATTGAAGGCACAGATATTCAATTCTCTTTTCCACATTTCTCATGACTATAATTCAAATCTGAAGTGCTTCTGACAATAATCTTAGCCACTTGAAAACAGTATTCTTTTATGTCTTTTTTTCCTACATCTTGCAAAGAAGTTTGCTGAATAGCATGGTTCTCAAACTTTGGTCTTGACTCAAATTAAAATTGCTGATGCTCTATGAAATGGCTTGGAAGCATCCCCAGAAAAAGAAACACTCCACCCTCCCTGTTCCCAGCCTCCTGCAAGAGGGCAAGGAACACAGAGTCTTCACGGGAGGAAATACTACTCTAGAATGTTCCCCATTTGCACCTCTCAAACTGTGGTGAGGGCTGGAAAGGGCACACCACTTCTTTTTAGACAGGCACCACAGTTGACTGTCAATGCCATCTTCACTTTGGACCTAAGGTCTTGGAGACAACAAAGTAGAAAGGAAAAGAAGGAAAAGGTAGTAGTACATTTTTTATTGCTCATTTGTGATGTGACAAGCATTGTTCTGTGAGCTATAAGGATGATTAAAATACTGCTGTCACTGGCTGGAAGGAAACGTTTACTATGCAGCAGAGAACTGTGCTGGAAAGCTTCCTTCACCCTTCTTGACACCATCCACCCTCTTCACTGTCCCAGTGTGAACAGTATGGACTACATCAACAGGCTCTTTGCCCTGTGCCTTCTGATGGGTTCAGCTAGTGGGGAACTTTAAGAAGAGAGAGTCGATTGAGAGAGGAGACAACTGGAGAATGTTGATGGCCCTGGCTCACTCCCTGCTCCGTCACCTGGGTTTTCTCCAACCCTCAGATGAACTGTGGTTCATAATCTCTCAACTTGCTGTCACCTTATGCTTCTGCAATCTCCACCCTCTCATCGCTTCTTCAGGCTTAGACTTGGCCACACCATTTCTGTCACCAGATTTGGGACATTGTATTATCACTATACCCTGCCAATGCTATCCTAAAATTATCTTAAAATTATCCTAAAATTAAGACTATCCTAAAATTATCAAATTGTATTGTCATCTCTGACAGACAGAAGGACTTTTTTCCTACTTGCCACGTGACCCTGCCCAATTTATCCAACCTCTCTATGCCTCATAGAGGCATTCTTGACTCATAAAATGGAGACAATAATGTATGTTTTGTATATCTATTTTGAAGGTCAGAAAGGCATATGAAGCATCTGACACATGGTAACAGGTGTTTTATTCAGACTTGTACACATACTTAACTACAAAAGTATGTGTACAAGTACAAAAGTAACTATGTGTACTTTCACCAAAAAAAAGAAAAATCAACATTAAAGCCACTTAATTTAGTGATTCTGTAGCTCATTCTCCTAAATGAGGGTCTGTTTCCAAACTCAGTTCTGATGTGATCCTTATTGTATGATAATTTTTCCAGTAATCAAGATTTTCTTTTTAAGGTTTTGTTGGTTTGCTTTGTATTTACACAGCCCCCAAACCAAAAGCCAAATGCATTCACTGGTGCTTAGACAAGAAACAGCTCTCCACTGGAAAAACTGGCTGAGCTAGACTTATTGCCAAGTTGTGAGTTGGTCCTCACTATAGCATTTTCTAAGATTGGTCAACATAATTTTTATTTCACATCAGATTCTGTGGCTTTAGAAACCACTCCTTGGAAAGGATGGCTGGCCAGTGTAAGTGGTCAACTGCTCCAATCTGTCTCTCTGCCTTTCCTCACTTATGTGCTATGATCTGCTACCAGACTCCTGTCCCTTCCGTGTCCTTGGAGGTCCAATTGCTAGCATAGATCCTTTCACAAAATAGATACTCCACATGTCTTTACTGTACAAATGAGTGAAGACATGAAAGAGTGGAGCCAGAACACAAAGTGCTTTACAAGGTCATCACTATCCCTAGGGAACTTTTCTTTTGTCTCTTTCTCCCTGACTGGGGAGCTGGAACACATGGTGGGTCCTGAAAAGCCAATAGTTTATTGGGTGCTCACTTAAAGTCAAAGTATGGAAGCTTCAGTTCATTGGAGCTCGTGGATGTGAATAGGAGGTGTGAGGGATTCACAGAAGTGAATGAAAAGTTTTTCTCTTGCTCTTCTACCGTATACACTAAGCAGATTTCTCAAAATTAAACTGAGCACTCCTGACCACTTTTCTCCCATTTATCATTAGTGAGTTGAAGGTGCCTGAGGTGGGTATTGCAATGTTGCCACAACTGAGGTGACATGAAAAGCCAGCGATTCAGCTCTGGGTCCAGCTCTCACTCCCTCCATCTCTTTGACAGTGACCTTTAGTTTATTGAGGTGTTTGCCCCTCTACCTCCGCTTGCAGGGGCATTTTTCTCTGAACAGAGCAGTCTGAATACCAATCCCTATCTTGGAGCAAAGTACACATTTTTTCAACATCCTTTTTGATTCTTTCTGGCACCCTGGCATCATCTCTTAAAGTATCTGTAGTTAGTAAACAATGCTAACAAGAAATCCTGACAAAAGAGATTTTTAACTCATTTTCTGGACTTATTTACAGAATCCTCTTCCTCCCTATGTTTGCAGCTAGCTGACTGACATGTTGTGTTAGCCAAGTGGGTCTGATAAGCCTTTAGTGGTAAGTGACAATGATGATAGAGAATATTTTGCTCTTAAAATAGATAATCAGGCCCTCACCTTAGTCTCTCAGTGACATCAAGACATTGGGACATAAGTCCTTGAATAAATTGATCCTTTAGCAGGACCTTATTTAACTGAAGTGAGTTCCATCTATCTAGAAAAATAAACTATTTAAATCACTTTAGTTAAATTTCCACCCGTCATGTGTCATTCGTTCTTTCACTCCACAAAGATTAATTGAATTGTGCTCTGTGCCAGGTCTGTTTTAGGTATTGAAGATACCGCAAAGAGTAAAATAAACAAGCTAACAAAAGCTCCTTATCCTTAAACTCTGTCCACATAGAGTTTATACTTGATATGGAGCAGATGGAATATGAACAACACAAATAAAAAAATCCTGTAATACAGATTACATGAACCATAGAACCTCTGTAGTTGATCACCTCCTTACCCTGACCACCTCCAGAAATTGACCTAATCTTCATAGACCAGACACACACCACATCTATATATCAGTTCAGCAGGCCTGGTTCCTTATGTTGCCCACCTATTTATGTTGATCAGTTTGTTACAGACCCTTGGGTTGCCTACTTACAGAGGTTTACTTTATATTAAAAGATATTTTGAGGCAAGAGGATCACTTGACATCAAGAATTTGAGACTGACCTGAGTAAGAGCAAGACTCCACCTCTACAAAATATTAGAAGCTTAGCAGGGCATGGTGGTATATCTATAGTCTCAGTTACTTGGGAGGGTGAAGCAGAAGGATTAGTTGACCTAGGAGTTTTAGTCTATTATGAGTTATGATAATGCCCCTGCACTCTAGCCAGGGTGACAGAATGAGATTCTGTCTCAAAAAAAAAATTAATTGCTATTAACTCTTTATTTGGCATTATGGTGCAAAATGCCAAATAAAGGGAAAAGAGAATATGAGTGACTTGGGTAGAGGCTCTCAGATTAAAGACAAAACAGATAATATCCCTAAGGTGAAGTGTGTCTGGCATCTTTGCTGCACAACAAGGAGACCAATGTGGTATTAAAATGTGAGCAAGAGAGAGCATTGTTAAAGGCGAGATCAGAGAGGTGATGAGATCAGGGGTGTAGGTCAATGGGTCTTTCTAAGGTAACTTTGGTTATGATTTTCAGTAAAATAAGACACTAAAAGGCCTTTGAACAAATAAGTGATATGATTCGATTTAAGTTTTAACAGAATCATGCTGTTGATGCTGGCATGTAGAGTCAAAGTTTAGAAGAAAGGGAAGCTAGGTGAGCCCTACCATCATCTGGGCAGGAGACAGAGATTTCTGTAGTGGAGATCAGTAGGCAGCAGTGCAGGTCGTAAGAAGTGGTCTTGTGAACCAACAAGATCTGCTGATGGATAAGGTGTGGGTAGGAATGATGCGGAGCTGTTGATCCTGAGCAATCACCAGAAAGAAGCTATCACTAATTAGACAGAAACCCCTGCAGAGGAGTTGGTTTGGGTGGAAGGGTCAGGGCTCACTTTTGACATATCAGTACCTTCCTGGTGGGTCCATTGCTGGGCTGAGAAGAGACTCTGCTCTGAATGGGCAGTCACTTGGGCAGTCAGTCTATCCATCCAAAATATTTGTTGAATGCCTACTCTGTGCCAGGCAGTGCTCTAAGCTCTAAGAGGTCTTATATTTTTGTAAGGGGATACGGAGGTGAACACAGGACACATGGATAGATGGATGGATGAGTGAATGGATGAGTAGATGGGTAGAGAGACAGGCAGACACAGGCTAAAAATTAAATAAATTTGAAGAGGAGGGATCTATTGCAGAAGCTCTTTTAGCCAGGGTGGCCAGAAAAGAACCCTCCGAGAAGATGCTACCAAGACTAAGATCTGAAAAATGAGGAAAAGCCAGCCACGGTAAGATCTGGGAGAAAATGTTCCAAACAGAAAAGATAGTGAATCAACATCCTGAGCTGATGGTCGCCTTAGAATGTGTAGAGAACAGAACAATGAGGCTGGAGCCAGTGATTCTAGAGCACTGTGAATTCAGAATTGGGTAGAAGGGGGAATCAGGAGGAAATATGGTGGGAAAGTTAAGCAACCATCAGATCGGGGGGACCTTGCAAGCTGCAGTAGGTTTAGATTTCATTCCAAATTTAAATAGGAAGCATTAGAACATTTGAAAGGGGGAGGTCTCATCATATTTGTCCTTTTGAAGATCTCTCCAGCAGGTCTGTGAAGAATGGCTGTATATCGAGCAAGCAAGAAACCTGGGTGACTGGTAGAGCGGGTTGAAGCAGGGAGATAACAAATAGTGTTGGGACTTTGGAACGTATCCTAGAACCACTCTATCCAATGCAATAGCTGCTAGAGGGGTACCATATGGGAATTTTTTGATTCACGTTTATGTTAATTAAAACTAAATGCAATGAAAGGTTTAGTTTCTTAGTGACACCAGCCACATTTCAAGTGCCCCAGAGTCCCAGGTGTCTGGTGGTTTGCTCACCGGCCCACGCTGATATACAGCATGTCCAGCATCACAGGAAGTTTTACTGCACAGGGTTGCCGCACCAGTAAAACCAAAAAGCCTTGATGCTAACCAGCTGGAACAGCTATAGGTGAAGACGATGCCATGATGTGACACCAGATAGGTCCTCAGGGAAGTGGAAATGGATCAAATGCATTAGAGTTTAAAAAGTCATGAACCCGAGGCGAAAGTTGATGTTATTGTGACTTTTCTTTTTTCCTGTTTCTGTAGGATTATTGGATTTTCACAGACTGGTGGATGCTGATCTCACCCTCCATGATTCTTCTCTCTCCAGCTTTTTTCTTCTCATTTTCCTAATAAAAATCTAGACATTTATTCTCCCTCTATTAGTTATCTTCTGGTTACAAGTAGTAGAGGTCCACCCAAACTAGAGTATATTTTTGAAAGAGAGTTACAAAGGTGAAGATATGTGGTATTCCTCACAGAACCCAATGACCACAATCATAGTGGGGTGTCCCAGGACTTAGAGATTTGGGAGATGGAGTTTTTTATCTCTGCTTTATTTTTCTCTATCATAAATGAGCTTTTCTGCTCATGTGTCCATCATGTAAGTCAGAGCCACCCTTCAAAGTAGCCACAACACTGAGTCTACATAGACTTCTAATTGAAGCACTGACCATTAATTAATTTATTCTAAGAGGTGTTTTTTTTTTAAGCCTGAGAAGATACATAGATTTTCCCAGCTGAACCTGGTGTATTCAACCATGACTGGGCTTATGGAGCTTCTGAAACATGGGGCTGTGTTCCAAGGAGGAGGTTCTCCAGGAAGTGGACATGAATAGAGAGGAAATGACAGGTAGAGAATTGACTGTCATTTCTGCCAGAGTCTGCTGCTCCCATTCTGTGTACATGGAACCCACTGAAACTTACACCAAAGCCCACAAGCCAGAGACATACCCTTTAGATATACGTACATTTAGCAATAAACTTGGAATTCTAGAAGATGAGATTCTCATGTTCTAGGTGTTACTTAAACAGAATCCTTGTCTCAAGAGGCAAGAACCTAAAAGAATGAATCAGGCAGTAAGTCTTTGACCAATATTAATACAGGTCAAAGGAAAGGACCAGGAAACTGGCTATCCTCACCAACGTATTGAAAGAAGTAGTGATCATGACTGCTCAGGCCTTGCCTGGCCTCATCCCTAATTTCTTGCTCTAAATTCCGGTGACCTCTTGACATTCTGGAGCATGGAGTAGAGGCCATAACCAGAAGACAAGAGCCATTGCTTCTTTATCCACAGTAGATATTCCATACATGTTAAATGCATGGATAGATGGATGGATGGATGGATAAATGGATAGTTGATGATCCAGTGCTTTGTTGAAAAGTTTGGCATTCCTATGAATTCTGCCCGGTCCCCCTTGAGAGGCCAGACCTTCTTCATTCGTGTTCTTATCCTCTTTTTCTAGTATCTTTCATTTGTATGAATATTGAGGACATGGACGCCTGTGTTACATGGGTGACAGCAAAAGACTAACAAAAGAATCATGCTCAGAAGCCCCAAGGGGTTGGCTAATTCTTGCGTTCAAGATAAAACGATATGCATTCCTCTAAGGATGCAAGTGCACCTCTAATTTCAAAAATGAGCCTTTTCTGAGAGGTAGAGAGAGTTAAATTCTTTATGGGAAAAGATGGGGATTCCTGGTTTTGAATTCTATTCAGTTGTGACCGTTAGGCTGGTCTTCCATTTGTCCTGTACTATTGCTGAGCATTAAGGACATTATACCAAAGGCCAGGACACTGATAATTAATCCCACAGGAGATGGCAGAGACACACATGCCATTCATCCAGCACATGCTATTTAAAAACCCATGCAAGCGCATGAGTGCACTTGGGCTAAGTGCTTGTGGATTAGGTGGAGCAGAAGCTCTACAACCCTCTAATGCAGCATCAGCCTATCCCCGGAAACTACACTACATCGGCCAAGTTGCAACAGACACCTTTCAGCTGCAGAGATCCCCCCCTGCCCTGCCCTTTGGGAGGCACCAGCACTGAGCTCAAAATGTGTTCAGTTCATTTTGTGCAGTGTACCACACGTACCTTCAACAGCTAAACAGGCATGTGTTAAGGTAATGTAAGAATGCAGCAAATAAATGGGAGACACACACTTCGGGTCATTGAATCCAAACTGTTTTCTCGTGCCAGCCTGTTCTCTGCACAGCAGGCTTTGGCTCTAATGACTCTGTTTCTCACTGAACTCCTAGAATAGCAGCAGTCTCAGTTTCCTTTAGTGTCTCGCCTGTCTCTCCTGGGGAGGAAATTGGCCTCTCGAGCTTTTCTCAGCCTAATAGAATGAGCCTCTAAGAGTTAACCTACCAGTTTCTTTGGGAGTAAATGCATCTTGGAGATAGATACAGTGCATCCACCTACATGGGAAAGAGGCACAAAAATGTGTTTTGGTATTCTGAGCGAATGGATTTGGCTCAATGAGCATTTGTGGAGTGCCTAGGCACGTGTCAAGGCCAAGGGCAGTTAGAATTCATTGAGTGCTTACTACATTCTGGACACCAGGCCTGGAGCATTATGTGGGCCAGCTCCTCACACCCTAAGCACTCTGTGAGGGCACAAAACTATCCAGATTCTAGAAACCAGAAATGGAGAGACTTAGCAACTTGCCCAAGTCGTATAGTTACAGAAGGCTTTAGAGCTGGCATCTTCTGTCTTCATCAAAGCCTGAGCTCACCCTACATTTCCAGTGGGTCTCCTGATACTGGAAAGGCACAGGAAATATGAGAGTCAAACCAACAAGTAGTGAATATGGGTAACTTAATTTTACAGGAAGACAGGAGCACGGTGTCACAGCAGGAGCATGAAGAGGCAGAAAGGTTAGAGACGAGGGATCTGAACTTCTGGCTCAGTTCCTTTACCCTCTTCTTCTCCCACAAGGCTGGATGGTGGAGCACTGGGTATGTTGTGAGCTGTCCCCACTCTCGTGAAGTCTCCGCCCCTTGAGGACAAATTTCCCCTGCCCTTAAGGCTCTACCGGCTGTCTGCTCATGTCTCCTGAGAAGCTTCACCAATTCTTGAATTTTTCACTTAATTTGGCAAGAGTTTATTAAATGCCTACTGTGAGCAGGAAATGCATGCTTTCTGCTTTGAAACACAATTTAATGTTAGGATTTTATTTCTATTTGTGAAATAAAATATATATCAAGTTATTCACTATAGCTTTGTCTTGATAACAAAATAGAGAATTGGTAAAATAAATGATAGTATTCCATACAAGTGACTGTTCTAAAGCTATCTAAAAAATTAGAAAAAAATCTTCAATGGAAACCAAAAAAGAGCAGGAAAGTCATTCTTATGTCAGATGAAATTGATTTTAAATCAACAAAGGTAAAGGGGGAGGACTGTGGGGGAGGAATCCTACCTAA
>NW_003852407.1:7620574-7627899 GCF_000181295.1 Otolemur garnettii
AAAAAAAAAAAAGTCTTCATTAAGTAGTTGTCTATGAATGACTATTTTTTTCAAATTTTCTATAATGGTTCCATACTTTCATTTCATATAAAAAATTAAACTGTAAAAAATAACCTCCAAAACATAATGTGAAATGAAAAAGCAAGTACAGAACATTTCGTATGCGATCATCTGTGTGTGTGTGCAGTACACACACATATACACACCTGTTTGGGATCTATGCAAGGACATACAAGAAACCAATAACATTTATTACCCCCAAGGGGGAAGTGGATGGCTAAGGAATAAGAACTGGGGTCCACTGGCTTCATGCTCAGATGTTGCGGCAATGTCTCATGGCCATAGAAGTTTCTAACTCTTTAATTTTTTTTTTTTTTTTTGGCAGGGCTGGGTTTGAACCTCCGGCATATGGAGCCAGCACCCTACCCTTCTGAGTCACAGATGCCACCTCTCTAACTCTTTAATTCTTACTCTGAATTTCTGTTGTGTACTCATAACAAATAGCTCATAGACAGGCAATGTCAAACACCCTTCTATACTTTTGACTTTGAACCTATTACTTTTCCAAAGAAATTTGTTTTTCTGAAAATTGCCGGTGACTCACCCATAGCAGGAATGAGGTGAGACTTGCTATTTTGAGTGTGCTCCCTTCCAGCATCAGCTCTCAGCAAAGCATGAGGCTGTTCACCTCTGTCTTTCGGTCCTCCACCTCCAACTTCCCTGTCGCTCTCCCTCCTTTCTCAAGCAACGTCCCTATCGTTCTCCACCTGTCCTTTCTGACACTTACTGTGACTGCTAACCCACTCTTACACAGATGTGCACTCCTAATACAGATGCAACGTAATTCCCTTCCCATGTCAACAGAGGAGTTGAAAAGATAGTTTTCCAGATTGGAGGGACCAAGGCATCAAGACTAGATGATGGTGATCAGACATGAGTGTCTTTAGCTGGCCACCACTCACTGCTGATCAGGTCTCAGGTACAGTGCATGAAAATTCCTGGGAATGGGGAGCAGACAGCAGGGGTTCTATATGCCTTTCTTAGCTGGGGAGGCATGGGGCTCCTAGGGAAGAGGCTTTAACACTGGAGATCAAAGGAAATGAGTCTGGTCTTTGTAGCCTTATTAGTTCCATCAAGTAGTGATCAGAACTGAACTGTGCTAAGTCATCTTAACAACCCAAACAGTTGATAGGTCAAAAGAAATAAGGCTAAATGTGTTAAAGAGAGAAAAAAAAAATGTGCCTATCAGAAGCATAAAAAATGTAGAGTCCCAGGAGTAGATGTTGGCAGTGTCCATTGAAGCTACGACCCGGGTAGATGAGTCCAGACCTGAGAATAGGAAGTACGAGGCACCAGCTCCTGGTGGCAGAGACATCCCTACTGCAGGGATGGTAGCATCAGCCTTGACCTGCCACTCACCAGCATAGAGCTCATCCCTGTTCTCACGACATGTGGATCCAGCAATCTGTTAATACTGGATGTATGGTCGTGTGTCTTTGCTGCAGAGAGAGGGCGTGGTGGCTTTCTGTTGTATGTCTCATTATAAATTATGAAGCTGGCTCTGTGCTTTATATTCCAGGCTCCTGTAAACCCACATAATGTGAATCCACTCTGGGGATGGAGATCCAGTTTTGGTCAAGAGGAAAACTCCAGCATAGGAAGTGACCATGGGTGGGGGGTATTCCAACATAACAAAGCTCCCCTGAGGCCCTGCAGCAGTCAGACCTCTAAATACCAAGGAGCCAGCATCACAGTGACGACTTTCTCTCAAATTTCTCAAGTACTTTTGGTCTCTGGACATAATCCTCAGGCTTCTGTGCTGGTTTTGATTTGGCATGGCTCAGCCATGGAATGAGTGTGTCTGATGTGCAATTACACAGTTGCAATAGCTGTACATTAAAGAGCATGTTAAAAATGCCCAATGTCAAAACAGTCAAGACAAAAAATCACATACTTACATAATTCCGTTTTAAATTAAAAAACATTAAAAGATAATCCACAGATAAGTTTCAGATGTTAATGTGTATCGTAAAAGTACAAGGAGAGTCTTCCTCTCTGTCTCTATTTGCCCAGTTTTCCATTTCTCCCAACAAGTAACCTCTGTGATTAATTTACTGCCCGCTCTTATAAATAGTTTAGCATTATACAGTCCAGTAAAATATATTTTTAGGGTTTTTTTCCCCTTTTCACCCAAAGTAGCACACGATATGCTTTTCTGTGTATATCTTCATCATCTTTTTAATTAGTATGTATGTATTGGTTGATATTTCCACCTCGATACAAAAAAAGTCACATCTTTCAGGAAGTCATAGCATTCTCGTAGTAAACAAGGTCAGGAGAGAGGATTTGGCTTCAGACAGACACAGCCTCATAAGTTATGACTTAGGTACCTTGGATGAGTTTCTTAACTTTAAAAAACTTTAAAATTTTAAATCTATGAAATAGGGGACAAAAATGGCCAGTTTGCAAGGTTTTTATTAAGTTTCTGTTTATATGTTGTACCCGTAATTTGTTGCCAGGCATGTGACTGTTTGGGAAAGAGGAAGAGATAGAAAAAAGAAGGTAAAAGAAGGAGATGAGGGAAGAGGACTTCACATTGGCTTAATTTCCAGAATTTCCAGGTGCCTCAATTCCATCAGCTGGGCAATGGGTACATTAATCCCTCCCCCACCCCAGGGGACTTCCGTTTCCTCATTTCTAAGGGAGAGGAGAATTAGACTGGATGAGTTACAAAGTGTTATTGGCATAATTGTTAAAATTTAATGTCTTCAAATAATTCATTAAGCTTTCCATTTTTAAATATTTATTTAATGTGCATTTATTATGTGCCTCCTTTGTGCAAAGGAGCTAGAAAAAAAGAATAACACATGTTTCCTTTCTTCAGAATAATTTTCAGGTTAGATATAGGCAGGAAAAATACAAAAGAGGGGGTCAAGAAAAAGGAGAGAGAAGAAAAGTTTTTCACAAAGTCTTCATTTGAAGGAGATTCATCAGGAACAATGGAGGTGGTGGTGAAAGCAGTCCATAGACAAAGTCCATTAATGCCCAGGGCATTGCTGGCAAAAGAGAAGGCCTGGTGAATGACTTTCTTTTTAGCTTTCACCTTGTGAGTGCGGTAGGTAGAAGTGAGCGTTCTCTTGGGTCTGAAACACCACATGCAGTGACACAGGTGCTGGGGAAAACTGGTTGAGTTCAATTCAATTCAATCCCTGCTGATTTACATGTATGAAGCACCTGCACAGGATAGTATGCAAATGTGAGTGAGTCACCTTCTCCATGCCTCAATTTCCTCACCTGTAAAATGAGAACAGTGATAGAAGTCTACCTTTTAGAACTGTTGATGTGATTAAATTAGTTAATATGTGGCAAGCACTTGGAATAGTATTTGGCACATAAAATGTCCTGTATAAATATTTGCTATTGTTACTGCTATTTGGAGCAAGGAATAGTGCAATGGCTAGAGAAGATATGCAGACACTCTGATAGTGTCCTTGCTCTCAAAGAGAAAGAGCCACATAAAGGCTAAAGGTGTTTTTAGATTTACATTAGTTATATGGGTTTACTTAGATTCCTAAGGTAAAGTTCCTTTGACTTCTCTAAATAACCTAAGTGATTAGTCTCTCCCTAGTGTGACTTTAGCCTAACTTAAATTCAGCATCAATCCACTATTGTCAGCGAGGTAGAGAAAGCTGATCAACACTTTCCAAATTAGTTAAAATGATTAGGTATTTCCAAATTCAGTGCCAAAATGCTACCATTGCATCTTTCCCTCATAATCTAGGAAGATAAAACACTCGGGACATTCTTTCCAGGATGGCAGAACCCATACCCAGATGGGCAGCATCCTACATCCCCAATTTTTAGGCATTTGTAAATACCACTCCATGAGGTTGTATGGTGTGGTGGCCACTGTTCCTGGGGGAATCTCTTGATGGATTCTTTCTTGTGGTGAAACAAAATCACTTTCTGAGCAACTCTAAGACAAATGACCAATATCTCAACTTACATAGGGTTTTTTTCCCACCTTTTTTTCCCTACCCTTAAGTATTTTACCTAAAAACAAATAACAAGAAAAGTGGAGAGTTACACATGGTATCCCTTCTCTGTGGCCTTCTCTGTCCTCCTGCCCTCCCCAAACCATCAGAAATACAAAAATGATCAGGAGTCAATTAAAGCCAAACCAGCTGAAAGTAGGTGATTTCCAGAAGGCTATATGGGACCAATTGCTGTGATAAATGTGCTTTTAAGTAGCCAGTTCTGCAAAGGATATAGACTGTTTACGTATGATTAATTAAGAAATAATTATCTTTGACTGGGGGAATATGAGACGATAAATGGACCATAAAATCTAAATAAACACTCAGGCTGCTGCCTTTACTTTCAATTGGTGCCGGAGAGATTTATGATTGTTATAAAAAGACATGATAAACTCTCCTCCCCCACCCCATCCACACACCATTTCCAAAATCCAAAGGCAGTGTGAAATCACCCTTGACACAATAGCTTACTGTATATTCCCTGCCTGTGAATGTGCCACATCAAAAGAATGTATTAGCAATGATAAACAATCATGATGCTCCCATTGTCCATTTGTTGGAAGCCATTGGCTTAGAGGTCATCAGTGACTTCCTCTGCCACATCTCCATTTCTTACCTGGGCTACAGAAATGATCAAGTAAATGTCCCCCAGGGTCTAGTTCTCCCCATTCCAACCACTTTGCACACTACTGACAGGTACATCCACCTTGAACATGGTAGATTCATACTAAAAAGCAAGCCAACAACCCTTTCCCAAAATTATAAAGCTACTTTTCTTTTTCCTGGAAAAGCCTAGGTAGTTTTCTACCAAGGGGCTGACAGTTTTAACAAGGAGGGTAACTGGAATAATATTGGATGATGATTAGAAGTTCTCCAGAATACACAATGGGAAAGAGAATTCCCAGTGGGGGGTGCAGTGTGAAATGGGAAGGCAAGTTGGGAGTGACTAGGAGCTTGATATGAGGAGTAGATAGAAGGAAAACAATAAAATAACTTGGAGACAGAAGCAAACCACCAAAAAGTGCTATTCGAAGAGGTAAGAATGATGCCACTGTGGCAAAAGGAGATTCAGAGACAGGTTTTAAGCCAGAAAGTAACATGCTTGAATTTTCATTTTACAAACGTTATTCTGATTACATACATTGAGGAGGGATTACCAGAGGACAAGAAGGGGTGTAGGCAAACTGTTTAGAAAAAACATTTCAGGAGTTCATAGTGTGCATACTAACCGCCCCCCCCAATAGTAAATTACAACAGGGGGTTTGAAAGAGCATTGATGTAGGAACAAGGCAGGCCTGATGTTATTTAGAAACTATGTGACCCATGCTAAGTCATTTAACCTATCTATGCTCAAGTTCCTTCAGCTATAAAATAGAAATAATATTGCTTACCGCTCAGTATTGTTGTGAAGATAAAATAACTTTCCAAAAGTGTGTAACCCCATGTTTCACATACATAGGGACTCAGGAAGTTGTAGTTAGTGAAAGACACAGCAGTGGAGACAAAGAAGTAAGGGTGAGGCGGAGGCTGAGGCAGTAGAGTTTCCTAGACAGGACTGGGTCCCTGATCTCCCCTGGAGAGTTGGAGGCAAGGGAATCAAGAGTAACAGCTCCCTTGTTACAAAAATGGGTAGGTAGATAACGAAGGGGAAAGAGGGGGCTTGGGAGAAAAATGTTGAATGCAGGTGGAAATCTCCAGCTGGTGGTTTATGAAAGCATCTGGAATTCAACTGAGTAAACTGGGCTTATCATAAAGATTTGAACACCCAAAGTATATCTATAGCAACTGAAGAATCAGAATTGGATGAGATAGCATAGGAGAAATGTGAAGTGAAGAGAGAAGACGCCCTGAGATAGAACCCTGGATAACCCCAGCATTTAAGGAGTCTGGTGGGCAATGGGTGAAAGAGGGCCAGAGCAGCTAGAAGCCTGGGGGACACCTGCAGCTGGGGGAGGCACATATACCAAGGGATGAGAGCACTTGAGGAAGAAGAGAATGATGGATATAACACAGAATGTAAAACATATTATACTACATATAAGATAGCTATGGAATCCCATTCATTCCAGTTAGAAAATTAGGACGTCACTGATGACATCTCTTGAGTGATTTCCTTGGATTGTGGGGGGCCAAAAGCCTTGCTGTGGTGACTGAGAAGCAGATGAGGGCATGGCAAAGATGGGTGCAGAATGTTATTTGGAGAAGGATGTGAGAAAAAGAGAAAGATGTGTATGAGAGGGGATAAGGACTGAGGGGGATTTTAAAGCATGGGGGAGGGGAGGCCAGGAGTGCTTATAGGCTTTGGGCAATAAATTGTGGGGAAATAGTTTATAAATATATGCAAGAGCAGTGGTGCCGTGGCTCAAGGAGTAGGGTGCCAGCCCCATATACGGGAGGTAGCGGGTTCAAACCCGGCCCCAGCGAAAAACTGCAAAATAAATACATAAATAAAGATGTATGTTTAAAAAAATTTTAAAAAACACACACACATATATATATACACATATATATACATATATATATACATGCAAGCGGGAAGAACTGATGGATGAAAGCAGGAGAGGAAGAATCCAGATCACAAGTGAAAGGATCAGCTGGGACCAAGTGATGGAACAGGCATGCAGTGTGGAACAGATATCCCGATAAGCACGCCAGCTGTGACTGGCAGAATAAGCACCCCCATCACCTCCCAAATCCCTGCCTGCAACCTATGACCTTGTCATATTTCATGGTAAAAGGAACTCTACAGATGCAATTAAGATTTCCAAACTTTGGATAGGAAGGCGCTCCTGGATTACCCAAGTGAGCATAATCTAATCACCTGAGTCCTTAACAACAGAGCACAGAATATGCCACAGAAAGAGATGCTGGAGTAAGTCAAAGTATGAGAGGGACTTTGCTCACGGTTACTGAAAGGAGTATGAAAAACATAGGGAAAAAAGCAGGCAAGAGCGAAGACCTGGATTATAGCCACCAAGGAAACAAGGATTTCAGTCCTGAAATTGCGAAGAACTGAATCTGGCAAACAACCTGGACGCGCTTGGAAGCACATTATCCCCAGGGCCTCAGAAAGGAACACAGCCTGGCTAACACTTTTGTTTCATCCTTGTGAGACTTCAAAAAGGATCCAACTAAGCCATGCTGTGCCCAGACTTCCCGCATGCAGAACTGATTGCTAAATTCATGGCGATTTGTTATGGAAGTGATAGAAAACTAATATGGGGTCTAACAATTAAGTTCGTGAACTCTTCCTAGAATCAGTGCTTAGAAGGGTGGACTGGGCACTGA
>NW_003852407.1:7628050-7645394 GCF_000181295.1 Otolemur garnettii
TGCCCAGGGACAACCAGATGGTCACACTAGTTTTTCAGTTTCTCACTCCACTGGGCTTTCAAGTTGCCTGGGTTGTCTAGGCTCTTGCTGCAGACTTATGCCACAGAAGGGTAGGCAATGAATTGTCCCAAAGTAATGCTAATTCTAAGTCAGGCAAGAACGAAATGCAACCTGTTCCTTCAATGTTACCTCTTACTATGACCACCTCGCCCCCCGATACCCCAGTCTCCCAGAGATTCTCACTTGTACCTGTTATTTCCTGGCATCCATATTAACTTCTTGCTTGTCCAGTGTTTAAAGAGTGAATCTTGGGGAAGGAATCAGAAACTGCCCAATTTCTCCATCCTGGCAGAATGGAACCCTTGAATCCATTTGATGTGCTGGCATCTCCAGTTCCATTTAATCGGTTACCAACCCCTTCTGCTAGGTAGTAGATGACAGGTTAACAAGGAAGCAAACTCTATCGCAATATTTATTAATAATTACTCAAGGATTTGCAGCTAGTAGGTTACACAGCCTCTTGATCCTGGATTCTGAGTACAAAACTTGTTCTCGTACTCAGGAGAGCATGCTGCCACACAAAGATTTGCATTTCCAATCTTTCCACTTACTGAAGAAAGAAAGGTGTTGACCTTAGGTAAAAGCATTCTGAGGGTCGCGGTAAGGTATCACATCCTGTTGATATCTTCCTATTTTGCCAACTCGTGGTACTGGGTCAAGGCAGGGGGAGAAAAAATGGACAATTATAATGCAAAAGCCATGGGGTGACTGAACTCTTTCTAGATCTTTCTCAAACACATATAAAGGATCTTCCAATGTTTCCTGCAATAGTGGTCCTGTATGATTATGAATAAAAGTTAGACAGAGTTTTGTCCCTGGGATGAAGTCTGGGTTTGAGCATCGTATCCGCCTCTTAACAGTTACATGATTATGACTGACGTGAACTTCTGTGCCTTCATTTCTTCATCAGGAAATTGGGGATAATAAAGGAAGTTCTTTTAGCAGCAGCTGTCTGAACTAGGTGACCCCTTAGCACCCCACTATCACTAATATGTGAAATCCTACAATTCACAATTTAGCCACATGAAGGCTGTCCTGTAGCCAATAGGATGAGGCATGATGACACAGGCAATGTTGCAAATAAAAAGTAAAGTAAGCTTATTGCATTTAGCATTTGAGAAAGTCTGACTCCTTAAACATTTCTCTTTACTTAATCCCGATTGACAGGCCGCAGTGAACTTCCAAGTTACCTCTCTGTGAATAATGTTCCATCACATATCTGCACTGCTGCTGCATGTCACTGAGGAACTCCATAAAGCTAACAGATGACCTAGGTATCAGAATACCATTTCAGGAAATAACTCGGAAATGAATTTTGGTCACCAGGACACAGTCCATCCTTTCAGCCAGGGTGTCTCCCTGCTTCCTGTAGCTCACTTGGCTCTGAAAATAGCATCCTCCAGTCACTGTGGAGGAAGCAATTAATTGTGTAAAATAACACACAGAGATTTTACCCTGAACTGCAGAATCACATTTACTCAAATCCTCTTGGGTCTGTTATAAGCCCTTTCTTTTCCCATAGTGAGGAAGTCTAAGCCAGCTACAAAAATGACCACAGGCCAAACTGCTCCAGGCCTAGAGGAGAGAGCAGGGAGGGAGGAGGCCCTCAGGGGGGCATGAAACCCGGCCATACTTCTTTTTCCCCCCAGGAGATTCTAAGTCTTGGAGAATGCTTTCCTCCTCCTTTGTCTCTCTCTTTCCCCCACTTTCCACTCTTCTTTTCACTATGTTTAGGATCTTTATTCTGTATATCTACTATTTTTGCTTTATTGCTAAGATCAAATCCATTCCTAACAGCAGGTGTGGATGGGAGAGACCTGAAAAATTATAGAGGGACATTAGTTATGCTTTGGTAAATGCCATAGAAAAAATAAAATGGGCGAGGCATACAAAGGAGTAGTTGTGACCGTAAAGTTAATGGGTAATACAGAGTTAGACTGGTGACAAGTTGGGTCTTTCTGAAGCAAGATCAAGGATTCTATGAAGACTACTAGTACTGATGCTTCTATGGCAGCTACCACCACCAACAATATTAACACTACTCCTAATAATGAAAACCCATCTGAAGCACTATAACTTGTGATGTTTTAAGGTGCCTTTCCATTTTTAGCTCCATTTAACTCTAACACATGCAAATGGCAAGAGAGAAATGATGATATTATTATCTCTATTTGGCTGATACTGGCAGTAGCTGTGTCTCAGAGATGGCACTGATGTCACTTGAATCCACAGTGGGAAACTCAGGATTGAACCCACAACTTTTGATTCACTATTTGGTCTTATTGCATTCTATGGCACGCTAAGGCTTAATTCATGATATTAGATTCCTGTGAAAGGGAACTTTGATGAAACAGAAGGGGAAAGGACAGTAGTTAACGAGAAAGAAGAGAAGAAAAGCCTAAGAGGAAGATTCCGGGGCTGGGAGCCTAGTTTTGCCTTCTTGGCCATGTTGGCTGTAATTTAGGATCGGACTGCAGTGGAGGGGCCCTGACCAGAGGTTGCCTTTGCGAGTAGATGATTTTGTGTCTGGCCATGGGGAAGACCACAGGCCAAACTTTGCAACCAATTTTTCCTGGCTCTGCATTGTCCCTGTGTGCCATCAGCCAAAAAGTTGCAGGCAGAGGTGATGTTTTTTATTGAAAATCAATTCACCCAATGAGCATAAGATCCCTACTACATGGCACCCAAATGGGCCAATTACCTGTGATTTTCCACAGAATTACCCTCCATTTGTCTTCATGGTCAACTAAGCTTATGTCCTGGAGAAAACAGAGTCCAGGGTGGCTGGGTTATATACTGATGCCAACTCTGAAATTTCCTGTTGTCCTGACAGCTTGTGAGACAAGTAAGGAAAATGCTGGCCATGCTGGAGGTGCCAACCAGAGCATCTGACATCAGAGCATCTGAAATCTGGTGCCAGGTAAAGGAAAGGTGGAGTATGCAGGCTTAGATCAGGCCAGCCACCGATTTTCCAGGAGTAAAGATTTGAGAGAGTCACATAGAACAAAATATACCCGAATTAACAACATTTAGTTCTTCCTTGGAAAGAAACCTCAGTTATTGGATGGTGCTTTTAATGCCCTAAGTAATAGTTTGAAAACCTCGATGTCTGAGTCGTATGTCTTGCTTAGCACTTTTCAAAGGACTTGTACCTTCAGGATCTCATCTAGGTGCCACAATGAGCCTTGGAGCAAGATTCAAGGCATTTTATTCCCATCTTCTTAGTGAACAAACTAAAATACAGAGTCCAGATGGTCTGTCCAAGGCCACATGTGCATTGGCTATGGAGGCAGGTATGGAACCAAGACTCTGAGGTCAGGGGGCCTCTCTCTTCTGCCTATTCCTGGCTATTCTATGTCTTAGCTCTTTCTGCAGCTCCTGTAGTTAGTGGAGTTCAGTTGGTTCTCCAAAGTCAAAGAATAGGACACTAGAATGAAGTTACAACTCTTGACTCTTAGGATTCTTTGCAAGACTATAGTACAGAGAACATGGTACTATTTTGAGAACACATTCCAGCAAACATAGAGTCAGGGTCTGTAAAGTATACATCCTACACATTTGGACACAACTCCATCCTCTCGTACTCACCAAGGCCAATGCCCACCTGTCTCCATTCCTGTTCCCAAAGATGAACTATTTCTCAGACTTCAGCCCACTCCAAAATTCCTAAATCTTGAACTTCTCTCTATAGCTATATTCCCAGCTCTCAATCCAAAACTTAGCACCTAGTTTTCCCTTTTTAGCCTCCTCATCTCCACCTTTAAATTCTTCAGTCATTCCTACAAGTTTTGACTTCTTGGCTTTAAGTTCTTTCTCTGGACCAGTAGTTTGGTTCTGCCCGGGACCCACCACACAGTTTCTTTACTTCTACCCTCCCTGGTTCTTAGTAAATGCCTAACTTTTTAAACTAGCTAGACCATGTGCTCTTCATTCATTCAAGAAATCCTACAGGATACCTCTTTTCCACTGCACAAGCCAGGGCTGTCTCAGAAGTATTTGGAGGGACTGGTGTCCTTGTTCTTGGTCGGGTGGAGGGAGCAGCCACTGAGGCCTGTTATGTTTTGTCATAACATCTTGTCCTTGTTTCAGCAGTTTCTGAGGCAGATAAATGGAGCTGGGTAGCATTCCCCATTGGGGAGGATATTGGTATGACTGCTTAATAGATTTGGGAGGAGGCCGTATTGCAATTGCACATCTCTTTTGTCTATTGTTTCAGGTTTTCATTAACCTTTGAGGTTGTCTTCATTTTGTGGTTTGCATTTTAAGCATTTTCTGGTTTTGAAACAGCCTAGCAAATAATTTCTTTTGATCCAACTGTTTCCCTCAATTACTATTATATTTCATTGTTTTGTATCATAAAATACCTAACTCCATCCTCCCTTGCATATCTCAGGGTATCATCCCACCCATCTGTGGTCCTTATGGTTCAGGGTTTCATTGAGGAATTAAACTTTATGCACTTGAGGAAATGATCTCCTAACGTTAGACTTCTGCACCTCTCCCCACATGGGCAGTCCTCCTGCTTCTTGTTGCCTTAACTATAAGGGGGGCAAGCAGGCAGGAAGGAGAGAAGGAGGAAAGGAAGGAAAGAAGGGAGAGTGGGAGAGAGTGAGGGAAGGGAGGAAGGAGGGAAGGAGGAAAGGAGTAAAGAAGGAATTTATTTCTAGTTTTATTCCACGGCAGTCTGAGAAAATACATGGTATAATTTCAATTCACCTAAATGTGTTGAGACTTGTTTTGTGACCTGATATATGATCTATCTTGGACATTGTCCCATGTGCTAATGAGAAGAATATATATTCTGCAAATCTGGGGTAGAATATTCTATAAGTGTCCACTAGATCCATTTGTTCTAGAGTTTTAAGTCCAGTGATTCTTTGTTTATTCTCTACTTGGTTAATCTGTCTAGGTCTGTCAGTAGAGTATTGAAATTTCTATTATGATATTGCTGTTTATTTCTTTCCTTCCATCTAGCAGTATTTGTTTTATGTATCTGGGCGCTCCTGTGTTAGGTGCACATGTATATTTAAGACTCTTATTTCTTTCTGTTGAACTTATCACTTTATCATTATATAATGACCATTTTTGTCTTTTCTTTTTAATTTTTGCTTTTATTTTAGAATATTATGGGGGGGTACCAAAATTTTGGTTCCATAAATTGCTTTTGTACAGTTTGAGTCAAAGTTATAAGTGTACCCTGCACCTAGATAGTGCACACAGTGTACTCATTAGATGTGAATTTACCTATCCACCTATCCCCTCCTCCTGTCTCTCACCTGCTTGTTTTCCAATGAGTGTTATTTCCATATGTGCATGAAAATGTTGATGGATTAGTTCCAATTTAATAGTAAGTACACGTGGTATTTGTTGATATAAAGTCTATTTTTTAAATTCTTTATTAAATCATAAAGTCTATTTAAAGTCTATTTAGTGACTCATGCCTATAATCCCAGCACTCTGGGAGGCCAAGGTGGGAAGATTGCTTGAGGCTAAAAGTTCAAGACCAGCCTGAGCAAGAGGGAGACCCCAACTCTACAATAAATAAAGTCTATTTTATCTGTTATGAGACTAGCTTCTCTTGCTCACTTTTGGTTTGCATGGAATATTTTCTTCCACTCCTTTACCTTTAGTTTATGAGAATCTTTGCAAGTTAAATACATTTCTTGGAGACAGAAGATATTTGGGTTGTGTTTTTTAAATCTTTCTGCCAATTTATATTTTTTTATGTGGGTTTTAAGAACATTCACTTGCAATGTTAGTGTTGATATGTTAAATTCTATTCTGGTCATCATGTTGATTATTACCCTGTTGCTTTGTTTTTTCATTTGTTTTGTCACTTCATAAGAGCTATGGGTTCTTTTCCAGCTGTTTTTATACTGGGAGATATTGATTCTTTGTTACATCAATATAGCACTTTTAAGCATTTCTTATGGGGCAGATTTAATGGTGACAAATTCCCTTAGCATTTGATTGTCTGGAAAAGACTTTATTTCTCTTGCATTTGTGAAGCTTAGTTTTCTAGGATACAAAATTCTTGGATGGCAGTTGTTCTCTTTAAGAAGACTTAAAGTGTGACCCTAAACCATTCTGGCTTGTAAAGTTTCTGCTGAGAAGTCTGCTGTTAGCCTGATCAATTTGCCTTTGTAAGTTACTTGATGCTCTGTCACACAGCATGTAGAATTTTCTTCTTCACTTTGTGCTTGGCCAGACAGATGATTGTATGTCTTGTTGATGTCCTATTTTCCTTGAATCTTCCAGGTTTTTGCTGACCTTCTTGTATCTGGTTGTCTAAATCTCTAGCAACAGCAGGGAAGTTTTCCTCCCCTATTTCCTCAAAACAGTTTCCTTTCATTTTAGCCTATCATTCTTATGTTTGTTAATTTTACATAATCCCATATTTCCAAGAGAGGTTGTTCCTTCTTTTTGATTGTTTTGACTGACTGGGTTAATTTGAGAGTTGTCTTCAAGCTCTGAAATTCTTTCTTCTGCTTGGTCTAGTCTGTTGTTAAAATTTTTCCACTGTTTTTTGGTTCTCTTAATAGTTCTAATTTCCAGAAGTTCTGTTATATTTGTTCTTATCTACTTTTAGTAATTTAAAAAATTATTTCCTGAATTGTTAATTTTTTTCTTTGTGTTGGTTTTCAACTTTCTGATCAATCTCATTGATCTTACTTATGGTCCACCTTCTGAATTCCATAGATGACATTTTAACATTTTGTTGTTGTTGGGGTCCATTGCTGAGGGTTAGTTAGGGTGTCAAAACTGCATGTTCTTTCATGTTGCCTGAATTCTTATCCTCTTCCTTCTCATCTGGAACATTTTCTCTTGGCTCAAAACAGATAGTTTTGTGGATACACCTATTCTCTTCTGCTAGGAATTCTGATGCTCAGTGAAGGCAGAGAGAGATCCCTGGATGGAATGCTTGAATCCTATTCCAGATGACTGACCAGGATGAAGGGGTAAGTTCAGTGTTAGTTTTTAACACAGCTGTTCTCCTGTGTTTCCCCCTTCCTTTATGGTTGTCAAAATGGGTAAAGTGTGACAAGCATGTCACAGGTACATATGGGGTGGTCAGTACACAGTGGCCTGAGCATTTTCCCTGCCCAGGTTCACTGGTGATGGCATTACTGAGGTGGCAACAGTGTGAGTCAGGGCTTCAGGTACATGGTCCTCCTGGGCCCCACAGCATCTGTAGCTGGGCAGGTGGTGGCAGCAGGCATATGGACTGTAGGCATCTGCCCTTCCTGGACCTCCTGGTGTGGGAAGCATGCTGCAGCCACCCATGGGATACCCAAGAGTACCTGGATTCCCTGTTCCTTCCCAGCCCAGCAGGGTGATGGGGAGGTGGCAGCAATGGATCTAATCTCCAGGTAGACCTAGAACTCTGAGGCTGGGACCTCAAGTGATGCCATCTGAAATGCCCAATGTTTGGGAAGCAGTAGGAGTCTGCTGTATCTTCTCTCTGAAGCAATACCACTGCACAGTCTCCAGTTAGCACCCTGTATCCGAAGGAGACCTGCTGTAATGGAGGGCCAATTACAGTGTCCAATGGGAAAAATGTGGAGGGCCAATGTCAGCTCCAATTACATTTCCATGGGAGAAATGTGGAGCTTCAGGTTCTCTCCTTGTCCCTTCCCCACATGTGGGTGCCAACCCATCCTCCTGAGTGGGTTGCTCCACCTCCTTTCCTTCATGCTGGGTGTCTCTCATCACCTCCTTCTCAATACTTTCTCCTAGACGATTAATCTGGAGATCTGATTGATCTACTCACCCATTCTGCTTCTTTTTGTGAAAGTGGGGTGTGCAAGTTGCTTCTAGTCTACCATCTTCCCTTCATTCAGAGGCCAGAAGGCTGTTGCAAGTTTGTAGAAAATGTGGCAAGGCAGAAGAATGAGAGACGGCCAGATGGAGTTTTAGGAGGGAGAATCTTCAGGAATTGTTCAGCTTGGATTCAGGAAATAAAGTCGAATCTTGTCCCAAATGTTTATTTGTATTTTAAGAAAGGCTGCCTGGGGGAACTTCTAAACTGCAGATTACCTTCAGGGAAAGAGGAGATATATTTAGGCAAAGGATGGTTATATCTTCCTGTTACCAAATAACCCTGTAAAAACCTTTCTGCTCACCTTGCAGAAGATTTCCAGACATCTTGGGGGTTTGGGGTCCATTGTCCTACAAGCTCTCTTATTGGAGGACTTTCTCAAAAGTACAACTCCCAGAATAGCCACTACCTGAAACATACTGGGGGAGGGCAAGATATTCTCAGCCACAGGATAGCCCCTCAGTAAGAAAAAGTGATTCACCTGGAATTGGTGACCCCTTTCACTGCCCTTTCCCCCTTGCCAAGGTCATTCTTTGTGGGGCTAAAGGGAAAATCCAAATACAGGGACAAAACCAGGATACGTGTCGATTATCCCTTTCCCCATTTAATCATATACCTATGAAATTGTAGTGTTCTGAAAGACAGATGATAGAAGTGATAGGAAATGGCTGTAGTGACACAGCACCCTCTCACCCAGGGCTCTAATCTAATGTAACATCTATGACAGGAAGAACCTGTTTTGCTCACTGTGATATTCATAGTACCTGAAGCACTGCTTGCCATTCTGTGGCCCATCAATAGACTCCATTCACCAATAAATTAATGGATAAATTATTGGAGTCTGCATAGACTCTCTCCTTGTCCTGTAATAAGAATAGTTCTTGTAATTCTGTTCTGTGGTCTTGAGTTTTCACCAGAGGGATTCAGAACAAGATTACTTCCTTTTCTACATGAAAAACCTTTGGATCCTTGAAGATGGTTATTTCCCCACTGATATTTTTGTACAGGCTGACTCCAGCTGGTTTTATTCAATCAGTCCTCTGAGGTATAATGTGGTTTCCAGATTCCTCATCTGGTTGTCCATCCCTCTGATTGGTGTTGCTTGTAGTATATGCAAGACTAGCAGCTGCAGTAGTACTAAGCACATCAGCAGCCACGTACATAACATCCCAGGCTTACTAACAGTGTTTTCTGCTTGGATAGTGGTTAATAAAGGACATTCATAGAAATTATCTCATTTCACTCTCAAAGTAGCACCAGGAGGGAGACCTTATGGTCTCTCTCTCTTTTTTTTTTTTTAACAAAAGAAGGAACTAAATATAATCCTTGCCCAAGTTCTCTGGTACACAATCCCTTTCTGCTGCAACATATTTTATGTTTCTTTATTAACAGATTGCCAAACATTAAGTACTCCATCTGTGGCCAGAAGAGGAGGCAGTTCCAACACGCAGTACTGCCAGGGGAAGGAGTGTGTGAAGGTGACCAGCTTGGCTTCTCTCCGTCCTTTCCTCCCTCCTCCTCCTCCTCCAGGCTGGGCACTGGGCTTTTCTTCCTCTGGGTAGCTAGGGGAGGTCATCCGAAGTAGCCAACTGGGGAGTCAGTTGCCAGTGGCCCACGACAAATTCCTCATGGCTAACCTGGTCTCCTCTGTAAGCAGCCACTCTCTGTTAATCCAAGGGCCATACTTCTCTGCATTACCCCCTGGAAAATTCTATTTAATAAATGTATAATATGTTCTTATGTTTACTCAAACATATGACTGAACTGTGTTGGGCAGTTTGTATTGGCAATTTGTATTTCTCTGCAAAATCCTAAAAGCAAGAACTTTAAGAAGCATAAAGCACATCTAACCTTACTGGCTGGAGCATTCTACCTGCGCTGGGAGACATCAGCCCTCAGGCGGGGTGGGGGCAGATGCGCAGAAACACAATTTTCTCTGATGATGGGGGTTTCAGAGTATCCTTTTCCTGGAATGGGGGCTGGTGGCCTGAACGGTGAGGTTGGAAAAGACCCTCGGGATTTATAAGCCTGCTGAAACACCAGCGCTTGCTCATGTAACAAGAAAAAGACAGAATGTCCTGTCACCACATCAGGTTTTGTGCGCCAGGCCTTCTGAAAATGTTTTCTTAGCCTGAGAATTGAAGGCAGATGCAGGCAAGTGGCTTTGGATCATGTGCACCATCTCCTCTTCCTTTCATTCACTTTTTGAATCCAGTGAGCCCAGAAGAAACAGGAAGGAGAAAGGATGCCAAGCAAATGAGCACCACCGAGACCCAGCCCAGAGAAAGGCCTTTCCCAGTGACCACTCCTTTTTTATCCCAGGCTGTCCCCTCTCCGGCCCAGCTGCTTCATCAGGCTTTCAAATAATCAATCAACAAATACTTACTGATCACAATTCCTGAGGGTCTGTGATGGCACTAGGTAGAAGGGATAGAAAAAATACTCTGAGGGGCTCTTCCTTGAGGAGCTCACCTCAGACTCAGCAGACACTCAAAACAGCTGATAACAATAAAAGACGATTCACTCTTAATCAGGCCTAGATTATCTGACCTCAGAAAGTAAGAGCTCTAGGAGGGCAGAAAGACAACTGCTTCCACCTGGCAGAACAGGGGCTGGGATGGGATTCTGGAGGCCAGGAGGTTTTAACTTAACTGGAAACCTGGACACAGCTGAAACATTGCGGGGTTAGTGAGAGTAATCCAAATAAATACAGCTTACGCAAAATACCAGAATCCTGAGTGACTGAGGGAAATTGAAAGATGGGATGCGTGTGACCGTGCTAGCATTTCTTGTTATAAGAAATGAGGTAGGGATTATTGTTCCCTCCCAGGAGCTCAGTAAAATGCTGCAAAGCAAATTGTATAATAAAATGACTCACGTGCATTCAATCTGTGTTTGAACTTCCTGAGGACCAAAAGTTTACATTAGTTTACTCCATGGGTCAGGATGCTTTTCGTACAAAGGTACAGATAATAAATGTTTCAAGCTTTGCAGGATCTCTGATCTATTTAACTCTGTTATATCACAAATGCAACTACAGATAGTATGTAAATGAATGAGTGGAACTGTGTTTAAATAAAGCTTTATTGACAGACTACAAAATTTGAATTTCACATAACTTTCATTTGACGTAACTATTCTTTATCTTTTTCCCCTCAAATATTTAGGAATGTAAAAATCATTGATTTGTGGGCCACACACAATAGACAGCAGGCTGGATTTGTCCTGGGGACTGTAGTTTATTTACCAAGCTCTGGTCTACCAGGAGCAATATCACATTCCCAGTAGAACAGGGAAGGAGAGTAAAAGGGAGGAAAACAGCACTTATTAAATAGGATTTTGACCTCTAAGCCTAAATATATTAGCTGTTTGTTTCACATATGTAAGTGATTCTTTTTCTTTGAGAGAGACAGAGAGTCTCACTATGTCGCCCTCAGTAGAGTGGTGTGGCATGACAGCTCACAGCAACCTCAAACTCTGGGCTTAAGCAATTCTCTTGCCTCAGCCTCCCAAGTAGCTGGGACTAAAGGCACCTGCCACAATGCCCGGCTAATATAAGTGATTCCTGACAACAGGCATATTTTTAAATACACATTTTTTAAATACCCATCCTGATGGTCTTCATAGCCATGCCATTTGGGGATTTTTTTTTTGTATCCCAACTGTCTTAGCCAACTTTAGATATATTTTCCTTGAGGGCTAGCACCTGCTTTATGGCCTGTGTATTTATGTTGGCTCACAAAGACATTTTTCTTTTTTGGAGCAGACCTACAGTGACTTAATGTTGTGTTGAATCAGCAAATTTGACAGTATTCTGTGTGTGAGGTACTAGGTATAAAAGGGAGAACATAAGCAAAATACAAAATTTGGCCAAGAAACCATAAACTAATCTCTCTGGAATTTTGAATCCTGGTTAATTGTTTTCAAAATGTATCTTAAACGCCCAGCAATAAAAGCCCCAATTGTCTTTCTCTTTAACATTAGCATCATCTTCTATTTATTCATTTATATGCCCCACTGACCCCTCACCTTCTCCTATGACACGTTACCCACCAGCCAATTTGATCTTCTCTTTGTTCTGTAGTAATTCTGTATACATAACTCCTAACAGCATATTTGCTCATATTTTCCTTTCCCTATGTGTGACACATTCCAGGGATGCCTCTCCTTTGCAAAGGTTCTCAAGTCCAGTAAGACAGGGCACTCATAGAACACATCAGGTAAAACAAATGTATTATTCACAGGCAGGCAGCAGGAACAAACAGAAGCCTAGGCTGCATGGTGGTCCAGTCCCCTAAGGCCCAGGAAAGAGTCTCATCTGGTCATGTCTCACATTTCACTCCAGCTGAGGGATTGGAAAAGTACTCCACTCTGGGTTTTAACCCTGGGTGTTGGTTGGTTTGCTGAGTTCAAGTGTGGAACATCCCATTCTAGGAGAAATGAGGTCACAGCCAGGGCTATCTGGATACTTGCTTCCTCCTTATCTCAGGGTATTGCATTTTTATAACATTCTACAGGTTTCTGAGACATTCAAGTGAGGTGGGGAGAGCTGGGTTGGCCAGGGCTATGTGAGGACATGTCCTATTTCTTTGCTGTCTCAGGAAATCCACATCTACGTCCACCAGTCAACGTCACATTCGGGTCTTATCTATACCTAGATACATCATTTTTCTGCATTTAACTTCTCAAAAACTGGCAGCCTGGTCCACTTACTTGCATTCATTTTTGTTTGTTATATCTACAATTGAAACTAGAGAGAACTTTGTGAACAGAGATGGGTTCCAAACTCTCTTAAAATCTCAGCATGTAGAATGGTCAAGCCTTGAGAATGTACTCAATAGTCAAATCCTCATGCCATTTAACATGACACAGAAGAGTCCAGGAGCCAGGGAGAGGATAGAAAGAAAAAGCTCAAATAAAAGTGGGTGAGAAAAAAAGAGACAGGAAATCTCAGAAAGCAAACTAACGTGTTTAGCAAACTAACGTGTTACCAAACGTGTTTAGCAAACTAACATGTTAGCAAACTAACAGCAGAAGATGGAATGCTGCAACATTAGGAAAAAACATATTCAGTGTTGTTTCTTTCTAAAAGTTCAGAGAAACTAACTTCAAGTAAAAATTAAAGACAGAAAAGTACCAACTTTAAAATCCTATAAAAGGTATTAAACGGAAAGGAGAAGAAAAAAACAATTAAAAACATAAAAATAAATTGTGCCTATAAAACAAATCAAAATGCTAATCTACTTTTTCAAAATGAGCCAAAAGATATTAAGAAAATGCTCAAAGATGTTAAAGAATAGCATAAATTAGAATTAGGAGAATCAGAAATGAAGTGGGAGAAATTAAAAATACAGTTATGCCTTGAATAATGCCAACATTAGAGCCACTGGCCCCTTGAAGTCTAAAATCTTTGTGTAAGTTTTGTTTCCCAAAACCTTACTTACTAGTAGCCTACTGGACATTGGAAGTTTTATTGAAACATAAATAATCAGTTAATATATATCTTGTTAGGTGTATGTATGTACTATGTTCTTATAATAAAGTAAGCCAAAGAAAGGAAAATGTAATTGAGAAAATCATAAGATGGAAATAAGTAAGAAGAATCCTTAAAGAACTCAGAATAGACCTTTCCATTTGACTCTTGCTAGGTATCTACCCAGAAGAAAAAAAATCATTTCTATCATAAGGACATTTGAACTACATTGTTTATTGCAGTTCAATTTATAATCACCAAGTTAGAGAATCAATCCAAGTGTCCATCAAACCGTGAATGGATTAACAAACGGTGCTATATGTATACCATGGAGTATTAGTCAGTCACAAAAAAGATGGAGAGCTCACATCATTTATATTAACCTGGAAGCAGTTGGAGAATATTCTCTTTAGTAATATATCACAAGAAAAGAAAAGCATGTCCCCAGTGAATTAAATACTACTATAAAGCCAGTAGATGAACTAATACAGGCCAACACAAGGGAAAAAATCAATTCAATTCAAGTTGAGAGAAGTGGGGAGGAGGGAGAGAGAGTCCAGGAGGGAGGGGGATTGGTGTGCTCTTACCTAATGGGCACAATTACGGGTATATGGCACACTTTCTGGGTGAGGGGCACGACTATAGCAGGGAATTTACCTAACAAACACAAACATTATAATCTAATCATTCGTACATTCTTGATAATCTGAAATTTAAAAAGAAGAAAGAGAATCATAAAGAAGAGAACATAAATTTATTATTCATGAAGTAGAGGTGGATTATCATAGTTCTTCATCCTCATCATCTTCATGTTGAGTAGCTGGATCAGGAGAATCTTTTTTTTATTATTTGGGATTCATTGAGGATACAGAGAATTAGGTTACACTGATAGCATTTGTTAAATGAACTTCCTCTTATAACTGTGTCTCACCCCCAAGAGATGTGCCATACATTGTGACTCCCCAACTCCTCTTTCCTCCGTCCACCATTCTCCTATTCCCCACTGTGTGTATTAGCTAATCTGTTGGCTTCCTATTGGAATTGAGTACATTGGATTCTTGCTTCTCCATTCTTGTGATGCTTTACTAAGAAGAATGTGTTCCACCTCCATCCATGTTAATACAAAAGATGTAAAGTCTCCATCTTTTTCAGTGGCTGAATAGTAGTCCATGGTATACACATACCACACCTTGTTAATACCTTCCCAGGTTGGTGGGCATTTAGGCTATTTCTACATTTGGGTGATTGTAAATTGAGCTGTGACAAACAGTCTAGTGCAAATGTCTTTATGACAAAAGAATTTTTTTCTTCTGGGTAGATGCTTAGTAATGGGATTGCAGGATCAAATAGGAGGATCTAATTTGAGTTCTTTGAGGATTTTCCATACTTCCTTCCAAAAACATTGTATTAGTTTGCAGTCCCATCAGCAGTACAAAAATGTTCCCTTCTCTCCACATCCATGCCAGCATCTGCAGCTTTGAGAATTTGAGGTGTGAGCCATTTTTGCTGGGGTTAGGTGATATCTCAGGGTAGTTTTAATTTGCATTTCTCTGATGATTAGAAACAATGAGCATTTTTTCATATGTTTGTTAGCCATTTGTCTTTCTTTGAGACTAGAGAAGGTTCTATTCTGGGAGCATTTAAGTTAGATGCATAAATATTTACAATTGAAATGTCTTCTTATTGTATTATTCCTTTGGCCAGTATTAAGTGTCCATCTTTGTCTTTCTTTAGTTGCTTTAAATCTGCTTGTAGCTGAAAATAAGATTTCAACCTTTCCTTTCTTCTGATTTTCATTTACTTGAAATACTGTTTCCATACCTTTACCCTGAGTCTTAATTTGTCCTTCAAGGCTAGGTGTGTTTCCTAGAGACCTCATATGGATGGCTTGTGCTTTTGTATCCAATCAGCCAGCCTGTGCCTCTTCATTGGTGATTTCAATCCATTGACATTTATTGAGATAATTAAGAAGTGTGGTGGAATTCTATTTATCTTACTTTGTGAAAGTCCATTGTGTAGTTTTATCCTTTATACAATTGTGGAAGCTAAGTTTTGATCTTTAGTAACTAGATATTTACTTTGCTGGTGGTCCATTTTGATGGTCAGTGTTGAGAATAGGTCTAAGTATTTCTTATACAGCTGGTCCTATTGTGGTGAATTTCCTCAGTGCTTGTATATCCACAAAAGATTTAATTTCTCCATCAATTTTGAAACTTAATTTAGCAGGTTACAGAATTCCAAGCTAAAAACTGTTCTGTTTAAGAATGTTGAAGGTGGCTGCCCATGCTTTTCTGGCTTGGAATGTTTCAGTTGAAAAGTCTGCTGTCATCCTGCTTGCAGAAATTTTTCTTTCATCTTGACTTTGGATATGTTCATTACAATATGACTTGGAGACACTCTGTTTGAGCTGAGATGACCCCAGGTTGAATATCCATCTGAAAGGAGTGTGTTGTGTTCAGTAAAACTTGGGAAGTTTTCATTTATGATAGTCTTCAGTAGGTCTTTCATTCCTTTGAGACAATCTTCTTCTTTAGGAATCCCTATTAATTGTATATTTGAATGCTTCATGGAGTCTCATAGTTCTCTAAGCATTTGTTCTGCTTTCTCTTTCTTCTTTTCTGCCTCTTTAACTACCTGGGTTAACTTGAAAACTTTAATCTCTAGCTCTGAGATTCTTTCTTCTCAATGGTCTAGGCTATCTTTGATACTTTCCATTGCATCTTTCCATTCCCTGTTTGTATCCTTATTTCCTTAAGTTCTGCCATATCCTTTCTATATTCTACATATCTCTCATCCAACTTTTGGTTCTCTCTTTCCATTTTCTCATCCATTCCTTTCATTGTCTTTATCATCCATATTTAAAATTCCCTTTCTGTCAAATCCTTTAATTCTTTATAGGTGGCACCTTCTGCAGTAGCTGCTGCATGTTCCCTTGGGGAAGTTGCTCTGTTTTGGTTTTTCATGTTTCCTGAATGTTTCTGTTGGTTTCTCCTCATGTGCTCTTTCTTCTTGTTCACCTCTATGTCCTCCTTTTTTCTTCTTACTGCTTCTTTTGCTTCTAATTACCTTGTCACAGAGCTTAGATCTTAAAGTGGTTTCAGCCTAAGCATAGCCAAACCTTTCCTCATGGCTAAAAAAACAGAAGTCCTTGCTTTTGATGAAAATATGTTGCAATATGTTGTTGGAACACCAGGTGGCATTGTTTTTTTTTTTTTTTAGGAGCAGAGATACAGTCAGTGACCTCTGCGGTTCTTATTCCAAACTTAGTTGCCTTTGATGATCGCCTGATTTTTTCCTCAGCATTCAGACCCCACTGGATTGGGTTCTTAAATCTAACAAGAATCCTCCAGGGTCAAGTCTCACAGTGACCCCTGACTCCAGTTCCCATGGGGCATGAGAGTCCTTCTGCCTGTCCCAAGAGGGAAGGGAAGTCCTGCCCCTGTTGGGAAGTTCTAATCCCAATAAGAGCAATTAAGATGGCCATGCTTTAGGGCCCTGCTAAGACCTTTTCAGGACCTTTCCAGTACCTTACCACAATGGCAGCCCTGTGGCCACCAAGACCTTCTCAGTATGGCTGCCTCCTTAGCCAACAGACCTATCGCAAATCTACCCCAACAAGTACTCAAATCTGGTTACTGTATACTGTTCAAGTTTGCCCACTCTTCCAAGCTTTTCCCTCAACACACAGCTTCCCTCAACAACAGAAAACTTCAAAAAGGTCTCCTCCTATCCCAGATCTCTGTTGAGGGCCAGTCAACCCCCAGCAGGTCAGGATCACTTACCTAATTTGTCAGGTTTCTACCACTGCACATCACACACTATGTCCAGTTCACTACCTCCTTACTGTGCTTCCCGAGCTATGACTCTGGGTAATGTCCTGGTGCCAGGTATGGTTGGGATATCTCTTTTTGCCCAGGGGTTCTAGGATAGCTGATCTGAAGGATCCTTCTGGTCTGCTATCTTTCTCTGCCCCCAGGAGAATCTTTTTTTTT
>NW_003852407.1:7645818-7648635 GCF_000181295.1 Otolemur garnettii
GGCTGCATAGTATTCCATGGTGTACATATACCACAGTTTATTGATCCATTCGTGGATTGATGGGCACTTGGGCTTCTTCCATGACCTGGCAATTATGAATCTTGAGATGTCATTTTTAACTGCCATAAGTAACTTACTGAAGAGACAAACTGCTCAAGCTGAGGTGATTAGTCTCTCTGTGTTTTGAGCAGACACAACATTTGAGCTCACTACTAGAAACAGGATGTGGCTACAAAATTGTTAAAGTAATATAGTATTTACCATAGTCAATTTTATGCATTATAATTTAATACTGCATCTTTGCAACTGTTATCTTTCCTAAGACTATAAATGGTCCCATGGACTATCTATGCTTTAATGAGTTAAGTTTTGATTGATTTTAACTTTTTGTATTATATTTGTATACATTTTATGGCATTAAATGATAAATCAGAATAGTATCTGCCTATATTTAGGCATTTGTGACATATCTGACTTTTTCTTAATGTTTTCAATGTTTCTATCTATATGGTTAATCTGTGAGCTATTCTTCAACTTGTCCCAAACATCTAAAAATTTTCTAACATAAATATTTATTGAAACATGAACTTGTGGAGCTCAAACTCATGTTGTTTAAAGTCAATTAATGAAATGAAAATGAAAATTTGTTGAAAATGAAGATGAAATCAGAAGGAATACAAGAGTAAATAAACACAACATAAAATATCTGAAAAGAAATAGAAAGTTAAATGGCAAAAAAACTTAAGTAAAAAAGAAATGAAAAAAAAGAGGTGAAAGGGGATCTTCAAATAGTAACTAAAATTGAAGCTACACAAAGAAGATCCCTAAAGAGGAAAACCAGCACAAGAAAACAGAATTAATACTAAAAAATATAATTCAGGAAAACTTTCTTAAAATGTTTTAAAATCATTTATTTAAAAAGGATATTGACCAATACCAAAACACATGCTACAACAACTACTGGATTTTAAAGGAAAAGAAAATATTCTTTGTGTATCTAAACAGAAATAAAAAGTGACATAAGGAAAAGAAAATTAGATTATAATTAGGTTTTTCAAAAGCAGCATTTCATGCCAGATGAGAATGAAGGAGCCTATTTAAAATACTCAAGGAAAGAATTTGCGAGCCAAGAATTTTATATTCAGCCAATGGACTTTCGAGTATAAAGGGTACAACTCTTATTAGCATGTAAGAACTCAGGAAGTTTTATTCCCATGAGCCCTTTCTTAGGGATTTACTTCAGAATGAGCTTCAGGCAGCCAACTTGATTAGAGGCATTGATATAAGACTGGTGGTAAGTACCAAGTAGTCAGTTACTTTTAGAACTAAGATCAAATGTGCTTAGAAAGGCAGCAAAATAGATATGCTCTTTATATTCTCAAAATGTCAATATAGAAAACTATTATAAAAGTTGGAGAAGGAGAAAACTAGGTGCTTTTTTTTAATGTTTTCAGTAATCAGATTGGTGGTTGTATTTTGATTGTTTCACTGACACTGTTGTATCTCTGATGTATAATAAATAAACCAAAAGATAATTATTTTTTCTAATTTTTAAAACATATAGTTGTGAGTTTAAGTAAAAAGTCTTCCAATTCAAAATCAAAAATTTAAAATAAATTTGAATTAGAAATATCAAGTACAAAACAAGTTTATACTACTATTTTTAATTTAAATTTATTTTAGATTGTATCTATCTCTACCGATCTATCTCTACCCCTCATCTATCTATCTACTATCTATCTACCTATGTATCCAAATTGTGGTCTTGAAATACCATTTCTCACTTAAAAAAAAAATAAAGAGTCTTGGAGGCATGGCTCATTTCAGGCCTGAACAGAAAAATTATAAGATGAACTAGAAACATCTTGTCACACCAGATAGCCAAGAAGTTGTCAAAGCTGACTAGGTTGTAGAATATCACTGGGGTTAAGTAAAAAGGATTCAGGAACCAAATTGAAGAGATTTGAAATGGCCCTACATAGGCCATTTGATCTTTAATAAATAATAATAACTGTTATTATTATAACAATTATGAAGGGATTGATACCCTCCAGATACGTTTAAGTTCATGAGCTCAAAATGAGACTTTATAAAAAAGTCTAGTTGGTCATCTTTGGGGATGATAGAAATAAAATTCATTATCCTGAAAATTAAGGGAGGGATGAAATATTTACCCTGCTTTTCCTATATGAACTATGCCACAAGGTAAGGGAGATGTAGATAAGGCAAAGTATCTCTTTCTAAAAGCATGCCAATTTGCTAATGAAAAAATAATGACAGCATTAAAACATCATCACTTTGCAATTCCTGGTAAATTAATAGACACAGGCATTCAGCATCAAAGGCTGTTTAATATCACAGAGAGACAATCAGACACATGTTCTTCTTCATGGAAGGATATTGAACCACATATATAATCTTGCCAGAGGAATCAAACCTGAGTCTAAACTGTCTGTAGATCCAGATGATAATTTTCACGTAATTCTGAGGGTGGAGAAACAGGTTGAACTACGCCATAGGTATGCAGTAGGGAGCATTCACACTAGGGACAAAATACTCATGGTGTAGTTCGACAAGATTTAAGAGACATATAAAATTCAAAAAGATTTAAGAGACATATCAAATTTTAACAGTGGATAAGAATAATTGTTATGTGTGGGAATGTACATGGATGATAAAACCATCATCAGAAAAAAATGCATGAAAATCACCATAACTCAATCAGGTGGCTGCTTTTGGAGAGAGGGCAGGGCTGGGTTGGGATGTGGTACCTGGAGAAGCTTGTGGAGTAGTTTGATAGCTTCTATGTTTTTCTTT
>NW_003852407.1:7648858-7661695 GCF_000181295.1 Otolemur garnettii
GCCACCTTAGGTATATGTGGCTGGTGCTTTAGCCACTTGAGCCACAGGTGCCAAGCCAGCTTCTAGGTTTTGGCCTGAGTGGTGCTCACTGAAGGTTTACCTTATGATAATATGAAGCCATATTTTGTGTGGCTTATACATTGGTGTTTTGTTTTACAATAAAAAGTTTTAAAAGTAAAATGAAATGTCTCTAAAGATCCAGAGAGCTCAGAGAGCTCTTTGGGAGACTTTTTTTCTCAAAATGCACATTTTTCTGGTCACTGTGAACAGAACAGTGTATAATATATGCCCTCCTACGCCAAAGGCATTGACTCTGGCAGAAGGAGAAGCAGAGCCTTTTCCTTTCTTTTCCTTTCTTCAGCACCCTAGCCCAGCCCAGATGTAGATGTGTGTTTGCCTGGATGTGTGTGGGAAGGTGGGAGAGGTAGTGGTGGTGATGGAGGGCACAGTAAAATGTATGTGCATAAATTGTTGAATGGAGGAAGAAGGATATTTTGAGGTTTGAGTCAGGGTGACAGTCAGCTCTTAGTCACAAACCAGCCCTATTAAAATTGTCACAGGTATTTGAGGGAAATAAATACCATATTTATATTAGGGTTCAGTGATAACCTTCACAAGACATCAACAGCCCCCTGGACCCTTACTGGTGAAACCATCAAGGTGCTCCCTCTTGGTGACCACTTGCCATATCACTTCCTTGGCACCACAAGCTTTCTGCTGTGCTTCTTCAATTTCCTTCACCCTCTCCAAGGAAAAGAGCTCCTTCCTGAGTTTCCAAGTCATTATCCTTCCTTTCTCCAGACCTCCTAGGGCATGTGTATACTTGACATGGTGGGATTTGAGGAGAACCATGCAAGTGCGATAGAGTAGGGAAATGATCAGCCAGGGAGTCCAGGCCTTGGACTCTAGGATGGGGCCCACCAGTAATCTATAAGTCACTTCATTTCTTGTGCCTAAGTCTTATCATTTGTAAATTGAGGGACTTGGCCTTAAGTTTTCTGAAGTCCCCTTCAAACTCACATTCTGTTAATCGAAAAACTCTCTGGCCTCAAGAAGGGGGAACAAATTAGTGAATGTGACTTTACCAAGATTATTGTCTATTGTAGAAAAGCTTTAGATTAAGAGATTGCACCGAGTCCATTCCCAGCTATGCCCTTCATAAGTACATATTTCAAACAATCACTTCATCTTGCTGACCCTCTTCTCTCATGATAACATGCAAATAACACCCATGTTTCAGGGTATTTTAAGACTTTAAACATAAATGGAAAGACAAATTATGAACTAGAACTAAATAGTTCTAAGTCACATATTCAACCAAAGCTTTATAATATGTGAATAATTCCCAAAATGCAGCATTAAGAATTAAATAATCTTGTTAGAGAATAAGCAAAATAATGCAGAGACATTTCACTGTAAAGGATATGTAGAAGGGGAGTAAGCATGAAATGAAGTTCAACATCATTGGCCATTACAAAAATTAAAGTTTAAACCATGTAAGTTATCACTACTACTATGGTCTGAATGGTTGATCCTCCCCCCACCCAAAACCTCCATTGTGAAATTTATAAGTGAAAATATTAACCCCTAAAAAGATAGTACAAGGAGGCAGGACCTTATGGGAAATGATTAGGTCATGAGGGTGGAGCCCTTAAAAATAGGATTAGTGCCTTTATAAAATAGGCACAAGAGAGCTAATTCATCCTTTCCATCATGTTACAATACATACAGAAAAGGTGCCACCTGTGAACAAGAAAGCAAACCCTTATTAGACTCTGAATTGGTCAGTTCCTTGATCTGGAACTTCTCTACCTTCAGAAATAAAGGTAGAAATAAATTTGTTATTGATAATCTAGCCAGCATGGCTATATTGTTATAGCAACCTGAATAGACTAATACCACTACATGCCTACCAGAATGATTAAAATGAAAAAGAGTGATAGCATCAATGGGAAAGATGCAGAGCAACTGGATAATTCCTGCATTGCTGGTGTGACTGCAAAATGGCATGATTACTCTGGAATATAGTTTGGCAGTTCCCTTAAAAACTAAAAATATGCTTACCATACAACCCAGCAATTGCACGTTAGGGTAATTTTCCAGGGATATGAAAATCTGTATATGGATGTTCATGGAAGTTTTATTTGCAATAACCCCAAAGTGAAAACTACCCAAATGTCCTTTAATGGATGAATAGGTGAACACACTCTGGTACATTCATGCTATGGAATTCTACTCAGTACCAACACACAACTTGGATGAACCTCAATAAGTTATGCTAAGTGAGAAAAGCTAAGCATGTATCACATATTCTGAGATTGCCCTACTGGAATTAAACAATTAAGTAAATGAATTTTAGATAGTGAGAACTAGTCTTTTCACTGTTGAATTGGACGTTACTGATGGGCAAGAAAGGAGACTAGAATGATCCATGTGGTAACAGATTAGAGTGCAAAGTATCAGTTTAGACATGAGCTTAGCTTAAAACAAAGATGGGTACATGTATAAATATTTATAGATTTGTGCACATACATGGGTTAGTATGCACCCCATATATTTTCTTTCTCTGTCAGCTGAGACAGCCTAGAAGCAACAGCACTCCAGTAGCAACAAAGACACCTAGCACTCAGCTGTTGATTTTTAATGCCATTCTCCAGTAAGAGGAACCTGAGCTCTTGGGAGAGATGACTAATTCTAGGGCTGTTACAGGATACTCACAAGATGAACTTGGAGCATCTTGTAGAAGAAGAAAGTAAAAAAGTACTCAAGAGAGAAGGAAGGAAGGAAGGAAAGAAGGAAGGAAGGAAGGAAGGAAGGAAGGAAGGAAGGAAGGAAAGAAAGAAAGAAGAAAGTCACAATGTTAAGAACAAGAATAGAGGGACCCAGGAGCCAACAGAAAGAGTTCACAATGGTCATAGGTCTAGTAACTTCAGCCAAAAAATAAAATGATGTTGGAATATAACCAACATATAAAACAGGTAACTGAGACCATAATGATATAAATAAACCATTGAGTCAATGAACAAATGAGGGTTAAATGACATACCTCCTAAAAGACAAACCCTGTATGATTCTACTTGTTTGAGGTCTCTGACATAGTCAAAATCATGGAGACAGAAGGACAATGGTGGGTGCCAAGGGCCAGGGAAGGGGAAAATGGATAGCTGATTAATGATTATTGAGCCTCGGTTTGGCAGGATGAGAAAGTTCTGAATATTAGTTGCATGAAACTTAACACTGCTAAACTATAAATGTAAGTAAATTTTTTAAAGTATTTTTAAAATAGCATAATTAGAAAAACAAAAAGCTGCAGGTTGGCTAATAGTATCGCACCAAAACTTAGTTTCTTAGTTTTGATCATTGGACTATGGTTATATAATATGACAACAGCAGAGGAAGCTGGGTGAAGGCATTAAATAAAGCTCAGTACTGCTTTTGCAACTTTTTGTAAGTCTAAAATTATTTCAAAATCAAAAGTGTTAAAAAAACCCAAATCTCCTGTGCATAAGAATTCCAAATAATTTATGTAAATACTAAGCCCTTGAGGAGGTGGAGCATAACTCCACACTTCTTAAGTGTGGGCTCCACATAGTGACTTCTTTCCAAAGAACACAATATGGAAAAAAGAGGGAAAAAAGTAATTTTACAGTGGAGAAAATCGGTGGACACTACTTCAGCCAGTGATCAAGGTTACCATCCACAATGACACCTCAGACTGCTAGTCTACTATGTATTCTTGACTTGATGGGTTGGGACCAGAATCACACTTAACCTTTGTGTTCTTCCTCCCCAATGCATATAACTCCAGTCTAAGAAGGCAAACCCAACTGAGATACTCTGCAAAGTATCTGACCACTGCTACTCCAACTTTCAAGGATGTCACAAATATACAAAGTCTGAAAAACTGTCACAGGCAAGAAAAGCCTAAGGAGACATGAAGATTAAGTATGATACCCAGGGTGGTATCCTGGATAAAGGAAATTAGCTAAAACTGAAAGCTCTGAATATCATGTAGACTTTAGTTACTAACAGTTTGATAATATTGTTTCATTAATTATAATGCGTATCATACTATTGTGAGTTGTTAATAATAAGAGAAACGGGGTGCAGGGTTCATGAGAACTCTTTACAAATCTTCACAACTTCTTCTAAATCTAGAAAATATTCTAAAATAGACTTTATTTTGAAAAGAATGCATGTGGCACAATTCCATTTTTGTCACGTTCTTGAAACAACTTGACTGTAGAGACGGAGCATTCATTAGATTGTCAGGGGTTAGGGATGGTGAGAGGAGGTGGCACAACTGAATTATCTTCAATGTGCTGGTGGCCACACAGGCCATACATGTGACAAAACTATGTAGGTCTCTATGCGTACAAACCACACAGGAGTGGTAAAATTGAGTAACTGGTAAAATCTGAATATGTTCTATGAATTCTGCCAATATCAAGTGCTTTTTGTTTTGGTATTGTACTGTGGTTGTGTGGGGTTTTGTCCTGGGAGATGAAGAGCTGGGAAAAGGGTTGACATGAATCTACATAATTATATCCAGATAGAAGATCTAGAAGTTTTTGGAAAATCTGAAATGTCAGATGTTAATAACTTACTGAATTTTATTCGTGAAGCTGTTCTACTGAACCTAGCTGACACATTTGCACAGGGCTGTGTTCTGGTTTCACTCTTTCCCCCCTTCTCTCCTTAGGGAGACCTGAGGCAATTGTTTAGTTTGGGATGGAGTCAGAGGTCTTCTCGAGGATGGAATATGGCTGACTAAAATGGTAAAAGCGGGTCTTAGATTTCTGAAATGGCTTTGGAGATCTTGGGCCCAGGGCAGCATGGACGGGAAGAAGATGCAGAGCTCCTTTTGCTAGGACTTTACTCTCATTTCCAAACATACACAGTAGATCTTGAATTTTTTTGGAGGGACTCTGTTCTAACAAAAGCAACTTTGTAAAGATGAGAAAAAAATTCCTCCTCGGGGCAGGAATCACACCAAGGGGGCACATCTTGGTGAGAGGAGTCCAGGCTGGGTTTCAGCCCCATTTTCTTATTCAGTCGAGTCCCCTTGTGCAGGAAACAACCTGTGCAACCTTCCATGGCAGCCCTGACTGAGAGTTACGCTGCCATGAGTGGGGTTACTAAGAGCAGTTACCAAATGAGGGGCATAAGAGATGTTTGTGGGTAGGGGTCCTGAGACTTCTTCAGGGAGGTAAGGTTGGAATGACTTCCTTTGTCAGCACATTGCTACTCTGTGGACTGAATTAAACCCTAAGAATGGGTAGAATTTGTATTGGCAGAAAATTGGGATAGCATATTCATGATATAGACAGGTTTGCTTAAATAAATCTCAGTGAGGCCTTGTATTCTTTTTTGTTCTTACACACACACGTACATCTTTGGTATCTGGCATTGTGCGAGCAGAGAAGTGAAAAAGGAAGGAGGGAAGACAGAAGACAGAGAGGGAGGAAGGAAGGATTTGATTGTATGTCCTTATTCTATTTCTTTCGTTAACTTCTTCCACACTTTCACACTGCATTATGATAAGATAGACTAGACCGAGGCAAAAAACCCGAGAATGTCACTGGCTTTACACAACGGTGGGGAATAAAGTTGGAAATTAAATGTAGGGCCTGCTTGGAAAGAACAAAGATGATCGAATCAAAGTCTTTTAAGCCTCAAGAACCCTACAGGCATCACTGAAAGTTTGACCTCCCATTTTATACAGTTGGAGTGTGAGACTCAAAGAAGTTTTTGCTGTTTTCAGGGCAAGAGAATTCTTTAGTAACTGAGTGCAAACATATCCCTGGTCATGTGACTCCTATTCCAGTGCCCTGTCTGCTGAAAAGTAGAGAATTAAATATCAAGCTTTAATAATAGCAGGAGAAGTGTGGTTTCTGGTTTAGCATTTCCCGTTTGTTACTTCCCAATTTCATTATATGTGAATATGGGTAACCCTTTGGCACTAGTTTTTTCCCTCTTAATTCTAGAAGGAAAAACCCTTAGGACACTTTAGAAAAAGTTAAAGATCTGGACATTTCCTGTGAACGCGAAAGCACAGCACAATTATATACTCCTGTGCCTTACAATCCACTCCTCACTTCAACTCATCTATAAAGAGCCTTTTACAACCTTGGGCAAATCCTGTAGCTTCTCACATCCCATTGTCCTCATCCCCTGTGGCATGTGTGACAGGTTAAAATTGTTGACGTGGCAAGTGACTTCCAACATCCTCAGTCTTCTACTAGTCACATCCCCGTGATCCAGGCAGCTAAACAGGTTTGAGCTCATCCCCTCAGGGCATGTATCTGACAGCAGAAAATGGGGGTAAAATTAAAGACGTTCTTTCTGGCTTTGAGTTTCAAATGCCTGGAAACTCAAAGGGAAATAGAAATTAATTGGGCAGAGAGAAACAATTGGGAAGAAAGTTGGAGTAAGACTCTCTAGAATTCCTCCTTGCTTCCCGTGTAGGTTAGAAAAATGATTGCTTGGCTCCGGAATGAAGATTCTGCTATGCTGGTGGAATGGGGTATTCAAAATGAATAAAACTGAGCTGGAGAAAAATTAGAAAGTGTATATCCCTTCCACCAGCCTATTTATAGACCCAGATTCACATTATCCCATGTGTGGACGCATCTGACTTCCTTGACAATCTTTGTCAGCACATCGCTACTCTATGGACTGACGAAAAATCCTAATGTCAAGTCTATCCCTTCTGAGGCGAGAGAGATTGGGAGCTGTCTCAGAAGTTATTGTTGATTTAAGAAATACCCACAGACTAATGAGTTGGTATTAGAAAGAAGACTACATAATGCTTCATATTTTCCTAGTTTAGCACAAGATAGTCAACACAGAGGGAAAAGAAGGCACATTCTACTCTATTAGAAATTGCTGACCAACTTCTCTACTAGCTGGGGCACGAATGCTCCACCCTTCCTGGGGAGCCCCTGTAGACAGCCCTGAAGACTTACTTCCAGTCTTGCACCAGACCCTGCTTCTTCCACCCTGGGTGCCGCAGATGCGGAAAGTCACGGTCATTGTCTCAGTGGCTCACACTGATGCTTAGGGATGGGGAGCTGACATTTTCTATCTATCTGGTTGGCTTTTGCAAAAGGAACATCAGAAGATAAGACAAAGAAAGAAGGTGCGATACACATAAACATAAGTACCGTTTACATGTCATTAAAGTGAAACGTGCAAAGTACACTTTAAAACAGGCTTTTTGAAATCCACTCATAAATACAAACTGAAAATCGGAACAGATAGGGGAGGAAGTGCAGGAGACAGTGGGGTCTCCATCCTTCTTTTGAGACCTCCTTTACTCTTTCACCATTGGTCATATTCTTTTTAGGACTGCAAATTGATTTTGAAAAACGGAAGTTGTGGCCTTGTTAAATCCCTTCAGAGCATGGACTCTCAGCACAGGCCCTGGGTAGGGAATCAGTAACTGTCTGTCGTTTATTAAATAGTCTTCCCTATCACCCAGTAAAACTTTAAGTGCCATTAGGGATTCATACTTTAGATGTCTGATATCATGGGATATTCAGTAAGAATGCTTCATTTCTCTCCGTAATGCTCGCCTAATAATTTCGGACAGGATGGTCTTCAACCTTTGATAGCTTTTAGTAGAGGTATGACTGGCTGTATGAATCATCCCTGGCTTGATGTCCAGGTAATGCAATATTCTCTGAATAGTAACCTGGTAATTCAGACTCAAATCTTGCCCGCAATGTACTTCCCAGTATCATACAAAAGACAGATGTGTGGTTAGAATTTTTTCAATGATTCTGTATCCAGTTGGTGAGAGCCAAGACCCCAAAATGCTATTATACTCTTTAGTGATGTGAACCAGATGGAAAATAAAACAAAAGAATTCACAACTCATGTTAGACTGAATTGAATGTCTTTAATTCCACACAATGAATAACATATGAATAGGATTAACTTTTTTTTTTTTTTAATAGTTAAGTGCTCTATACTGTGCTAACCTGATCTGGTAGCAAAAAAGACTGAGCTTTCTTTTAGAAAAAAATGTTTAAAACCCAACATCTAAGACCATGGAGGAGCATGACAGTCAGCATGCCAGATGTATCTACGCCTCAAATAACAGCAAGTCCATGTTCATTTTAAATGTACAAAAATGCTTTATGAATAAAAACTGTTACAAAAAGAACATTTCAAACAATGTACAATTTTTCTTGCCTCTATATTCAATAAAATACAAATACATTTTTTGTTCTAAAATATGTTTACATACAATCAAAGTAGAACATGCAAATTACACTTTAAAAAAGGCTTTTAAAAACCACTTATGAATACAAACTAAAAATTAGCCAGCACGACTTGTAAGACAATCTTGTGCCCCATTTTTTTCTTTTGAAATATATATGTACATATTTAACACATCATGTGCATTTATTATTATTTACGAAATAGATTTTTTTTTTTTTAAAAAAGGAAGAAAAAGAAAGACACCAACCTAGGGTGGAACTGCCCTTCCACGGTGACAGCGGGCAGCTCTTTTCAATTTTCCCCCTTTAGTGTTTATTATACCTGGGCAAGTGGGCAATAGAGATCCAGGAAGTTTCTTCCTTGGTTGATATGTGCTTCTAAGACTGTTCCCCAAATGACTGAGTCCAAAAGGGAAGGAAGACTCATTGCTGGGGTGAACTCTCCAAGAAACAAGAGGCAGAGGGAGCTTTGTATTATGGAAAGAAACTTTAAGAAACACCCAGAAAATGCTACGGTATATTACAGTTTGGGTTTCTAGGCACTGTGATGACATTATCTGTAAGCTCTGGCATTTGGACCATTGTGATACCACAGGGTAGTGTTGTGAATAATGTCTATATTTATCTACTTTTACATAACGAGGACTGAAAATCCTGCAACGTAACACTTAAATGGCTTTTGAGGCATTTCAGCTTCTGCCACCCCTCTCTCTCCATGCTACAGTTGGTATTTAAAGGCTTTGGAATATATATGTATAGACTTTAGACAGTTCCCAGGTAAATCTTGCTAGTGATAGGGAAAAATATTCTCCAAAAGCTCATTATCTGAATATTGTTGGGTAATAAGCTAGGAGTGGGATTTTCTACTTAAGTCTTAAAACCAAATCCTTTATGATCTGCATGTAGTACATCACCTTATACTATAATTCTGTCACCACTTGCTTATCATTTATAGACCCAGCAATGTGCAGAACACAAATTCTGACTGCCATGGAACATGCCCTCTCGCTCCAGCCAGCAGCCAAATTAATATGCTAATCTCCTGCCAGCAGTTCGTCACCTTCTCTGGGCTGTCAGGGGCTGCTGAATCCTGGTCCTGCCAAGTCACAAACCAGCCCCTGACCTGCTTTTCTTTTCTTTAACCTTTCTTCTTCTAGGTGTAAGCCAGAGCCAGGCTATTTGAGGAAATTAAAATTCTGTTACTCCAATTTTGAGGGCGTGAAAAGCAATGGCTCCCCCAGATACTTAGTAAGGTAGACTAAAGATCCATTATCACCTTCAAGGAGGCTTTGATAACTAGATTCCTTCTCCTCATTCATCACACCCCTTATAAGTGGGTCTACATCTGCTTGCTAAAGACAAGTATTCCAGAAAAAGAAAAAAAAAAAAAGAAAAAGAAATAAAAATCAAGGGTTTTCCCTCAGTATAAAATATTTTGTGGAGCTGTCTATGGAATCTGGGGCATCTCAAATGACCTCTTGTCAAAAGGAAAAAAAAAAAAAGCCGGGCCCATGAGGCAGTGTTGAGAAGATCTCTGTAATCTGGGTCCGGAGAGCTGGGTTTTCTTTCTGGCTCTGTAACCAACTTGATGTGAAATTACACTGGCCCACTTTTGAGGCTGGACAGGAAAGGAGAGCTATCAATTGGGTACTTAGAGAATAAAGAAATAGTTGTACTGATGAGATGAGTTAGGTTAGTGAAAAGCAGAAGAAAAAACACCATAATGTCATACTGAGGGAAGAGCCGGGTGGTGGGTGCAAAATGCTGTGTAGGTGCCCCGACTTGCTTCTACTCCCAGAAGCTGTTTAGCACGTCTCAGCTTTGTTCCTCTGCAGTTTTCCAATCTATTCCCAGGGTCATTTAGGTAGAGGATTTGCAGTTAACCCATATGGCAACTAGAGACCAGAATTCATGTGTGAATTGCAACCCTGCTACTAACCCTCCTTGAATACCTTTCATTGGTTTGGAAATTCTAACATAGCCCAAAGTTATTTAGAATTTCTCACCTACTAGTTATTTATGCCAATTAAACTTTGGGTCTTCTTTTAAGAAGTTTACCGAGTACGAGCTCCTCTACTTCTGCAAGAAGATTTATCCTATTTACAGACTGGGTTGGGGCAATGGTATAACACAGCAAGAAAGAAGGGGGAAGAAAGAAAGAAAGAAGGAAATGGTTTCAAAATCCCTCAAGAAGAGAAACCTCTATATGACTTAATTGGAATGAAAATGGTTGCTGTTTCACAGCCATTACGGGGTGAGAGGGGCTAATTTAAACCTTCCTTTCAGGTGACTTTGGAACTGCTCAGACATGGCTTGAGAATGATAAATTAGAAATGGCTGCTTTGATTTTGCTGTTCAACTTGTGTGAAATGTCAAAGGTCAACCCAGGTCACAAACTGAGTATCTAGAATATAAGCTTTAAAGTACAGGGGAATGCAGTCCTTTAAACTTACATATTGCTAGGATTAAATGCAACTGAGCTAGTGGCCACTCCATGGTGACAGCGCAGAAAAGAATGGCTATGTAGGTAATTTCAACCAACTGTTGGTGCCATGACGAAGCAGTGATGTTTGCAAACTATTCGCTTGGGATTTTAAAATTTACTCCCATCGACACCCTATCACTTATTCTCTTATGATGTCCACAAAAATCCATCTCTCTCTCAGGAAACAATATTGTGTTCTGAACTGATGATACAATTTCCAGCTGGTCCCAACTTCCTGTAAAGAAGCTTAATTTGGAGGTAAACCAGATATTCTAATTCCCATCAGAAAATTTAATTCTCTCTGTCAGTGTCTCACTTTCTATAATCTACCATGCCAGGTGTGTGATGTCTTGGGCAAGGGAAAGGGAGGAGTGGGGGAGGAAATTGAAAATACTTATTTGAAAATTCCACATCTGACTTTTAGAAAACACCTACAAAACTGGAATATCTTCATATTCATTTTGAGTCTTCTTAACATATTTCACTTGGGCTGTGGAAAAGGATAATAGAGATGGAATATCTGTCCACGCTAAACCAATGGCTAGAGTACAACTTGGATGAGGAATGTACAGTGGAAATTGACCATTAAAAAGACGATTTGTCACACACAGTTTGCATCCATGCAGACTGATAGATTTATAATTACATTATGTACAAAAATGTTTTAGTTTATTAAGGCAACCACAATTTGGAGACTTGTCCAAGGTGGCTTGATATAATTGGAGTGGTGATACCCTTTGAGAATTTTCTTTTTTTTTTTTTCAGATAAGAACACTTACTCCCATTTGCTTTTAAGAAATAATTATCCAGAGACAATGGACTTCTTGTATTGTCTTTTTGTTTCCCATTTTTCACCAACTTATGACAACTATTTGTATGAAAAAGATTAGGTACCAAGGCATTGCTAGACACTTGTCTTTCTGGTGGGTCTGGAGTTTCAGTTTTTGGCGATTTGTCAGTTATTTCATTTACTGTGGGATATTAAAACCATTTTATTTTCCTCATGCTATGCTGATATGTTTTAAGTATAAAAATAACGTGGTTGACACCTGGGTCAACAAATCCTTGGCTGCTCTGAGTTACTTATTAAAAAGGCTCTATTAACACTGAGTGTCTGTTTTATCTGAGATACAGTGATTGGGATTCAAAGCCTGGTTCTTGGGACAGCATGCCAAAGGTGAACTTTATAGCACAATAATGTAAGGGTTACATTATTTATGTGTACCAAGAAAAAGAAGGCAGTAAGTATGTTAATGAAAAGGTGTATGGAAGTACAATGGGTAAAGGAAAAGCAGGAATAGACGATGCTAAAATCAGCGGATGGGAGATAGCGAGGCAGACAGGAGAACCTGAACTCAAGTCTGAGGTCGCCTAGCACTAGAATTCCACCTTCTGATCACACAATTTCCTCTGAGAAACCGAACTGTGAAGGGAAAGATTCAGGTCACCTGAAAATCGTGTTGGTATCCCAAAGCCTAACAGAGCTTGAAAACCGAAATAAATAAAAACCAATTAAATGGAAGTGGGTTATAGCAATGCCAGTAGAGCAATTTGCAACTTTTCTCCCCTCGGAATGTTTCCTAATTGACAGTGTTTCCCTTTCGATTTTCCTGGCCAGCAAGTGAAATGGGAAAGGAGGGCGCACCTTGGCTGTGGGCGGTCAGGTGGCCGGCAGGGAGCACCACCGGCCTTCCCCTCCTGGCTGGGGCTGCCGGCTCTTCTGTAAAGGATCTGGACCCACCGGGCTGGGAACCGCTGTAACGCGCAGACAACTGCTTTCCAAGGCGCCCCTCTGCTTTGCTTTCCCGACAGCTCCTGATGGCTCAACCCCGACATCTGGCCCGATCTGCCTGCCCACTTCTGGAGAGAAGGGCATCGGTGTCCCTGCGGCGGGGGTTCCCCCCCACACCCGGCTCACTGCACTTCCAAGGTGTCAGTTCCCCCAGCCCCAGGTGCAGAGCCCAGACCCACCCTAGGGAAGGACATCGCTCTCGCTCCCTCGGGATTTCCTCTGCCTTTTGGCTTTCACCTCCTCCTCCTGGGGAAGGGGCTGCTGCGGGGGCTGGGCGGGAGGCTGGGGTTTGTGTTTCCTCTTCCCGCCTCGGGGGGCCTTGGGCAGCGGGG
>NW_003852407.1:7661759-7671931 GCF_000181295.1 Otolemur garnettii
GGCGGGGGCAGCGGCGGCGCCTCGCGGGCCATGTGGATGACCGCTTCGATGGTGGCCATGACGCTGTCTTGGCTGGCGGCGGGCTCCAGCACCAGCGGGCTCAGGCTGGGCTTCTGGCCCCTTTTGCTGGGCAGGTCGATGCATTTTTCCAGCACGGGCATTTGGTCTCTGGAGTCCTCATCGAACTGGGTGGGCTGCTTCCGGGGCCGCCCGCGCCTCTTCTTGACGAAGTTGTTGCCGGTCTTTGATTGTCTCTGCAGCCGCTTGGCCTTCAGAATCTTGTTCACGTGGTCCAGGTTCTTCTTGGTGGACAGGATCTTGGTGTAGTTGCACATCTTCCGCACCTCGCACTGGATGGCTTCGATCTCGCGCCGCTTGAACCGCTTCTTCAGGGAGGAGCTGGCTGTAGGAGGGGAAGGAAGAAGAAATTGAGCACAGTTGGCCGGCTGCCTTAAACCCAGCTTCCTCCCTGTATTTGGCCACGAAGATTATGGAGACTTGGTGCTATGGATGTGACTCAGTACCCATCCTTATTCTTTAATGTATTTTTAAAATTAAAAATAATAAAAATAAATATTGGTCAGATATCTGTTATGTGTGTAAAATACTGTTGCTCCCACTTTCACAGTGTGGAAATAAACTTATGTTGGTGAAGTGACCAGGCTTGGAGCCATAACATCAATGGTGCCATCACAGAATAAATTTTCCCACTTTTTTTTTTTTTTTCATATTAAGGCTTTGATTTTTTTGTGCAGCCTTTTAACATTTGATCCTATTCATCTTAGCATTAGATTATATATTTTCTCTTTTTGTAGACACTGAGTAAATAAAAACGTATGCGGCCTCCATGGCAAGCAATTGGGGTAAACCAGAAGTACTGTCAATCTCACAGGAGAGATGTTTTATGTGACTGAATTATTTTGTTCCTACCCCTCCACCACCGACAGAGGGAGGATTGTTTCCTGGAATATTGTGGTTGGGATGGCACCTTCTCTCCACATTTTCCTCCCCAATGTTCTGGACTTGTCAAGTTGCCCGGTCGTGTCCAATTAACCAACTCCTTCTTACCCAGTTCATCTGCTGGGAAACTCAAGGGAAATATCAGCCAGGTGTTTCTGAATCAATTACACTCCCCCTACCGGGCTGTTGTTTGCAAAAAGCTCTTTTCATGTCCTGCTGGCCAGATGCGCCTCTATTTTATGAGCCTAACTTCTAGCCTCAGGAAGTCCTGGGCTGCAGCCACTAAATGGCCCTCAGAACGGCTTCGTTTTGAAGTTCAGACACCGTAAAGTGTGAATGGCTTCAAGACACAGCCAAGCACTCCTTCTTTAGATCATTCTTTCTCCTTGAATTGTTTACGAACAGGCACATGTGTACATACCTGTGTGCACACACACACTAACACACACACCGGTCCCCCCTCACTGCAGCCGCTCCCTCGGGCCATTTATTGACTTAAGAAGTGCGTCCTCACTGAGCTATCTGCTGCTGAGATTTACCCTACACGTTCTACCCCAAAGAAGCTCACACAGAAGACCCAAGGACAGAGAGGAGTGGGTTTCGTTTTAGCATCTCGATTCGTTCTGCCTTTTCACTTTTTTCCTGTAACTTACTAGCAGAGAAGCAGAATAAATATCTGTGATGGAGAGTAGGACAGACATACTCTCAGGATACCATTCTCATTTACTCTCGGGCACCCCCACTTCATTCTTTCCTCTGCTTTGCCCCACTTCTCCCTCATGCTGTGCCCACCACAGATCGCCAAGAGGGTTTTATTTGAAGTTATTTACAATGCTTGCTTCACGGAGGGAGAAGCACGGAGTCCCACAGGCCGGGTCAAAATGCTACTGCTTTTGGCCAAAGGTCAGTAAGACTGACTGAGCAATGAATAACTACTGAAAGATTTTTAAAATAAGTTATAAAGATCAAAACAGAAAAAAGCCAAGAGTGAGCTGCTGACCATAAAAATAAAAATTTTGTAGTTAGTTTTGTAAAAGAAAAAGGTGACTTGATTCTAAGTTCTTGGATGCAGGGACCAATTCTTGTCTGTTCTTTATGTCCCACACAGGGCCTAACATGTTGCCTCACGTATAAAGGGACTTAAGAATTGTTGCTGGACTGACAAATCAGAGTAATCACTGCTGCCTTGTAGTCAGAGACCCCCCAAATTTCTAGTTTGGATTTTTAAAACTACCATTGCAAATACAGGGACACTAAGGATTAGCAGGCCCCAGGTCAGAGACAAGTATTTTACCTTGTCCACACGGTTCATGAGTAAATGGATCATAGTCAGAAATGTCCCATAAAACTGGCAATATTCCAAGCATGGTTTCCAGTTGCAATTTAATCTTCTCTTTATTTTATATCATCCACAGAGGAAGAAAATGCTATCTGATATACAATACAGTATGCAACTATAAAGTAAATCATTTTGTGACATGTAATACAACATGTAAGTATAAAGTATATCAATTAGTTGCCAAGACTATATTTGATTAAATAAACTTTGATTGAAATAAATATTAAATGCACCTCCTGTAATCCCAACTACTCGGGAGGCAAAGGTAAAAGGATCGCTTGAGCCCAATAATTTGAGGTTGCTTTGAGTTAGGACATCACAGCATTCTACCCAGGGCACAGAGTAAGACTCTGTCTCCAAAAAAAAAAGAGAAAGAAAGAAAAGAAAAGAAAAATAGTAACTGCACTATATGTTGTTTGGGGCAAATCTTAAGTGTTTTGTTTTTAGAGTGAAATGCCAAAAGAACAAGAACAAAAACAAAAACCCAGCAAAAACCAAGTCAAAAAATAAACAAAAACCTAGTTGACAATCCCATATTCAAAAATTTGTCCTGTGCTGTATAATTTGTTAATAAGTTCTTACATCAAAAATTGATTATGAGATAAAAATTAATTCTGATAGTGTAAACCTACCAAACAGTACCAAAAATGACATACCTAATTCCCTAGCACCTACTTAACCAATGTTAACTTTTTGTCATATTAGCTTTTTTTTTTGGGAAGAAAGTATGGTAGACTGAGGTAAGTCATTGCTTCCCTCCCTATTTCCTTAATGCTTGTATTTATATTTTTATTGCATATATATAAACTCATATGTTGTGAATCTACCTGATGTTGGCAGCCATATAAGGAACTGGGAAACTTGCTCATTGTTGATAGGGGTGTAAATTGGTATAATCACTTTGCAGAGTGACTGAGCAACTGTTAAGGTTGAAGATGTGATGTCCAGTGCCCTGGCCCCTTGTCAAGATCGCCTCTTTTATTCATTTGTTAGGAGGCAAAAGTCATGTGAGGATGTTCCTCGAAGCTCAGTGCATGTTGAGGAAAAGGCAAAAACAATCTAAATGTTAATTAGGAGGGTCATGAATCAACTATAATACACTGAACAATGGAATATTATATATCTATTAAGATGAACAAACTACATAGAAACATATCAACATGGCTAAAATCTTAAAAAGAACAGTTGAGTAAAAAAAGAAATTATGAAAGTATTTGTAAGCATATCACTTAGATTAAGTTTAAACATACAGATTCTTGAATTTTGGTTTCATTTTCATGCCTAGTCCTGGAGCTTTAAAGTGAATAACTGGGTGGTGATCAGCTTTGGTGCATGAGGTTGCAACATCTACTTCCCTCCAAAGCAACCTCATAACACTTTGTTAAGTCTCTGGAGTAGATCTGTCCAACTGAATTTCCTGCAGTGGTGGAAATATTCTATATCTGTGCTGCCCCATAGGTGGCTACTGAGTACTTGAAATGTGGCCAGTGTGGCTGAGAAACTAAATTCTAAGGTTCATTTAATTTGAATACATAGACACAGGTAGCCAGTGGGGCAACCACATGGGGCAGCACAGCTCTGGAATTAATCGCCTGGAAACAGGACAGAGGACAAATAAGTATCCATTCCATTAAACATAGATGGTAGGAAGCTCTAGGCAAAGAACTCAGTATTTTCAACAAATACACTGCAGAGAGGGAGAGGAAGAAATCAAATTTAAAGACTCAGAAATAAAAGGACTTTACTGGGAAGTCAATTTAAACAAACTATAAAGGAGATAGTGAAACAAATGAAAATTTGAACCCTGGGCATTGCATAATAATTGTATGATTAGAGTTAGTTTTCATAGGTGTAATAGTTCCATTGTGATCATTTTTCGAGTACTCATATTTCAGAACTGTATACTGAGATATTTATAGATGAAATCATAGTGTATCACCTGGGATTAGCTTCAAAATATTATGAAAAGGAACAAATAGGTGAAGGTATTGATGAAACGAGATTGTGAGCTGATATTGTTGAAGCTGATATTCATGACACACAAGGTTTCTCAATGCTATTCTGCCTGCTTTGGTATATGCTTGACATTTTCCATAATGCAAGGTTAAAAAATTATCAATAAATGTCAAGAAATCACCTTAGAATCTTAGGACCGCAGGTTCTCTGGTTTTCACTTCTTGGGGTTCTATTTCACCAACACAATTTCGGAAGGATAAAGGATGTTCTCAATGAATGCCATACATCCACCACCTCCCTAGTAAGCTCATACTGATAGCTGCTCTCCTGGCTTCATGGCATGGGAGAATTAATGTGCCCTCTGTTTTATGCTGCAACCAACTGCATGAACACAGCTTGTGGCCCAACCTCCACTGATGGCATCAGGTGTTCTGACTTAGTATCCCTCTTTCTTTTGTACATTATAATCTGGGAGATTTTTCATGTCTATGAAAAAAATCAGAACTTTCTTTTGTCTGTATGCTTATTATCCAAACATTTTTTAAGTTCAAATTCATTATCCCTGTGTGGGAACAACAGCAAAGTACAGTGTAGCAGAACTGACTCTGCACAGGAGGTGGGGAGGGGGAGCGCCGGAAAAGAAGGTGAACTGGGATGAATCCCTTAGTCCCTCTGGGTCTCTTTTTCTCATCTGTTCCATTGGATGGCTGAACCAGCTGCTCTCAAAGTTCTCTTCCAGATTTAAAGATTGCTATAATTCTTTCCTATACTCATTATCAATTGCCTCCCCAAAACATGGGGCGGCTTTCTAAAGCATTTATTTCACCTAATAATTCTGAAATCCTAGTGTGGAGGGAGGAGGACTGTGGACTTGGCAGGGTTTGATATTCATAAATCTTTCTCCTTATTGCTTATGATATCACTGTCCCTCTAAATGTTTACAGATTTTTCTCTCTTCAAATGGTTTCATTATTGGGCAGTAATTTCTGGGCTCTCGCTGCAAGATTGATTCCATATTTGCTCTCCTTCCTATAATTGTCCTATATCTTGCCTGCTCTTTGTTAGTTTTTAAGAATAATTAGGAGTGGCCCAGGCAAAATGCAAATTCATTTCTTCATAACTCTGCAATACAAATTATCTTTTAGACCCCGTCTGTATTTAAAATTGCCATGCAAATGATTGAGCTGGTTTGGGTCCAGATCTAGATTTTCTATCTTTTCACTCCCATTATCAGAGGATTGGCTCATCAGCATTCTGTTGATTTTGTCACGTCTTTATGATAATTGAAGGATGGGCTTAGCAGAGCTTTTTGTACACAAACTTTATAGCTGTAGTACAGGCATCGTGAGCTAAGACAAGGGCTAACAAAGGTTGAGTTATATGGAAGGTTCCCAAGACAGAGACTCTCTTGTTTGTAGACTGTACTTTGCCAATGTGCAAGACATTTCTAGTTTTATAGGAAGGCTTTGGGTAGCTTCAGGAGGGAGACAACATTATCTCTAGACTCATTAAGAGTTTTTCTTGCTATTTGAATATTCCTAAGAGGAGTTGGGGTGGTGGTAGGGAAGGCTGAACTGCCTGCAGTTAAGCTGCCTTTCAGGGTGGATGGGGCTGGAACACCATCTGCCTCTACTGAGGCAGAGCTACAGTGTGAATTGCTTTGTGTGCTGATGTGTGTTAGAAGATTCTTTGAAGGCAAAGGCCACGTCTTTTCTCCACTTCTAGTGTTCCCAGCACAAGCCGCTTTACACATGATTTGGTGCTTACTATGTGGTCAGCAAATACAGGCTCAAGGGAATTCAATTGTCTCATGTTCTCCCATGTAAATTGTGCCTATTTTTTTTTTTTTTTTAGTACTTTGTACTTGTACTTGACTTGGTAATGGTCTCTTATTTTTCTAATGCTGCTTTTGATTTTTTAATGGGAAGTATGAGGCAATCTGCCTTGGCATGGAAACTTTCTTCCTCCATTCTTAGAATTTAAATTAACTTGCTATAGTCCTAGCCTTAAAAGATCTTTTGAAAAAGATGGCAAGTTGCCCCTGCAAGGTAGGGGGCATCTAAGTTGCTGCTGGTTATCAGCTTAAGTGCTACAAGGCTGCTCTCTAACTTTAAAGCCGTAATTTAGAATTAAGAGTTAGCAGATGTTGGGGTTTCACTATGATATGATTCCATTCTGTTCTTAATGTCATCTTTATACACTTCTGGTGTTTCTTTGAAAATGTGACGTGAGCTTGTTTCAAGCCTCGTAACTGTTCAAACAACAGCTTCTTCTTAGAGGTTTATTGTGAAAGAAGTTCTATCGTAGCTGTAATGGCTTGGTGGACTCTGGTCTTTGTTCTGCTCCTTTTGCATGCTTTTCCCTGGGACAACATAGGAGGGCAGCTGGGCAGACTGGTTGATGGAGAGAGAGGAGAAGCAGTGGGGTCTGCAGGTATGAGCAGGTTTATGTGTGTGATCTCTAAAATGGGAAAGGCCACCAAACAGGAAGTGCCCCATCTCCTTAGATCTTCTCATTGATGGTATTGGATTTAGAAGCTTGTCAAGTGCTTTCTGCCTCTGCACAGTTGCCTGTGCTGCTTGCCTCCTCTCTGCCTCTCCTAGTGAATTCTGTAACTTCACAAATGGGATGCATCTCCCTCCAGGAAGAAGCAAGATTATTTACTGGGCTGTAGGAAGAACACAGTAATAATTTGTCCTTGTATTATTTATGTTTTATCTAAAAAATAAGGACTAAATTAAGTAGTCAGATGCTTAATATACAGAACCAACAGTGATGTCCTTACTTGGGCTGCCCATCAGATGATGAGTCACCTCTCACCCTTGGGCATGACATTCCAGGGAGGAGGAGAGGCCACATGCACTCCAGGGGCCAGTGGGGCATCTTATCACTTGGTTGCTTTCAGGGTGTTGTCAACGTTCTATATTCTAAGTGCTACAGCAGGTCAGCCCACATGGTTAAATTTAGAAAAGCAAGACTTTAAATAGAAAAAAAAAATTCAAAATACTATGTAATGAGATGAAGAATATTCATGAAATATTTTATATACCACACAGAGTTCTGTTGATTATCTCACAGCAAACTGTAGAAAAGAGTTGCTGTTTTGGAGATAAATTTGGCAATTTTCTTGTGCAAAAAGACAAAGTTTCTTAAGGTTCTCGGCTTTTCTGTTTGTTCTGTTTGTTCTGTTTGGGCTGTCACGAAGGTTACGTAGCAGTCCTTAAAAGACCAAACACCTAATGTCCCTTTAGGGTAAAGTGGGTCAGAAAGCAACTGCTTTTCAAAAGCAATGCACCCTATGGAAAGAGCATTTTTGGAAACTGATTGCAAATATTTCCAGTTTGGCAACTTTGTTGCTGAAAATAATATATTATAGCCTCTACAAAATCCTGTAAATGTAAAATTCTTGTAAACAGTGCTAACTTCCAAATGAAGAGTTTCAGAGATTTGAACTCAAAAAAATGCAATGCCTTCTGATTTGTCAGACCATCTCATTGTTAATAAAGAGGACGGGTTAGCCAAGTTTCAACTAAAACCTTGTTTCATTGACAGATATGATGGAAAATAAAGCAGTATATTTAAGCACAGTCGATAAAGCACTTTCTTTCTTGACTCTGTATCTCATGTGAATTATCCTTTTCACCTACAGTATCTGCTAATGGCAAGTATCGTCAAATCAACTCTTGAAATCATTTATCACAAGCGTTTAAATAAACCAAAGTTTTCTAAAACAAGTAAGCAACCTCAATCCCTTGTCCCTTCTTAAAGCATCATCGAAATATTAAAATTAGTATAAAATCCTTAAGGAAGCAAAAATATTTTTGTTTCATTAATAACAATACAGGATTATAAAATTTAAAATTATGTCAAGCCTACCATTTACTTCAGGTTTATCCCTTTCTTTCAAAGTTTGTGGTTAAAAAAGAATGCATGCATTTTAAATATGTATTTAAGTGGGGAGACTAATCAAAATTATGTTATTGATGCCCCTGTACTATCAAAAAATTTGGAGCCCAGTACTTTAAAGATTCCTTTCTTTTTTTTAAAACTTTGGAAGAGTTTATTTACTCACTTAGTATTTAGTTCCAGAACATCTTACATTTCTATGTGCTCCTTCCCTAAGAACCATTAAAGATTCTTTTTTTGTGTGTGTGTGGTTTTTGGCCAGGGCTGGGTTTGAAGCTGCCACCTCCGGCATATGGGACCAGCGCCTTACTCCTCTGAGCCACAGGCACTGCCTAAAAATTCTTGAAGACAGAGAGCGTGTGTTGTTCTTCATACCACTCAAAACAAAAAGCAAAGCTATTGCTTGATTAATATTTCCGGCTGGATTTCTTTCAGATTGTAAGCTCCTGGAGCCCAAAGCATGGATAACATTACTCTTTATATTTCCTACAACACCTTTTTAATTGAACTGTGTGCAATTCCATGGCAGAAATAAGGTGTCCTATCTATGGAGAGCTCCCAGAATAGGACTGATGCTGACAATCTTTGGGCAATTCTGAGGTCCTGGTCCCTAGGCTTTCAGAGCCTTTGACTTTTCTAATCATGGAGAAATAGTGCCAGTTATTTCAAGAGCCCAAGGGGTTGAACAAAACTCCCATGACCTTGGACAGGTATAGACAGGGATATCTCACTCCAAAGAAGGTCTGAGCCATGTTAGAACATAGCTAGGCTGTTCCAGGAACCTCTAAGTAAGGTAACCAAGATTTTTAGCAGGCCTGAAACAATTTGGTAAAGGGAGAGACCTCAGAGATCAGAGAAGTAGCAACAGAGGAGAGTATAGTGCCCGCTAGGGTGCACAGTGTTTACTCATCATAACGGATTGCTGTGGTGGATCAACAAGAATCTCTTCAGTCTGGGAGCTTTGCTGAGGATGATATTTTTTAGGATCAGAGTTGCTTCCTAAACTTTTGGTAAGATGTGAATTGGGAGTGGTATCACTGGTAAACTGAGGCATACTAAAGCCCTTTAGTCCTCCTGTTTCAATTGACTTTGCCTTTTGTTTGTTGAGATGTGGACAAAGCCCCAGCACAATGACTATACAACATGGGAGCCTGGACAGAAATGCAGTTAATGCCAGAAAGTTTGAAGCTACATCTGTTGAGTCTCACAGCATGCCAGTTGGTCACACAGCGTGGGTGGCTGCACCCTCTCAAAGGGCTCTTGCTATTTCTTTTTTCTTTGCTCTCATATGTGTAGAGCTTTACCCTTAACCCATAAATACCATCTCTTATATAACACCCCAACTACTGTACATGCATGTTCTTACCTGATTGTAAGACATTTTCTTTTCCTCTTTTAAATTTTGAAAATAAATACAGGGAAGAACAAAGAATCATATAACAAATACAATCTTAGGACAATTTCCACACTTTTAAACTTTACGCTATGATAAAATAAATCTCATTGGCCATTCTAGACCATCAGGAATTATATAAAGTGGTAAGTATCTATGTTTTGCTTTCTTCTGGGTCTTTGTAATAATTGATTTGTTTATTTAATATTCAGGTTAGTTGGCAATCTGATAGAAAGCACGTTGATTAGGATATTAGAAGAATGAGGTTTTGGCCTTAACTAGATTCTGTGTCTCCTGGATAATCTCTTAATTTCTTAAAAAGATCCTTCTGAATAAAAATCATTCTGTAAAAAGTCATATCCTCCAAGTTTTCTCTGCTTCAGGCGAGACCTCCTCAAATCCTTCCTCTGTGTCTCTTACGAGATGAATTCTAGTCTAAATCAAAATATTCCATTTTGATCACCCTCTCGCAGGAATTTTATCACCTTAAATTTTGGTGCCTAGAATTGAACTTTTTTTGTATGTGTGGAGAGATTAGTACAGAAATATTGGATTGATAACTTCTATGGTCAAACCATTGCACTTACACTGAGGGAGGCTACATTAAAAAAAAAAAAA
>NW_003852407.1:7672007-7712241 GCF_000181295.1 Otolemur garnettii
ACATTAACAGCCACTGAAACTGGCCATTGCTTTGTGGAATTGGTTTTTGAGCTTGAGGATAAGCCTTCCATTTAAATCTGTAAAGTTTAATTTTACTGGTTTTAGTCCAGCATTCTAGTCTGTTGTGAAATTTTTGAATCTTAATTTTGTTTTCTCAAAAACTACCCAGATTTTAAGGGATTTTCAAAGGGTTTGAATATTCTCAGAGTGAATGCCTGTTCCTTTAACTACTGGGCTGGATTCAAGTGACTCCAAGGCATGCTATCATTCTTCCCTTTATTGAAGTTTTCTAAGAAAAAAATGCCAATTTACAAAACAAAGTATCCCTATATTTCTCATAAAAACAATAAGCAATTTATACCAATTGCTTTAGACATTCACATATTTTTGCATCTGTCTGGTTAGCTGATGATGGATGTGCCACAGAAATAATAACTTTGCGTAGCCTACAGGTGTGTGTCCAACTCTATTATTTCTGTAGGTGTCAGAGAGAATATTGCATCTGATGTTGGATAGTGAAAAAAGTTTTGCATTTTTCTTTTATCCAGAGGCAACTCTCCTGCCCTAGTGAGGAAAAAAAAAAAAAAAAAAAAAAAAAAAGACAAGATAGAACAATCAGGCATGGTTCTAGTGCTTCCAAATTTCCACTGGAATTCAGCTTATAATTTAGTCTTAAAGCTTTTTACTAATGCTTCACATCTTAGTTAGCTACTCTTTATAAAATGCATCCATGGAATCCGATTTCTTTGTTTCTTTCTTTTCTCTTTTTTTCTGAGTCTCACTCTGTCACCCTGGGTAGAGTGCCCCGGTGTCATCACAGCTCACAGCAACCTCAAACTTTTGGGCTCAAGTGATCCTTCTGCTTCAGGCTCCAGAGTAGCGGGGACTACAGATGCCCACCACAATGCACGGTGGTTAGTTTTTTCATTTTTAGTAGGGACGAGTTCTTGTTCTTGCTCAGGTTGATCTCCAAACTCCTGGGCTCCAGCTGGTGATCCATCTGTCTTGGCCTCCCAGAGTGCTAGGATTACAGGTGTGAGCCACTGTGACTGGCTCATGGAATCTCATTTGAACATTAATCCATTTGCTCCCTTGTATGTTGCTTGTATACCTTGGATAGCACTTCACTTAGTCTGCCCTCTATTATGATTATGGGACTCTGTGTTTATCTTTCCTCTTAATTGCATTTTCCTCGGCACAAAGAAGGACCATTTCTTTGCCATCCTTATTTATTCTTGGAAGGGATAATGATTGTACCCCACTTTGTGCCAGGCACTGTGCTTTTCCTCACAGTGTTTTTCCCCTCCTGTGTTTTTCCTCAGGACTTACTCAACCTGAGATCAATCTCCATGGCTTGACCTAAACCAGCGTAGACTCGCTACTTTGTAAAGTTTGTGTGTGAGGCATGAAGGGGTTTTCGGAAGGAGATTCCAATCACTATAAATTAAATTAGATCCTCACATATTTCAGTTGTTCCCTACTCTCTTCAGAGCACCATTAACTGTTTGGAGACTCTAAGCTATGAACAAAAGTACTGTGAAAGATACACTGATACCCAAACTAATCCACAGAAGAAATGAAGTTTCAACGACAAAAACAAACTTGGAACTTAGTAAGAGCCAGTAAGAAAATCAGCTTGAACATTAAGGCAGCCTATTGGAATGAAATGATGTGCACTCCCTCCCAGGAAAAGGAACATATTATATTTAATTATCTAGCACTAAAACATATATACATGTGTGTATGTGTATACACACACATATATTTAGAGAGAGAGAGAGAGAGAGAGAGAAGGAGGGAGGAAGGGAAGGGAAGGGAAAAAGAGAGAGAAAATGAATGGTCTTCTTTCGTTGTTTTAAAGTAGAGCAGTTTGGGGTTCACAGCCAAATTGAATAGAAGGTGCAGAGCTTTCCCATATACTCCCCTGCCCCGACATATGCACAGCCTCCACCATGAATGGTCTTTTCATTGTCAAACATTTGAATCAGGACTGTAATGGTTTATTGTAGGGGAGGGGTCAGATGCTGTCCTGGCAAATATATATACATTCAAGTTCTGAGCACTATATCAGTAGTTTTTTGGGGGAAAAAAACGGTATTGTTTTAACTTTTTTTTTCAAACATAAGCTTGGACAGATTCAAGGCAGCAACTACGCCTTCCTTAATTTAAGATTTGACAATTTAAGAGGAAAAAGCTCATTCATCATCTTTCCCTTTAAGAGACCATAAATTATTGGCTCATATACCATGTGGCTTGGATTCTAGGAAAAGTTAGTGTAAACAAACCCAAGTTACAATGCGTGGAGTAAGAGAGTGAGTCATAAACAAAACACAGACATATGCTCTCATATAAATAAGGGCCTGGATCATCAGCTTCCCAAAGTCTGCTTCCCATTAATTATACAACAAAATGAACTTTCCATATGTAAAGCCCAAATCACTTCACTCTGACAACTTGTACAAGACAAAGACCAGAATTGTGGCTATTTAAGCACTAACAAAACTGGATTTCAAAATAAGAAAAGTCTTCTCAAAATATCTTCAGGTACTAGAAAACAGGAAGATCACTTAGAGGAGTGATTTTGAGCAAGGAAACATTCCCCTGGGAGCACAGCCTGTGGGAGGCTGATCTGGATCCCCTGTTGAACTTAGGGGTGATATTAAGCTTACTCTCTTTTGTTTTGAGTCCCTGCATTTTTCTGGGTCTAGCCCTGGGTGCACAGAGTGTTCACACACATTGCTGGGGCCACTGACCAGTGTAAAACCAGTTTGAATTTCCTCTATCAGTTTTTTTCTGTCTTCTGACACTGTCCACTGGTAGCACAAACTCACATTTCCTGATTATCTTATAAAGGCTATCTGGTCTCTCCTAGTTGAAAGAGTATCAAGGAAACAACAATTCCCAGGGAAGAGGATTCTCCAAACAGGTAAAAAACTCCAAGGAAGAAAGCTCTAAGGAGGGAAGCAGCTGAGTGTTCCTTGCATCCTCTCCAAAGCTGACTTCATAAAACGAACTAACAGTTAGCTTTCCAATGGACATTAAAACAACAGATATCAAACTTTAGGTGTCCTGGGTAGAGGACACAGTGGGAAAAGAAACTACTCTTTGCTAGTGGTGGTATAGATGGCTTTCAACCATTTATTCACTCAGTGATTATTTTCCTAACGTCTATGCTTTTGTAGCATACCTTAGACCACACAGGGAAGTGGATTGCTTCCTTCCTAACCTCAAATGACGGGGAAGGTTTTGGAAACTTGCAGTGTGGCCTGAGGTGCTTCTCAGGCTTCTTCATTTAAATTGTGATAGCAACCACAGCAGGACCTTCACATCCCCATCCTACAGAGACCTGGAGGGTAAGTCATTTTCCCAAAGGCACACATCTCAGAAGTCCTGGACTCAACAGCCCAAGCAAGGGCTTCCCCATTCAAAGCCAGTGTCATACCATGTTTGCTTAAGAAAGCAAAGAAGACAGGAGGCCAGAGCAGTGACTTTCAACCCATGTGCCATAGCTCCCTGGTGTGCCCTGAGAGGATCTTAGGTGTGCTGAGAAAACTGTTAAGGATCATTAATTAAATTATTTTAAAAAGAAGTTCAAAGCACAGTAAGTATATATATATTTTTAACTTTTTTCTTTTTGATCAACCTAAGTGTGCCACGCAAATTTAACTCTAGGTTCAAATGTGCTGTGAGATAATAAACGGTTAAAAAACACTGAGCTAGATAAAGACAGAAAACTGAACTTCCCTGTCAATTTTATAATCCTGACTGCACCGGAGTGCCAGATTTCTCTTGATTTCACAATCCCAAAGACCTTTTCCAAATCCCAAATTCTGTCATTAAATAACAAGCTGTTGCTGCAGATCACACTCGTTACACGTGTTGGGTTTCGTGTGCCGAGAAGTGTGTGTCTTCATCCAACTGCTTCCTCTAGTTCAAACACTTTCTATGGTTCCCTCACATCAGCATACTAAGGGAAGCCGGTAAGGGCCATCGAGGAAGCTGGCATAGGGACACGAGGGACATGGTAAACTAAAGACAGTATGGTCCATCTAATGGGGCAAATGTTACCGTGTTCCAACCAACTGTTGCCACGTAGAAGGAAATCTGAGCCCAAAGTTGCCAGATAGTCTGAGTTAAAACCTTCCCTGGGACAAGGGAAGAGTGATTGTGGACAGTTATTGGCCTATGGCTGTCACTGAGCTATTCTGGGTATTACTGCTGAGTGGTAACCATGCCTTATTCTAGAATTTCAGGTATTCTTATGTTCTGGCCCCAAACTTCTCTTTTACCCTCATCTGCCATTTTTTCCACATATACTGCTGTCTCAGAAATGAAAGCCCATTCCTTCAATTTCGGTCTGCTAATCTAATTTCTCAACTCTTCTTTTGCCAGACCATCTTACTATCTTCAGAACTCCCTTGGTATGAATCAGCTGAAAGTTAGTGACCAGTGAATTGCCAAATGATAGCTCTACTAGCATCTAAGATTGCTATTTAATCTTTTCATTAAAAATTTTATTTGGTCATCTCATGTTTTAGAGTTAGGCCTTCCCAGTTAGTGTGGAAACTCCCCTAGGGCAGGAGCTAATCTTCTACTCCTAATCTTCTACTACTTCTAATACTTCTACTACTTCTACTACTTCTAATACTTCTACTTCTAATCTTCTACTCTACTTACATAGATTTGAGTGCAATGTGGCATGTGCTTAAAAAAATTGACCATTTTTAACAAAGCCTTGTAGATGTTCAAGTAAGATGAACTTGACATAGCAATAAATACCCTCAAGGGTATGGGCTTGGACTGTGTCCTCGGGTATGGGAATGTGGAAGGAGGGGAGAGGGCAATGGTCCTTTTCTAAAGGATAGTTGATGGATGTTATGATCTAAGTCCTATATGACTAAGCTATTATATGACTTCACATGATTAAATCCCAACATGACATAACTTCATTTTTGACATCAGAGAGGTCATAAAATACTTATATATTCAGTTTTTAATATGTGATAGGTCTTTTCATCTGCTATTTCATTTCTTTCTTAGCAATGCCTAAAAAAAGGCAAAAGTTATTTTTTTCCATTTCACTGATGAGAAAACTTGGAGACCCAGAAGTCTCAGTAAGACTCAGGAATAAATTGAAAAGTCCTATAGTACTGTAATAAGTCCTCCCCGCTAACTGGTGAGTGTTCTCTCTCTCTTCCTGTCTCTCTACTTCCTCCTCTCTTTTTCTCTCCCCCTCTCGTTCTTCATCACATCTGTCTCTCAATCCTTTCTCTCTTCTCTCTCCCTGCCTCCTTTCTCTCCACGCCTCTTCCCTATGTGTTTGCTCTCTTCTCTAAGTCTGACTACCGCCTGCCTGGACCACTCAAGATCATTCTTAATGACAGTCATTACATAGTTCTTCCACGTTGCCTGAGGCCATTTCTGCAGCAATGAGCAGAAAAGACTTTGCTCCCCCCTCAACCCCCACCCCCAGTCTCAACAGCTGGGCTTACTGTGCCAACTTCACTAGAACCAAGAAGTTTTTCAAAAACTCTCCATTAATTACAGAAAGCCCCAAAAAAGCACTGTGCCCCCTTCTCATTAGCACAGATGCTTTCAGTTGCAACTAAATTATCTTGCCACCATTAAACCAACAATCTAATTAGACTTCTGGAAATGGAAAGAGCCCGTGAACCAGGCAGGCCCCACACTTTCATCTCAAAACTGATCATAAAATATTTGTGCCTTTTCGTTCTTTGCTGCACAAAATCTGCGCCTCTGAGAGTCTCCTTTCATTCTCTCTCGTTTATAAAGAGGAGCTTGAATATTCGATATAAAATGAGTATCTTAATAGAAATCGCTTCACGTATGGGAGGTTTGCTTTTCCACGTTTCTCTGAGTGTGGAGTCCTCATTACAGTAATCGCACCTGACTCCCCTCTGTTTCTGCTGCCTCACAGCCAAACCTCCCAAAGGCTTCAGTGGAGGTGTGAATGATACTATCGCTGGGAAGAAGATAAAATGTATTATTATCATGATTTTTAAGAGGCTCTGACTGTGGCATGAGGTGGTTAGGAGCATAATCTGTATGAAGCATTCAGAAAAGATAAATTGAGTTAAACTCACAGACACAGCGCATTCACACCTGTCATTAAACCTCTGTGTTCCTTAAAATCTGAGCTCTGGAGAGAAAATAATTAGTTAAATTAAGTCCAGATATGTTTACTGAGTATGAACTATGCACCCAGCACTACAAAAGGTTTTGACACTCAAATATGATTATGAGTTGCTATATAGCAAGGCTCCTCCCGGCTTTGGTGTCTCTGATTTTCTTTCCATGGATCTGAAAGTTCTGGGAATTCAGGAAATGCCCATTATTCATTGAAGGAGGCAAAACTTAAGTAGGAAGTGCTGCTGTCTGGCCACAATGCAAGACCATCACGTATAAAATAATTAAAGTGCAACATGGGCTTATGCCTTCCACCAACTGGCTCAAACAGAAAACCCTAGGGAACTTCTGAATAGAGGAAGACACGTAAGTGTGCATGGCCCTCCTCTGCATAAACCAGGACACTTGTACTGCACAGACAATGCTAGATAGGCTGACTGGAGAATAAGCTTCCTCCAAGCCCTGGGTCTTCACCAGGAGCTGGACTGAACAAAGGAGGCTGGAAGCCTCCCAGGTCCCTCTCAAGTTACTCCTCTGATGAACATTCTTGGGGTGGTTTACTGCTTCTGGTTCTGATATAGAAAATAAAGGCAAATTGTTACCTCTCAACTCTAGTGCATTTAATGCTAGAGTGTATACTGTCGTGCACCAGATCCTTTGTGCAGGAAGCAGCTGTTGCTCAATGCATTTTGACCAATATTTAATGATTACTTATTGTTTGCCCACCTCAGGGCTAGGCATTAGGGTTTTAAAGTCTGATAAGGTCTGACTATAGGAGATATGTGATCCTCTTGTCTGGTGTGGGACCCAGGTATGAGCACAGACACTGTATTAAATGGAGGGATCAATGAACAATGGCTTGTGGGGAGTCATAGCAGCACAGGGGATGTGGGATCCAACTTCACATAGGCATGGTGGTCAAAATGGGTGCCAGAGATGGCTTCTCAGAGTTGAAGACACTTCTGCTGAGTCCTGAATAATAATCATAAACTAGCCATCCAAAGGGCATGAAGGGTGGGCAAGGAAGAGAAAACATTCCAGGGCAGAAAAGAGGTAATAACAATAATAATAACCACAGCAGCAGCAGCAGCAGCAACAGCAGTGATAGTAACATCCATTTGCTGGACTCTGTGCCAGGTACTTTGCTAAGATTTTCACAATGGTTGCCTCATTAATTCCTCACTATAATCTTCTCTTCTAGCTATTGTTTTCCCCATTTTACAGATGTGAACACTGAGGTCAGAGAACACCAAGTTGGTGAATGCAGCACTGACATTTCAGTGCAGGCGATATGGGGCAAGAGCATATTTAACTTAGAAACCAGGCAAATGGAAGGGTGTAAGTCCTTTCAGGGCTGCGCAAGGAGTACTAATTATCTATGTGTGTCCTGATGGAACTTGCTATTGACTCCTGATTAAAGGCCCAGAATTTGTCAGTTTATAAGTTAGCTTGTGGACTTTTGACTAGCAAAGATGCAGTGATTTTTGTTGCATAGAAGAGATAAGGACGTTAATGGAGCAATCTAGCCCAGCCTGCCGCCTCCAATGTCTATATTCCTATAAGGCCCTGTTCCTCTAATTCTCCTTTGGACCAGATTTATCACCATGCTATTTTCTTTATTAAAGAATTGAATAAATTTTTGATAAGAATTTTTTAAGTTTTTTGAAAATAATATTCTGACAGTGGCGATCCCAAAGGATTTTAGAGCTGGTTGAAAATTCCCAGGGAACAAGACTGGAACAGAAAGCAGGGGTCAGATTTTCTGAAGAGTTCAAGGCTTTTCTGGGGTGCTATAGCCATTGGAACAACTCAGGTGCCCTAGGACATCCAGATTAAGTCAGAAAAGGATTTATTTCTTCCCTTGGGGAATGAAGTTTCTCAGAAGGCCTTTGGTGTGTGATTGGGAATTCAGGGAAGCAGCTTCCAGCTCTGCTGGGTCTCTTGGTGGTCCAGAGCTGGGCGAAGGGAGCTTTCCACAAGCCTACTGCATTCAGCACGGCTTTCTAGGCAAATGCAGGCCCATTCTGTGGTGCTTCCACGTGAGAGCATAGGTAGTCCTTTCCAGACAACTTGACTGAGCTTTATTTGCTCTGGATAATTTTTGGAAAGTTTCCCAGTATATATTTTAAGTGATGAGTCTGGGCTTGTAGGAATTTATTTACAATTTTAAGACTTCTTTGATGTATGTACTTATGGCCCTTGGATGTTGCAAATCCTATTAATGCACATATTTATTTCCTCTATTTTGGTTCTTTTGAAAGACAAAACTTTTGGCTGAATTTATCTGTTGTTATATGTTGGTTAGAAGCGTCAGATCACTATTCTACATAAGACAAAAAGCAAGTGGAGGAAATAATTGTGTCATTCTCAAATTCTTATTCATCACTTTTTTGGTACTTGGATATTATTTCGTTATTCCAAGCCTCTTCCCATAAGTGACAGCTGGCAAAGAGAAAAATCGGGGATCGTAGAATTTGGGAACTAGATGAAATTTTCATAATATTTTGTTTCAGCTCCTAGCAAACTAAATTTCATTCTGATTTTATTGTAATTAAGAGTTCCTACCATTATTTGTAAGGGTAATTTTTCAAGATTAAAGTTTTTCATCTTGATTACAAATACCAGTTAGTTGTGATTGGGCTGAAAGTTTGGTTAATAACTAAACGATTTACTTAATATTAGTCTCTGCCATGAGAAGCAAGATGTCTAAATATTCAATGGACTTCAGAAATTTAAATATTTTCACTTACTTATAGGTGCTGATAATTGTAAACAAGGTAGATCACTTGGCTTATGAGAATAATGGATTAGCCTTGATACACAACAGACAGAAGCTAAGAACTGTGTTCACTCTATTTCCTTCTGTTATCTCTAACTGAGCTACACCTCGAGCAGTTGCGATTGGTGATAGCTTCCCTGATACATGTTTTCTTTTTCCTCCTGGTACTTCAGATGAGAGAATATTGGTGTATGAGGGAAAGAGAGAGACAGAGGAACAAGAAGTACACACTTGTTTTACCACCATTCCTTATTTGGATTTTTAGTTGCAAAACCAAAATCCTAGAGATTTTGTTTTCTTGATATTTTACCGAGTTCTTACCACCATTCAGACTCTAATTATTAATATAGATTTATTTTAAATATAAAATGGGAAAACATATTTCAGAAGTGAAATCATGAATCCTCTACATTGCATGACCTCCCTGAGAAGTTTGTTTAATATGCAGAAGGTCAGAAAAATTAGCCTGAGTTATTCTGGTAGGGATTATCTGATGTGATTATTAAATCGTTATTGGGCCAGTGTAACAGAAGTTATTCACATTATGCATCACTTTGAACAAACTTTATGGGAGCTTTTACTGCATTAGCTCTAATTACTCACAATAACGATGCAGCGCTCCCTTGAATCAGACCTCCTTTGCCGCACCCGGGGATGGCGGTGGATCAATAGCTATTGAGCAGTTTGATAACGAAGGCTGACCTGCTCGAGCACCACTGGCAGCCACCCCCATCCTCCCTCCCAGCAGCTCAGAAACTGACACGTTCTCAGCCGGCCATCCTTTCCCGCGTCTCCTTGAATACCCACTTATATAAATCAATAACTTCGTAATCAGCACGCCTTCCAGACTCTGGGAAGCTATAAACGTTGCCCCAAATAAGACCTCAAATAAGGAACTGGGGGTCCCCTGTTTACAAGCATCGGCATGTACATGCACAGACACAAGCTAAGATAGACGTAGTTTTAAATGTTTGACCTACATTCATTTCTCCCATATTATAATGTGCATAAAGTAAAGTGAGAACATTCCTTTCTTCACTTTTAACCAAACATCACCTGTTTGAAAAGCACTGTTAGAATTACAGATTGATTAATTATTTGGCAAGTATTTGCCAACAGCCTACAGAGTGCCTGTCAAATATTTTCCATTTAATTGTTAAGTGGTTCCAAGTATGTTCCCGGCATGTTTTTCTCAGATGTCTCCCACCCAATTCAGTTCTATAAAAGCACACAGTTCCTGCCTCAAAACCATTCATTTGACTCAGTGATTGTTTACTGAGAATGTCCTAAGTGTCAGGAACTGTGCTAGGTACTTCGGCATCCATTATATTTGAATGAAAGGAATTTGTAACTAATTGAATTATGTCAGTATCTTCGTATTTCAGTAAATGATTTCTTAAATAGATTTTGCTTTATAAGCCACTTAGTCTATCTCTTCTTTTCTTTTTATTACCCCCCTACTCCCGGTGTTGTCTGGTTCAAAATCACTCTGAAGAAATGATAAACTACTGGAAGATGAAGTAATTCTAAATTATCTTGCTTATAGTGAAAAATGAAAAAGGCTCTAAAGCAAACAAAAATCAACTGAGTTTTCTCATCAGAAGTATATATTACTATTGCACAAACACCCAATTAAATAAAATTAAAACCAGGATCTATTAACTGCCTACCATGTGCTTGGCTTTGGTTAAAGTTATCCATCTCATCAAATTATGAGTGTCACTCACTAGTCACCAAAGGAAGTAGGAGTCCACAGTTATGGAGAAAGAAATCTGCCTTTGCTCATGTTGGGCCGATGACAGAAGCGGTATTCCCCTGGAAATCAGGCAGTAAATCAGGATATTTGGGTTCCAATCCAATTGTATGACCTCAGGCAAATCTCTGAATCTCGGGAGGCATAAGTTTCTTCACATGTGAAACAGAGCACTGGCTGTGAGCCCAGCCGTGTGTTCCTAACTCTCTCAGGTTTGTGGGAAGTTGTTTATCTATGGGGAGTGAAATCTCAGGAAAGTCTGGCTTCCAGCACCTGGGGTAGAACTCTGGCCTATTTCCCCCTAAAGTTCCAGCTCAGCAGCCTGAGACCCGGAATTGGACCAAATCTGTGAAATTCTCACAACGATCTCATTTTAGTGCTGCCAAAAATGAACAGCCATTCCTGCATCCTGAAACCAGAGAGTTTTTTAGCTCAGCTATGATTACCAGAGAGGCAGGTTTAAAAGTTTAATACCCACCTGTTTCTACTGCCTGTCTGGCATATTTGTAAATAATCTACTGAATGTGAATAGAGGGGGCCAGCCCATGAGAGCAGGAGAGCCCAGAAACGGGCTTCCTCTCAATGGGAAGAATGCAGGGGAAGAAGATGAATTGCACCTGTCTTTTGCCCCTGGGAAATAATCTGTGCTTGGCAAGCAAAGGAGGAAACACACAGGCTAATTTCTGAATCCGTAAAAGGCGGTCTCTAGTGCTTAACGGACGAGGTCAGATAAGCAATTATGTGGATGGATAGTGCAGACCATGATCAAATCTTTTGCTTCAGCCAAGTGACATCTTCCTTGAGTTCTAGGCATGGCAGCAGTTCTCACTTCCAGGACTCTGCCCAATGCTGCCTCTGCTGAGACATTCTCTCACTCTCCCACAAAGCAGTTTCTTATATCAAGTCTCAAGGAGTAGCTGCTTCTGAATTCCTCTGTCACTTTCCCTCCTTTGACTTCTTGTGCTCCTTGCTGGCATCATTTTCCTGGCACTTCCACACCAAGTGAAAGTGCATGATCTTATCAGAGGGACGACCCCATTCCTTCAGAACAAGATTTCCCAAACAGCATTGGATAGAACATCGTTTCCAAGAGGTGTTAAGAGCTAAGTCTCAGAAAAAAACAAGTTGTGTGGTCACATAAGAATGGGAAATTCTGTGTCCCTCTCTCCTGGAATCTCACAATGGACATTAGTCAATTAAAGGCTCTGGAAAGTCCTGCAGGAAGGAAACAGGTCCTAGGCAGCAGCATTCCCTATCCTTACTTGACAATGAAAACACCTTTTATCACAAACCACCTGATATTCTGCTGAATTCTATTTGAAATGTGTCATTCCAACTATTTATTTCTATCATTTCAATGGGGCTCATTTTTTAATTGCCAGTCATTTCAATGGAGGAGCTAGGTATGTAGATAAACTGGGTTCTCTCCTCAAAGCAACCTGCTGAATTAGAAAATGAATTTGGAGTACATATTATTAATGAGTCTCTTCTTAGGGTTCTAATTATAATAGGCACTTCTACAGACTGAAATACGCTCACCCCATTTGCCAATACGTAGTATATTAGCTCAACAGATGTTTATGGAAGGTGTCACCATTCTGCATGCGGTGAAGACAGAAACAATCCAAATTGTTGATTCTACTTCTGGGGTACATTCAGTTTTGTCACAGGGGAGAAGAAGTTAAATAAAAGGCATGTTTTAATGCAGTCATGAGATGGAGGAAATGCATGGTAGAGACTCTAGCCTAGATACTAGGGGTGTTTGCAGGAGCTGTGACAGGCTGGGTCATGGAGTTTTGTGGGATGTGAATAGGAACTAACTGGGTAAGGCTGTCCCCAAGCTTAGGTGCTAAGCCAAATTCAAGGCCTGCTTCTTGGCAGCAAGGATGAGCTAGGCAGAGTGGGGCATGGCAGAGGAGCTGGTGGGAGATTGTGTGTGTGGGGACCAGAACAGGGCAGAGATAGAATGGGCTAGGCTGCAGAGAACTCAGGATGTCTGAGAAAGTTTGTATTTTGTCCATTGCTGGCGAGGACTCTGGGGACTATTAAGAAATTCATGAAATCACAGGGTAGAAGGTATTAACACCTCAGAGAAACTCAGTGGTAACTGTATTTCAACCCCGATGAGGAGGGCAAGCAGTAAAACCCAATGGTTGAGGGCATGCGCCATGGGACCTTGACTGCCCCTGGGTTCCTGGGGAAGCTTCTTCACTCTCAGCTTCCTTTTCTGAAAATGAGAATACATGTACATGGCTCCCTACAAAAGTTTTAAGACAGACTGTGTTATGGTCCATTATTCATTTCTAAGAAAAATAGTCGTCATCCTTACTGATTCACCTGGGCAACTTTTGACTTGCTTGGTCTATCAGTGTTGCAAGGAGGGTTTGATTTGTTTCCATCCACATGGATTTTGCATTTCTTGATGTCTATGTATCTCAGAACTTTCACAATGACCCATATTTATCCTATAGAGTTTTTTCAGGAGTTACCTGAGATAACATGTATAAGACTTTGATGCTGAGACTAATAATTATGAAAACTTCACAAAGAGTAATTAATATTGTTATCATTTAATTGCTACTCAGCACACAGGTATTAGAATAACTGAAAAGCTTTTCAGTGTCCGCTTCCTTCCAGATTCCCAGGTGATCTCCTTCCCTTCTGAGAACCCCTCCTACCTGAAAAACCCAGTGCTGAAAGAACCCCATGTTGAGTGTCAATAGGAGCTTGACTAAACCGAGGGCTCTTACCTGTATTCAACAGAACATTTCCAGTGGGCCTCTCCACACTCAAGAGTGTTGGGGAGAACTCAAAGCATCTGAAAAGTGCTCACCTGCATCCGATGTTGCTGCGGATGCAGCAAGGAGAGATAACACGGGGGCTGGTGGGATTGCAACGCTGTCAACCACAGCCGGCTTCTTCCTGGTCATCATGGCGGACACTGAGCCCTCATTCTTACTGTGTGTTGCTGTCTGGTCCACTTTTAAGTGGGGACTTGGCATTCCTAAAAAATAATAATCCCAGAGCTTGTGGTTACTTTAAAGAAAAATGAAACCTGAGAGTAATTGGAGAAAATGGTCAAATGATTTGACCTCCATCTCACACAGAATCAGATTCTAAAATGTTTAAAGGAAATAAAAAAGTAGCCATGATTGGTTTGGTTGCGTGGCAGAGGTTAGGAGTGATAGCATTCCAGGTCGCTGCCTGGAGCCAGGGCATGGGGCTAATGAAGCCGAATAATCCCTCGGACATCCTTTTGCCTTCTGAGGATAAACATTCCCATTTTCACAGAGGCCACACTGGGATTCACGAAGGGGGCTCCAGAGCAGAGAAGTGGCTCCTGCCTTAGTGAGACATCTCATCTCATCTACCTGGGTAGATAAGACAACATGAGAAAGACAAACTGGCTGTAAGCCTGTATAGGCTGGCATGTCCTTCATCCTAAGTGCTGGGGATTTTTAGGATGCAGAGATCAATGTGGGAGGAAGAGAGAAAAAGCTTTGCTGAGCTCATGCTGCAGCCACAGGATGGTTGAAAGTCATTCTTGATGATCAGAAGAGCCAATGCTACATCATGGGTGGAGAATGAACATGGTGCAGACAAGAGGCCAGCTTGCCAGAGGTGGAAGGTGCTTTGTTGGACTCAATGTTCTAAGAATCTCCAGGCTAAGGGAGAGCTGATTTGGGGGCCCATGAATGTCTGGCCATAGCAAGCATCATAGGAAATGTTACTAAGATGCCAAAAAGCACTGGTAAACTCTTGTGAGGTACCTCTGCAAGGGCCTGAATATTTGCTATACAACAAACTGCAGGAGCTGCTCTGCAAACAGGTTTCTTGAGTTTGAATCCAGGCTCTGCCAGTGTCCAGCTGTGCAATCAGGAACAAGATACTTAATCTCTCCATGCTTTCAACTTCCTCACCTGTAAAAATGGGAAGGTACTCACTACAAGCACTAGCTTGTAGGGGTTTTGTAACCACTCAATCAATGCAAGCACTCAGAACAGCGTCCAGTGCATAGTCTATGCCATTTAAGTGTCTACTATTATTACTCCTGTTCTTGCTACTCTCCTTATTACAACCACCTGCTTCCTCAGAGCCAATTGTAACCAGAAAACAGTGGCTAAGTTCTCATCCCTGGCATGAATGATCAAGGATTTCTGAGCCCCTCCTCCAGTTTCCAAAACGTATCCAAACATAAGTCTACAGGCTAAGGATGTCTGAATCTGTGTCAAATGGTTTTCTATTCAGCATTTCTTCATCTGTAGGCTACATGCCACTAACAGAAACAACAAATGGGTTTTATCCCAGTAGTTCTTGACCCTTTTCCCATCCCAAACACCCTGAGTGATGTAATTCCCTCCCAGAGCAACATTCTCTCACTGCCACAGTGCGATTGGCTTCACTTGGGTCTCATGACAACTCTGTAGCAGGTAGTGTGGATATTACTATTTTCTCAGTTTTACAGCTGAGGAGAACACATTTCTAAGAGGTTAAGGAATGGGTAAACTCATACAGTTCTTAGTGCCAGAGCTGGAAATTTCCAGGTAGCTGGACACTAAACGCTGTGATCATGTTGGTCCACCTGACCATGACCCTGCCCTGTTGATTGCACATTTCAGGCTGAGGATAGAGAGGTGTGAGTATCACACCTGCCTAAGGCACCTGTAACCACCTAAGGAAGAAAGTTGTGCTGATACGTGCCTTCCACTATGTTTTTCCTACTTTCCCTTCTAATCTCTGAAACTCCTAGTCATGATGCTGTGAATAATGTCAAATTCTATGACCGAGACTGCAAGACACAACCATTGAGAAAAGTGTAGCCAACGCGTATAGCATGCTCTGGTGGTAAAATACGCAGCGGTGCGAGTAATAGGCTAGATACAGACGTATCACACACTTAAAATGTGTCTGATATCACCTCTAAGGAGATACATCTGAATAGTTGACAGTGGTTATTCTCAAGGAAGAAGAACACAGAGACTGGTGAGCAACAGGGGTGTGTACTTTTACTCTTTAGCTTTCTTTATTGTTAATATTTCTCAAAGCCACAAATGTATATTGAACTTTTTATTTCCACTGAGAAAATAAACATAGTTTAGGGAACACCTAGAAGTCAATCAGAGCATGGGCATTGGGGTAGAGTGACTGATGTGCTTTGACAATTGGCTGTTAAAAAATCTAATAATGGGGAGATCAGGCGTGAGTCTGATGAAAATCCCCCATTTTTGAAATGTACCGTTGTATTATGCACCTTAGGTGAGGTCTTACCAAATACCCTCCCTCCTCCCGGCCTCCCCCCACTTCTTTCTTTCTTTCTGGACTATAGTTATTTTTTAACATTCATATGAATGTATAGGTGATTATATGCTGTTTTCATAGTAGTATTGAGTACCTGGGATACTTTTTCTTCCATTCTTGAGATACTTTACTAAGAAGAATATGTTCCAGGTACATAATACAATGGTACATTTCAAAACTATTAATAATAGAGTGTAAATGTCTTACCACAATAAATAAGCAAGTGAGGTGATAGTTACATTCATTAGTTCAATGTAAGCATTCCACACTGTTTATCAGTTCAGCACACTGTACCCCATAAGTGCATTAATGGACACATTAATGATTTAATAAAGAAAAAAAATCTCCCATTTTGGTGCTCTGTACCATCATAACAGTACTTCCATCAAATGGATGAGGCATACATTCCATGGGGTACCTCTGGAACTCTAAGCCTTTGGAGTTCTATTGGGAAACAGATCCTTTGGAAAAACTGATTGATATGTCGTTTTCATATCTGTGGACACAAGTTGAGAAGGCAATTCTTTGAGATTATCATATGCTTGGGGGAAGGAAGGCTACAAATAAGAATAGTCGTGGGACTTTTACACTGTTGGTAGGACTGCAAACTAACACAGCCTCTTTGGAAAGAAGTATGGAGAATCCTCAAAAAGCTAAAAATTAACTATCCGTTTGATCATGCAATCCCATTACTAGGCATCTACCCAGAAGAAGGACATTTGCACTAGAGCTTGTTTATCACAGCTCAATCTATGATTGCCAAGATGTGCAAACAACTTAAGTGCCCATCAACCCATGAGTGGATTAATAAACTGGTATATGTATACCATGCAATACTATCCAGCTTTAGAAAAAGATGGAGACTTCACATTTTTTAAATTAACCTGGATGAAGTTGAAACATATTCTTCTTAGTAAAGTATCACAAGAATGGAAAAGCAAGTAACCAATGTACTCAATACTAATATGAAGCCAGTGGATGACCTAAAACATACGCACTTAAGAGAAAAACTCAATTCAATTCAAGTTGAGGGAAGGCGGGAGGAGAGAGAGGGGAGCAGAGAGGGGGATGGGTGCTATATCACCTAATGGGCACAATGTAAGAGTATATGGCATACCTCCTGGGTGTTGGACACACCTACAGTAAGGACTTCACCTAATAAATGCAAACATTGTAACCTAATCATTTATACCCTCATATTAATCAAAAATTAAAAAAATAGTCATGGGATATAGAACTCTCTCTTGGGAACAAACTGATGCAAGTAATTTTAGTTGTACCCATTTTTATGCAAATGTTGAAAATCCAAATTAGTCTTGATCCACATCAGTTCATTAAAGTTGATCTGACCAGACCTCCAGTGGGCATACTTTGCTACTAAAGTGTTTAGGCTACAAAATACATTGAAAGTCATAAAGTGATGCTTCAAATATGCTATAGTTCCGAGTGTCACTATGAGCTCTCTCTAAAACCTTAGATAATGCAGAATTTTCTAGCTTATAGTGCTGCTTTGTAGTTGCCATCCAATGAACTTGAAAACAAATTGAAAAAAGAAAACAAAACAAAAAAGAAGCCTGACTTTTTCTCCATCATTTGGGGGTTTTAAATGGATGATGGAGATAATCCCAAAAATAACATACACAGGCAAGAATATTAAATAAACTTTAAACAAAGGCTAATCTAAGAGCACTTAATACCCCACAAAATCTCTCTAAGGGCAGAGGTCTCTGGATACTGAATTGGGTAACCGCTCCTTGGGGAGAGCGCAGGACAGTTGGCCGTGGAAGTCTTCATTTCCCCTCATTCCAGGTGGCAACGGATGCTCCACAGTGCGAAAAAGCTAAGTGGCAGGGCATTTGGACAATTTCTTCCCAGCATGACCCTGGCTTCTCTCCACAGAAGGGGATTCTTGAGACGGGAGGTTGATTACATAAAAGCCCAGAAATAGCCTTATACTGACAGCACCCCTGAGATGTAGCACTGATGCTTCCCCAGGGACAATGAGCAATGCCAGGGGTGCCTTGGTCTTGCAAGGGGTCGCTGTCTCAAATTCACCAGGCAGTCTCAATGGAGCACACTCTTGGTAGATGTGTTCAGGGCATCCCTAAAGCCAGCACAAGAGAAAGTGCACTGAGGATTGCATATTTGGAGGCTAGTACGTTTTTGAAGGAGGAAATAACAATGCTAATAACTTTGTGGATCTAACATCTGTTCATAATTAAAAGACAGAGCCAAGAGGAAATAAAAAAAAAGCTAAGGCTATATAAAAACATTCTGCTGTAACCTGTTGACCTCCATTGACAAATTAAAAAAAAAAAAAAATCTTTGAATCCATGCTATGGCCAGCGTAGGAACAGTCACTCATTTTCAAAGGTAATTTCTCATGGACCACTTATCCCCTCAAACCTCTACCTGTACACTGTGTTTGCATTAGGGACTTGATTTATGGATTCCTACTCCTTCGATGCAGAAGCTGACTTCCTGTTGCCTTGGTTACTTGGAGCTCAGTTCAAGGTTAAAATACTCCCAAATCAAAATCGGTGGCAGGCGCTGCATCTAGCGGCCAGGTTATTGACTGCCCCAGGATGCGAAAAGGTCAGAGACCAAAGCACTGTTTACTGCCTTAAGGGTGAGTCAATAGCTTCAATATTTCGATTCTGTTTCTTCCGAAGTAGTAGTTGCTGCTCAATTACCTCTTCCCCAGGTTGCTCAAGGTCACAGAGGTCGTGGAGGAAAAGCAGGGTCTATGGTGGCTGACTTTCCCAGGATCCTTTTAATGAGCTCTGTGACCTTGGATAATAAAAACCAGCCTCACCTTAGAGAAATTTGTATGTTGTGCTATGCTTTGTAAAGCTAGTTACCTACTTTATCTCATTTTCTCCATAGGGGAGGAAGCAAACAAAACCCCTTTTTGAGATAGCTAATATTTACTTCCCTTTCCTAGATAAGAAAATGGACATTCAGAGAGGTCAGAGGATTTATCTAAAATCACACAGCTGGTAAGAGGTGGTAAGATCTAGATCCTCTGACTCCCAGCTGGGTCCTCATTCTGCATAGTTTCTTTGCCATGAAGAAATGGAAGAAATGATTCCTCATTGAGGAAATGTGTGTAATTCCTTTTGTGAGATCTACTGCTCAGCACAGCATATCTGGCAGATAGTGGGCAATTCATGTAGCTTGTTGAACAGTTTAATCAGTTTTTTTAATTCTAAGATTTGCTAATGCAGATATTTCCTGGTGACAAAAGCTGGTATGGTGAGGCTGACACCACTGGGAGGGTTGGTCCCTTCAGTCATCTCCCTGGTTCCCTCACCACTGCAGGATGCAAGTTTTGGCATAGCCTGATGCTTATGTTATACTGCACAGTTAATGGTTTTAAGTTCTGCAAAGAGCTTTGACATGTATTATGCTCTTTGTCCCTTGTAGCATCCCTGTGGATGACAAGAGGCAGATGGTGAAACCCCCAAAGTGCAAATAAGAAACAGGGGCACAGAGGACAGGGTAATTTGGCCAGGCTAACATATCATGTGTGCGGACAAAACCATGCTGGAACCCATGTCCTTGACTCAATTCAATGTTCTTCCTTTCCCAAGATCACACTGACTTTTGAGTAAACTAGTAAATGATATATTTTTCACAAAAGAAAACTACTCTTGAAAACTTAGTAATAATTCCCTCACTAAATATTCAAGTCTCTATTCAAATTCTTCCATGGCTCTTTTTTTTTTCTTATTTGAAAATGAACTTTATTCATGGCAATAAGGGGAATCTAGGTTACAGAAGAAACTGAATCAAGTAATATAGATACTCTTAGGATTTTGAAAATAATATTTTTTTCTGTGCCCGAGTCAACAAAACACTTATTTTGTTGCATCATCTCTTTTATTAATTCAACAAATATTCATTGAACATCTATCATACCAGGGATAATGGCATTAGGCAAAGCAGTTAAGAATTACATTCTAATAATTACTGCATAGCATAAGGGTAACTGTCACTTCTATAAGAGCAATGAAAGACCCTCATGTACTTCTTTAATCATGGAAAAGGCAATCTCTCTGCTACTCATCTTTAGAGAAGCTTCCAGATAAATACAGCCTCACAGACCTAGAGCTTAGCAAAGAAAGGCATCCTTTGGGCACATTAGAAAAAGGCCTGGCTTCCTGTGTGCCCACACATCCCTGGGCTCATGGCTTGGGGATAGGAGAGTGGGCTAGATTTTAGTCTCATTTTCTTCCTATAGAGAGTGAACAACCTGCTCAATCAGAGATCATGGCCCTATCAACATTTGTTTTATGTCAGATGAGTTTTACTTCATTCTAGGACTTTAAGAGATGACATTCTGGCAAGGTCACTCTTAAGCAAAATACTATTCAATGAGCCTAGAATCAAACATTTTGAAGTCGATAATTATTTGAGAGCTGACTAGCAACACTTGGAAGTTGTGAACTCTTTCTAGGGATGGTTTAGAAGTGGAGAGAGGGATGAGACAGAAACACTTATACAACTGATAAACCAAACAAGATAGAAAGCCAAATGAGCCCTCCATCAAATAGGAGGAAAATTAGGTCTCAGTGGGATCTGAGGTGATCTCCTGCTTATTTATTTATTTACTTTTTATTATTGTTAGGGATTCACTGAGGGTACAAAGAACCAGGTTTATTTAGACAGAGTCTCAGCAGTCTGCTGCCCCAGACTAGAGTCTCATGGTGTCATAGCTCAAAGCACCCTCAAACTCCTGGGTCTAAACAGCCTTCCGAACAGCTGGGACTGGGACTACAGGTACCTGCCACAACACCTGGCTAGTTTTTCTATTTTTAGTAGAGATGGAGTCTTGCTCTTGTTTAGGCTCGACTCCTGAGCTCAAGCAATCCAGCCACGTTGGCCTCCCAGAGTGCTAGGATTATAGGCATGAGCCACTGCTCCCAGCCTCATGCATTTATTTATTCAACTTTCATTAAGAACTTGTAAGTGCCAAGCACTGTGATGCCCCAAGAACTTGAATGCTCTCTGAATGGTGGCAGCCATCCACTCAGGAACACAGAAACAGTTACAGGAATCCTAGTCTTGAGTAGAATTCAATGATTCAAAGTAGAAAGACAGCTGCCAGGGATGAGAAAAGAACAAAGCAAAAGCAGAAATAACAGGTCTTCTTTGTGAAGATAAGAGAAGAATGCTTTAAATAAGCTATGAAAAAGCAAATACAGGTATGTTTGCAAAAGGGATATTACACCTACATCTCTTTGTCAGGTAGAGTCATGCTTTTCTCCCACTTACTGTCTTACCATCTTGAACACAACTCCATAATAAGACTTATCTCTTGTTCTAGACTTGTTCATTTCTATGCCAATTCTGAGCAATTCTGGCAAGGTCCTAAAGGTTAGGAACCAAATATCACTTTCTTTTGTTTCTCCAGCACCTCACTGGGTAGATAGTTGGAAGGTAAAGATGTTGGATGGATGAATGGATGGACAAATAGAAAACTCATCTACTTTTTGAGGCTCAAATGTTGTAGGAAGTCATCTTCACTTTTTTATCCCACATGTTCTTCTGTTCTAAAGCTCTTTTTTCAGTATAGAATAGGATATACTAAATTTTATACTATGAAGTACAATCAATAGGTGAAGAATATATTCTCTGGAATCATACTACTTGCTTTAGCAGCTGTGTGATTTAGGGAAAGTTACATTAACTTTCCATGCCTCCATTTTCTTCCTGTGTTAAATGAGGTTGTTGCAAGTCCTAAAAGAGTTTATATGTTGAGGTAAACACAAAATATATCTCCCATCCAAATCTGTCCACATCCTAATTCCTAGAACCTGTGAAAATGTTATGTAACATGCTAAAGGAAATTAAGGTTGCTCATGGAGTTAATGCTGCTAATGAGCTGACCTGAAGATAAGGAGAACATTCTTCATTATCCAGGTTATCACAATCCAATTACAAGGGTCCATTAACACAGAGGAAGAAGGCAAAAGAGAACAGAGAGAAAGATATGATGACAGAAACAGGGTCAGAGAGATACTGTGTTGCTGGCTCTGATGATAGCCCTGAAGATGGAGCTCTGTTGGCATCCCGATTTTAGCTCAGTGAGGCCCATTTTGGACTTATGATCTTGTACAATAGTGAAAGATAATACATTTATTTGTGTTGTTTAAGTTTGTGGAAATTTGTTATAGCAGCAAGAGAAAACTAATACACATATAAAAACACTTACTATTGTGCTTACAGTAAACACTATAGTGTTAGCCATTATTGTGTTAACCATTATTATTTCTTAGCAATATGTTGTCCTAGTACAAATTGCCTCGTTTTACACTAATTTCGTATGTTCTAGTTCAAGTATGTGTGTCCCCTTTAAGATTTAAATTCCTTATGAGGCAGGAGGCAGAAACTGTATATTCTTTCCTTATATCTTCCTAGCATAAGACTGGTACAAAGAAATACTTAATGAATAGTTACAGTTAATACATAGTATTAGAGAGAAATAATTTGTTAATGTGAAAGTTAAGAGATTAAAATCGTGGGACATCAGGGACAACGCAAGCTCTTCCCTCCACTTGCTGGATGAACTTGGATGAGACTTGGAATCTCATTCTGCTTTGGTTTCTTTCAGGGTCTATTCTAGCTCACTATTTTTTGATGCTAAGCTCTCTAGATTCAGAGAAACCACTAAATGGTCTGATTAGTTCTTGCTGTTTTAAATCCAAAAGCACAGGAATGGGCTGAGAAGATAACATTTTTGTTCACAGAACCTCACAGAGATGTACATTAAAGAGTATTTTACTCTATGCAGTAATTTCCACTGATGCAGAAGTCAATCTCTCCTGTTTATACAGTGGAAAGGTCATTCCAGATGAAAAGTGTTTCCTAGACATGCCCAGTGGTATCATCTGGAATGGAGATGTATCAGGTATTAAAAAAACTGCAGGGTTTAATCTTTCTGCATCTGAGATAGTAGATTCTATTCTTGGGGGTGGGAAGAGCACATATATATACACAGAACAAATTTCATATCCAGCATAAGGCTCACAGATACTTTTAAGCTCAGGTTAGAATTCCTGCCTGCCTAAGTTGACTCCTTCACTCCACCCCTCAGAAGGACAAAGTGAGGATAGAACCAAATAAACTGCTCATGTAACTGTACCCATACTTAAACAAAAAAGGAAAGACAATAGGGTGCTATCAGTTCTCTGGAAAATATAACAAAGGGATTTGGAAAAGGCATTAACAAGAAAAAATCTAATGCATACATAAAATTAAAAGCCAACATAGGGGGACAATATACCAAGTATGCACGACACAGACTACTGCTGAACACATAGAAACTCCTGTAAAATAAAATCAAGGTAGTTCAGAGTTAGAAGGAAACTAGAGCAGTCCTTCCTGGGCATCCTTGCCCCAGAAAGAGGATGTGATTTGCTCTGTCTAGTGTCACGTGCAGAGGCATGATCCCGATTCTGGTCATGTCCTTGGGTCATCTCAGGCCAGCATGCTAGCTTTGTGCTACTAGGGTTATATTCTTCTTGCTCTCCTGGTTCATTCTCGTTATTCCACACTTCGGGGGTGGGGGCTTAAAACGAGACTGCGCCAGAAATGGCAGATGTGATATTAGCGGTAGGACCATTGTCTCTGGAAGATTCTTCCCTAGATTCTGCCTACTGCAGAGGGTTAGTAATCAACGCCAGTTCATACAGACATCTTTTGTACTGTCTTCCTTTTTACCTCTAGAGTACGTAGTCTCGGAGCACATCTGCGTGGTAATACAGATCTCAATGCTAACTGGGTCACCTTATTTGCATTTTGATTACTGCTTATTTAGAAGCCACATTGAGAAAAGAGCTTGCTGTCAGGAGCTTAGTGCATGTGTGTACATAAATATATGTATAAATAGATAAATGCACATTTACCGGTTTGTAAAAATCAGTCTTCATCCCTCATGGACATTTCTGTAGGAGTGTGACCGTATATGGATGTTGGGATTATGAATATGATTATGGAATCTAATTATTCATTTCAGCAAAATATCACTTATTGTATCTGGCTAAAGAAATCAGTGTAGCTTATATCCCTCCCTCCCTCTTGTTAAGTGGTCGTGTCTTTATGTCTGGGAAAGGTGCATTGTTTTAAGAGCTTCACTGGGTGTCCTTTTCTTCAAACCACCTACTTTATTTCACTATTTGAATTCATCCTACAGAGTACAAACACCGGTGATTGTGTGCAGGCATGCACACGGAGACACAGAATGTGTGCTAGAAAATCTCTCCTCTTTGCAATAGAAGAGGAAAAAAAAAATCACAGAAACTCAGACCCATCATTAGATAGATCTCCTAATCTTTATCTGTAGTAGTTCAGTCAGACGAGCTAATACCATGATGATGGCTTTGAAATCTCTTAGGAATTGGATGAGGAGAAGCGATAGTGATGAACTCCCAGCTAATAAACACAGAGTGCTTATTTCGGCAGAATGATCAATTTCTAGATGTCCTGAGGCTTGTCTGATACAGTTGATTTACTCATCTGCGCTTACCTCACTAATAAAGCTGAAGTCCACCATCAGATTACAGAGGTGCCTGGGATTTCTTAAAGGGGCAGGAGAAAGCCAGGGGGAACATTCTTCACCTCCTTCTGAGCCTCTCTCCCCATCTCCTGTCTCCGGAACCCCAGCTGCCTTCCTCAGCTGATCTCCCAGACTCAATAGACTTTGGGTGAGTACAGTAATACAGGCAATTAATTTGTTATCTTGTTAGTGGAAATTTAATGCAATGATCTAAAAGAACTCTTACATATTGTGATAAACTTTAGTGCCTCCCGGCGGCTCCCCTTGCATTGGGCTCATTTCACATCTCATCCATTATGTAAATGAGATTTGGAAATAGTTGAGTTTCACTAATGTAGCTCAACCCTGATGGATTGGAGAGAGTCAGTCCTACTGAAACTAATGAGGTTAAATGCATCTCCACATTTCTTTCTACTTGGTTGATTCTGCAAGCCCCTATTTAAGCAATGGATGTGGGGTTTTGTATTTTTTTTTTCAGCCATTCTCTAAGGTAATTTCACTATTGCCTGGCCCCAAAGGGGTCCAAAATAAGTTCAGTTTGGACGAGGCCCAAGGCTGCTCACAACCACTACATGGTATGCAGAGCTAATAGACAATAGGCCATCATGTTGTAGCAAGAGTGGCAATATATTTAAGGCAGAAGGCAAGTCTTTTAATAGTTAATGTGTGAGAGTAGGTTGCTAGGTCATCCAGAGAAGAGTAAGGTGAAGTTCCCAGAAGTGGGCAGTGAGGATCAAGAACCTTTGGTGGGGCTTGAAGATCAGTTAGAAAACTGCCATTTTCCTGGAGGGAGGATCCTATTTTTTAAAAAAGAGATAAGCAGGAGAAATTGTGTCAAACTATTCAGGGTCATGGAACCCGGAAGGTAAATATAAGATGCCAGTTCAGATTAAAAAACTAAGATTTTTTATTAGTATCTTGCTTCTAAGTCTTTGGAACTCCCCTTTCTTGGCTTTCCAAATGCAATCCATAGTACAGAAGTCCTGATCTTTATCCCTGTCTCAAGACATCAAAAAATAACAGCCTGTGAAATACTTTTAAAAAGGTAGGGGTGTTGAATGGAGGAAAGTGAAGCAAAGACATAGAAGCAGAAACATTCCACATAATATCAGAATCCAAATATGTTACCCAGTAATTGGAAAATATGCCACTTCCAAGGAAAGAAGTTTTCTGCTGGTGGAGAAGGCCGTGACCCTGGAGCCAGATGGGCCTTGGTTTAAGTCCCAGCTCTGTCACTTAACTAGGTATTTGACCTTGTTCAAATGATTTAATCTCTCAAAGCTTCAGTTGCCTTATTTTTTTAGAAAAGTGTAATAAACCTCCTAGCTCAGCGCTATCGTGGGGATTAAATGAGATAATGCTGATAAAATGCTTAGCACAGTGGCTGGCACAGAGAATATGCTCAGAACGGGCCAGCCAGTCCAGGGAACTTTAGATATTTAAAAAGTGATTGAAACAGAGGCCACCAAGTTCCTGGCTGGTGGGCTTGCCAGGAGGAGCGGAGAGGTCTCTGCCCAAGGAATTGATCCCTTTCTGCCATTCCAATTAACTTCTAGCTCTCTAAAAGCTGGGATGCTAGTAAGCAAAGTTTGACAACTCCTAGATGTTCAACTTGGTGCTATATTCTGCATGAATTGTTGGTGGTTGACAATATGGAAGCAGTTTTGTTCGTGTGTTAATTTATTCAGCAAAAGTTTCAGTGCCTACTGTGAACACAGCAACTCCGTGTCCTTTGGGGGACCTTTAAAATATAAAAAACAGTCTAGTCTTTGGGTTGCTGAATATCTAGTTCAAGAAACAAGAAATTTGAATAGAAATAACAATCTCCCCTGAGCTAAAAAGACCACCCATCTTCCCTTTCATTGCACCAGGGACCATACTAGAGCTTTGTAGAAGTGATTTTAACTAGCACATACTCTAACACAATAGTTCATAATGAAATTTATTAGCTATATTACTATATAGCTCAGATACAAATACAGATACTGACCTGGTTGATTAAGAATCAGAATTTATGTAAAGTTGAGGCAGGTGGATTGCTTGGGCTCGGGAGTTTGAGACCAGCCTGAGCAAGAGTGAGATCCCATCTCTACTAAAAATAGAAAAACTAGCCAGGAACTTGTAGTACCAGCTACTCAAGAGGATCATTTGAGCCCAAGAGTTTGAGGTTGCTATGAACTTTGACACCACAACACTCTACCCTAGGGCAATAGAGTGGGGAAAAAATAAAGAAGAATTTATGTTAATATATATACTATAGTAAACTTAACAAGGTAATAACTAGTGTGATGAGTTTTATGGAGAAGCAGCATTTCAAAGTGATTATGAGAATGAGCTCTGAGCCCCCAATCCCAGTACTCAAATCACAGTTCTACAAGCTACTGGTTATCTGAAACTGGGCAAGTTACTTAACTCCCTTGTGCTGTAGTTTTCTCATCAATAATGGAATTAATAACAGTCCCTCTCCTCCAGGCTTAAATGCAAAGATACAAAGATACAGAGATAAATTTCTATCCTCCAAGTCCAGGAGCCAAACACCGAAGTACTGATTTTAATATGTGTATGATGTGATAAGGGTCACAGGACAGGACAAGAGCCATCAGAACTGGGAGAACAGATGACTTCCTTGTTGGAACAGGAAGGACATCAGGATGAGGTGACACTCATCCAATTGTGGGTCTTAATTTAGATGCATTGACTGATAAAAGATGAAAGAAATTCTGAGAAGAAAGAGCAGGGGGGACCAAGGCATGCAGCATAAGATAGCACTGTGTCTCTGGGGAAAGGCAAGAATTCCTGTGCAGCCAGAATACAGATTTCTAGGACGTGCAGGTAAAGTGGAACAGATGACAGGGCTCGGGGTCAGCTGAATCATGCTAGGAGTCAGTATTTCATCTGCGCGTAACAGAAAGTCATGAGGATTTCTATGTCAACACATGAACACACAGCCATGAAGAAGTGCTTGTTCTCTACGTGTGTGACAACATGGATTACACAAGACAAAAGCTGTGCCCAGGGGGTTTCCAGAAGGTGACCACAGATGATAAGATGTTGTTAAATGCAAAGTAGAAATTGAATCTCTGATACCGAATGATTAACCAAGATGCATACTGTACACAATTTAATGCCTACATGCCTTCCTTCCTTCCTATTTTTTTTTCTTTTTTTTCCTCAATCTTTTTTGGGCAAATTCTGCATTTGAAGATTTTTCTAAGCACTTTGGGGGAAACACTAAATGAGTAAGTTATGCCTTTTACTTGGAAGACATCTAAGTCCATGTTCAAAAGACACTTTTTGCAAATAAAATCTTGTCTTGTTCATTAGGACAGCTTACTATTTAGAGAAAGCTGGAGGGAAGGGTTTATAGAATGTTATAATAGGGTTTCAAGAAGATAAGTCCTTCCCTAAACACATGTGTTGTGCAAGTGTGAATTTATATATATTTGTCCTAGGGTTTTCAATTTTTCTTCTTGGGTTGGGTATTTGACATAGATTTTGAAGAACTTCATTTCCAATACAAAATCTTCTACTGATGCTCAGGCTTTGATTATTGAAGAAACTTGAAACATAGGAAAGAAAATAGTAGGCTTAGGAAGAGAAGAGCAAACAGTTGAATAATAATGACTGAGAATGAACACATCAAGGGTCTAGCAGCACAGATATGCAGATAGGAACCATGCAGGTGGTTTAACCAGGGAAGCAGAGATGGGGAGCAAAGGCATCAGAACAGACTTGGAGACTACTGTCAGTCCCTAAAGAAGGAATTGTGTTTTAGCTTTAAACCATGGCAGCCTAATAATTGGTTAAAAATAATCGAGACAGCTCTTAGTGGGCATACAGACCCCAAACTAAATTTTTTTGTTAAATGTAAATTTCATGGCTTATTTAATTTGTACACAGAAGTCAGTCCAGGATGTGATAGATACTGTTTATTGATACATGCAGGGAATATTTGTGTATTTATTAATTTATCTATTTATTCATTCAACAAACAGCTATTCCTACAATGAAGAAGCAACATTGGCAGAGCTTGGTAAAAATACTGTTGCTGAACAACATAAAGATGGGTAAGAATTAGCATAATAATTGAGGAAGGGCAGTGTTGATTATTACTAAAGCTAAAGATAAGCCACACACATTGAAGTATTGAACATTAAGATGAGTTCAACACAGATATGGACGGATATACAATAGAGAATGAGCAATATGGCACTGATGTTGTCTGGGGTATTTTGCACACTGGTCTAAAGACCAGGTAAGACAGAAGTATCTCCATATATGAGTACCTCATGTATTCAGTACATGGTTTATGGTCATTAAGGGAGCCTGCAGAGTAGAGGGACAGAGGCTCAAGACATGGGATTTCCAGGTTCACTTATCTTTAGCTCTGTGACTTTGAGCAGGTTACTTCTAGTCTCCTGAGTTGCTTCTTTCCTTCTTTTTTTCCCTTCTTTTCTTTTTTTGAGGCAGAGAGTCTTGCTTTGCTGCCGGGACTAGAGTACAGCAGAGTCATTACATCATCATAGCTCACTGCAACTTCATAATCCTAGGCTCAAGTGATTCTCCTGCCTTTGCCTCCCTAGTATTTGGGACAAGTGCATACAGCCATGACTGGCTTATATTTTTTATTTTTGTATAAAAGAGGTCTTGGTGTCTCCTTGTTCAGGCTTATCTCAAACTCAAACTCAAGCGATCTTCCTGCCTTGGTCTTCCAGGGTGCTAGGATTACAGGCACGAGCCTATGTGACCAGCCTTAAGTTCCTCTATGGTCTATGATTCCTTCTGATTCTGCATCTTGGGTAGGTGGAAGAATGTTCTCTGCTCTTAAACAGTAGGGAATTCACCTGGCCATTCTAAGGGAAGATCTGGTAGCCAAATGTGGGAAATGCTTCTATTTTTGAGAACATAACAGAGACTTCATTTCTTTCAGATAAGCCAAACATAAAGTGCAATAGTTATTGGACAGGAAGGGCCAGATAACCCAGCCAAATCTGGGCTTGTGTGGCCGTTTCTGCCTTGGTGTGGGCACCCCTTTGGTACCAGTGACTCAGGAGGACATGCCCCAGAGCTGCCTTACAGGGGGACCCACTTTTTAACAAGTAGCTCTTTTGGTTATATCAGGATCAACTCACTGTCCACGGCTGATGACCAAACAATTACACCTTACTTTTAATCTAAACCTCCCATGACCCCATGAGGTAGATACTACCAACCGTATTCCATATACAAAGAAAATGAGGCTGAAACATTAAGAAGCATTTGAGATCTCACCACAACTAAATGTTATCAGCAATTCAAACTCAAGGCTCTCTGTCAGTTGCTATCCTATCAATGGCTTTCCTTTCCCCGGCCTTTAGAAATACAGATTGCCATTTTAGTGTTTGCCCCCCGCCCAAACTGGCAGGGAGAACGAGAGGTGTTCATGTGTGTCCTTTAGGTAAAGGTGTAGAAAAAGAATCCTTGTCGATAAATGGCTTGGGTCTTAATTCTGTTTAGTTAGACTGGGTTCAAGTAGGTACTGGCCTCTTGTGGGATTCAGAAGTTGCAGAACCTGTTGAAGACAAACTCATGGTGTTTGAATGTGCAATTAGGTCAGAACTGTGGAAAATATGCATGAACTCAGACCTAAGAAATAACTGTCAGGTTTGACATGAACCTGAAAATTAAGCTTCCCTCCGAGAAAGAAGGAGCTCAAAACTGAGATTTGGGGAGCAAATGAGATGGTCCAGGAGTGCCCATGAAGCACATGCAAAACTCTTTAAAGATTTTTTAAAAAAATTCCCTCACACACAAAAAGATAAGCCTGTGAGGTAATGTCTATGTTAATGAGCTCCATTTAGCCTTTCCACAGTGGACTGGTGTTTCTAAACAACATGCTGTACGGGATAAATATATACAATTTTTATTTGTCAAGTAAAAAGAAAAAATTCCCTGACTGTATTTCTCAAACCTGGAAATTATTACATTTCCCAACCAATAAACCTGACAGTAAAACATTATTTTTCCAGCCTTGGTTATATAATAAATGGAATGTGTTTGTTTTTATAAGTACCATTTTTAAAATAATCAAAGTTATCTGAGGGCAGCTCTTCCCCAAGCCAGGAATGTGCCTGAAGGACACGCAGCCTACAGTCTCTGGGTCCTCGGCTTGGCAGGTGAAGACTCCAATTCTTCTGTGCTCTCGCTAAAGGCCTGCCTGTCAGGAAGGAGGATGAGGACAGGCAAAGCAGTGGCCTTCCAGTGTTCCTTTGAATATTTCTTTTTTCTTACCAGGAGTCCAAACCTCCCTTCTCCCCTCTGGCTCAGAGTCACCTCTCCATCATTCTGGGTCAATTCTTCCTTATTTCCAGAAGCAGAAGGTAACTTCCCTTCTTCAGAACTTTCCCACCCTCAGTCTTGTAGACAGCACCTCTGTGAGGTTTGCTTATGTTCACTTTTAATACTTGGTTATAAGACATTTCAAACTCATGGAATAAGTCAGATGCACCTTCAATCACTGCTCTACTTTGGACAGAATCATTAACTTAAGCCTTCGAGATCTTGCCTGTAAAATGGGGATAAAAAGAGATAACTGAAGAAATTTGCTGTGAAGATTACCTGAAGTAAAATCTAGTCTCTAGCACACTGCCTGGCTCCTAACAGGCATGCTGTTACTAACATTATTCTTATTACATACAGTGATATCCCCGTATGATCATGGGGTCCTATATTTCTGGGTCCTATATTTCCCTGTATGATCATGGGGTCCTATATTTCTGGGTCCTATATTTCTCATGGGTCTCCAGCAGCGTCCACCCAGCAAAGGGCTAGAAAGATAGATCACGTGATCAGCAAACAGGTGTTTAACGGAAGTGCATCAGTCTTTGTAAAGGACACGTGTGAGCACAGCTCAACCACAAAACCGCACCACTGACACTGCTCTTTGAAGTGGAAACAAGATGGTATTTTTTCCCACTCTGCAGAAGAAGTAGTTTATAATTCAATAAATATTATAAACAAGAGGATACAATTTGTATGGTGTGAGGAATCATAGCAGAAATAAAGGCTATTTATTATTCCATTTCAAGAAAGTGAAAAACAGAGGAGGCATTTAACTGTGTGTTTAATTCTGCAATTCTGTGGGGTAAAACATGGTCAGGGAGAACCACTCAAAATCTGCAGTCTGGGTGCTAGAATCACAGAATATCAGGAAAGGATTGCTTAGTGGATTCCATCTTTCCACTGATGAGGAAACTGAGGGTCCGAGAAGTCAGACCATGTTGTTGGTGAAGCGACCCCAACCCGGGCCTCGGGACCCTGGTCTTCTTCCCACTCATGGGAGCAGCCAGCCTGTTCCTGTTATTTTCCTGCCCAGGTTCCTGACTTTGCAGTTTCTTTGCCTATTCTGCCTAATGATTGTGAAGGTCCAGGAGGGAATGTGCTACAGCCAGATGGGGATGGAGTTTGGGGGGCAGGACCTTGCAGAACAACTTACGATTTGCTTCTGAGACTCAACTCAAGAGAGGAGACACATAGGCAGTTCTGATTTCAATAAAAGTCACTGGTAATAATGGACAAGATCAGAGTACAGTTTGTTCCTTAAAATAAGAAAAATAGGTGGTGTCCATCCCTGACAAGGCAGCATTTTCCCTCAGGGTGATAGGTGGGGACTTTATGGCTACCTCTTTGTCTCATGTCCCAGACACCCAAATTGCCCCTTCTGAGGGGGTTCTCAGAGGGCAATCCATAACAAACCTAAGAGTTCCTTCTGGGCATAGAACTTTGGAGTTGCAGTTCTTGGAGCTGGACAGGTGCTCGCTGCATCTTCCTGAAAAGGATGGACCACCAAAGGGGACAAGGATTGCAGATTCCATAGTTCTACCCTGTGGGGGCCATCTTTCCTGGAGGTGGGGCCTCTAGGTTGCTGCTGGCCCAGCTCCTCCTCCTCCCACTCTCTGAGAAAGCATGCCGTGTTGACTCCCATGGTCTGTGTCTCACTTTCAGTTTTTAATTTCATTTTATTTTTTCCCTACCTCTCCAAAGCTTGGAGCCCTGGTTGTGCGGTTGTGGTAAAAATCAATTCAGGGTCCTTTTATCTCCGCATTAGGCTCCCATAACCAGCTGTTTTTATATGGCAGTCCCCACAGGCCAGGCCTGATCTAGTGACCATTTGCAAGAAAACAAAAGAAGAGAAAAAGGCTGATGATGGCAGCTTTTGAAGGTGAGTCGAGTGATGCCAACAGAGAAAGAAAAAATTAAAAGATGGCATTTCCATGCAGCCATGAAAGGAGACAGGAATCCTTCCTCTTCTCAAACAATAAAGGCTCACTGCTAATTTTAACCAGAGTCAGTTCTGGAAAACCTGCAGTTGACTCTGAGTCACTGGCCCTCCAGGGAATAGGAGGTAGGGAGGTGGGGGCAGGGCAGCAGCTGTGTATGTGTGTGTGTGTGTGTGTATGCTTGTGCACACCAGTGTGTATAATCTCACAGTGCCCAGAGCCCTGGAGATCCTGGAACACTTCAGTAGCACAGGCCAGATTCATTAAAAACCCTGGCTACAGGCCAGCAGTTAAAATTGAAGCAGCATATTTATTGCATTTTGTTCAAATAAATCTGAAAACGTGTGAATCATATTCCTTGGAGAGATTGGGAGAAGAAGTAAACAACATCAGGCTAATACTTACAAGCCGTGGCGGAGAGAGAACAAAGATACAGAAGGTTCCGCCTCGGCAGGAACTCTGCGAGATGCTCACTCTTCCTAGGTGGGGGCCACACTCTCCCACTACTTTCTCTGCAGGCTCCATGCTGGCCTTGGTGTCACTCTAGGGCACAGGCTCTGCCCTCCGCCCTGGGTTTCTCAGCTGCACCCTGGCTAATTCCACTCCGCTTGGCGGGTGTGTTGTCTCCTAGACACAGCGGCTGCCATCCTGCTTTCTAATGGCAGCTGCAGAAATTAGATTCAATTATAGGTTTTCCTAAAATAGTATAGAAGGGAAAATCTCCCTCCCTGCATCCCCACCAGCCAGTTCATATGAAACTCGGCAAGAGCTCAAACTAATTATGTGCCTCTATAAAGCAAAATAAAGTAGCTGGTCAGTTCTATCACACGTGGGCTTTATTTTCTTTTGTTGTTTGATATCTTTCAGTGATGCTTGAAAGGGCTGTCTGTTTAGAGGGTGACCACCTTGTGGGTGGAGATTGTGGATGGGAATTTTGGCCTCAGTTTCCATAAGCGCAAAATGGTAATAATTCCGTCTATATAGTAGTTATGGGGACTGACCAAATGAGATGTCATATAAAAGGATCTAACAGTAGAACATAATATCCCCATGACTAAATGTCAGATCTCTTTTCTTTCTCCTTGTTAAAGAGATGATTTATGGGCATACCTATATAACACTTGTGATGTATTTTTTTCTGTTCAAGCAAGGCTGTTTCTATAAAATAATTTTGCTATCAACTTCTCTCCTCATTGCCCTCATTATACGTTTGCTTTTTGGTATGAAACACTGAGACAAGTATACTAATAGGTATGAAGTGTGGTTTATCATCTTTCCCTTATGTTACACACATGGCTGCTTATGCATCCTCAAAAGCCCTCTGACCTTCTTCCAGTTTTAACAGGCCTGGGGTATGGGTGGAGTGTTGGGAAGCCAGCTGATGGTCACCCAAGAAAAGCAGGTGCATGTCTGTGATACATTAAGGCCTTGGAAAAGGCAAAAGTGCTTCCATTTATATCTACTAACTGAAGTTAGGTTCTTAGATAAATGTGTCACAGTGACGGGGCTGAAGGTTAATCAAAATCCAGGCGTCAGCTGCCAATCCACATATCTGGCAAAGATGGCAGGTTTCTGAATTAGAGCCAAAACGTGAGGTGATCTGACACAACCTACGGGACTACTCACCTTGCTCAGACACCTAAGAGTAGAAAATGGAATGACTCCTGAGAATTTGGTCTTAGTCTAGCATCTTGATACCTTCTTCATCTCCAAGTTCAGGGTCATTCCTTTCTACCTTCTGTGCCTTAGACCCCCCCAAACCTGTGGGGAATTGTTCTAATACCTGACATCCTCTCCAGGTCCTGGAAGGCTCATCACTCATTAGAGAACTCCTGATGCCAAGGCAGAGAGTACAGAGCAGGTATACAATTGGTGTCCCCAGCATGTAACGCAGCTTCAGAAACTCTTTATCTCACTGTGTGGCTAATAGTAACAACAAACACTTAAATTTCAGGTATGCTAAGCTGAGACACCTTCCAAGCCCTTTACACATGTTGACTCATTTTATAACAACCCTATTTCTTGGAGTACTACACTCATTTCTATTTTGCAGAGAAGAACACTGAGACTGCAAAAGGGGTAAATAATTCACTCTTTATTATCAGAACCAGTAGGTCATAGAGCCAGAATGTGAATGCATGCAACCTGGCTACAAAGTCTTAACCACTAAACAATACCATACGGTTTGGGTTTGCTAACCCTATTAAGAGTTAGACCCTGGGTCCCCTCTACATTTCTGTTTCCTGAGTGTGTGGCAGGAAGAAATTCAGTAAGCCATCACTAGAGCAGATGGTAACAGGAAGGAAAACCAAGTTTCCCAGTTAAACAAGAGCATGTTTATTAATTGATTTCAATCTGCATGAACCCGTCTTTGGTTGCACAGGCCTAAATTGAAACGTGCTGCTCTTGTCCCAAGGAGGAGGACACAATCTGGATTATTTTCCTGTGATGGTGGATGGCAGGTCAGAACTGGGGAAAGACTCTGTGGCCAGTGAAGTAGGTCAGAGCTAAGGGGTTGGCAGGAGTTGAAGTCCCCTTTATTTCTCCATCCGCTTGCCTTGGACCATGGAACTTCAGTTGTTTCTTAACGGATGGCAATTGGCTACTTCACTGACTCCCTCAGCCTATATTCTGGCTGCTGATTGCACAGCACACACTGGCTTTCCACAGCCTTCCCAGCTTGGAGAATTAGAGTCCCAAAGCTCAATGATTCATTTTGCTGTACTCTCTCAGAATTCAGGGGAAAAAAGATTTTGCCAAACATCATTTGCTTATTGAATGAAAGAATGAATAGATTATTAAATTAAGGCAGAACCTGAGAATAAACTAAGTTGTTTAAACACATCTGCATATTCCCAAGTGTCTTGGACACCACATGCCTTTTCCTGAAAGCAAATTTAAAAATGGAGTAGAGAAAAATCGGGTGGGTGAGTTTTGTCTGTCAACTACAACTGTTAGAGCTTCAGACTCCACAGCAGGGTTGGGGGTGCCTAAGGACTGACATAGGGGCAGGACACTCAGTGGCTGCCACTCAAAAAAATCCCATATTGTCCCAAGTATCTTAAACAGCTCTAGAAATAGGCCTCTCAAAATTCCCACAGGGCTGAGGTAGCCAGATTTTCATGGCACCACTCATGAAATATATCATCAAAGGCAGAGCAATTTCTATAGTGTGAAGGGCAAGGGGTGAGCTCTGGGCCTCCCTGAGTCTTCTTGACCACTAGGAAGGGTGGGAGGATGGGGATGCTATACTGGCACCCAGCCAGCATCCTGCTCTAAACTGTGCGGATGCCCCTGGGAGTCTGTAACCTAGAGGCTGGGTAGGTTGGTTGTAAACTTAACAGAAGCTATCAGCTTGCCTTCCCTAAGTACCAAACTTCTCCTGCCATTATGCAGAATTGCGGGGTCAAGTGTATTACTCATGTTTTTATTTCTGATGCTTTAACCTCTAGGGCCTTGTGGACCCTAAAGAAATTGTCCCTCCCCGGGCTAGAGATAGCAAAAGACTCCCCTGAGAGTGCACCTTGCATATGCAAGCCAACCAGTCTGCAGTCACACCTGCCAACCACCTCCCTGATGGGGTCCAACAGGTGAAGGCACTATTCCCTTGTCATAATATCACCCTAGGGCCAGGTACCAGGCAACCGGAGCAACCTCTATGCCCTGGAGCCTGCTGCAATTAGTCAAAGTTCTGAATTTGCCTGTCTAGCCTTGTATGGTCCCTTCCATGAAAAATCTCAGTAAAGGTTTGTATCCACACTTATGGAACTGACCCTCACACTTCCCCATGGAGCTCTGTGTGGTGTGCCATGCCTCTAGGGACTTGTGAGTATAAAACCCTCTCCTTTCAAGTCAGTCATTCCTACTTGCATCTCCTACCATATATGATGGAAACAAACCCCAATGCATTTTATCACATTAAGACTTGTGTCTACCCCTCCTCAACTCCCTGAGTCAAGGCTGGAGACTGATAAAGGAATCAGTGTTCTATAATTTCCTGAGCCCTTACTATAATATAATCCAGGGCCATTACTTTTTAATTTTATGTTAGGATCTTTCTTTAATGGGAATCTTTATTTTTAAAAACCTCTCAGGTATTTCTAACAACAACATCATTCACAACCACAGCAACAAAAGCTAACAGTCTAAAGAATCACAAGCTGGTTATTTTCTATGGATGATCCTCTTTGATATACTCAACCTCTATTTGTTGTCTTCAAAGACTGATTGCCCAAGATCATCCAGCTGGACAGAGGTGAAATTCAGACCTAGGGGATCTGACTTCTGAGGCAGTACCAAAAGCCAGTGAGCATCATGGAACATCCTTCCCAACCACACGTGGGAAGCAGGTTTCTGAACATCACTGAGACACATGTGCACAGCTCATGCTTGGTTTGCAAACTGGCTATTGGTCGAAGCATTATTTGTTACCTATCCCTAAGAGAGAGAGGGTGTCCCTGAATGTAAATCAAGTATGATGCCAAGAACACTGTTTAGCTCAGTCTTTTTTGTTGTTTTCTACTGATGTAACTTTGTGGATGAAGGACACAGTGTCATGATTTTCACTAAAGCACTATTTCCTAATTTTGCTCCCATGAACCAGTACTTTGAATACAATCCCTGCTGTAGATGGTGCAAGCTGCCCTATGCTATCTGAGAATTGTCTAGATGATCTAGTATGTTTGTTTGTTTAATCACTGACCAGACTACCGAGGGCCCACCCCAGGTCCAACATGGCGCTGGTTGCCCATGTCACAACATGCATCCCTGGAGCACAGGCTGCTTCCCCCTGGAAGTCTCTGATTCTAGTCACATTGTTCTGTTCCAACTAAATCAGAACCATCACCTGTGATTTATATTTTCCCATGCTTAGATCTTATTTACCCCTGACAGATTGTAGACTCTTTAATCCCAGAACTGTGCTGCATGCTTCTCTGGCATCTCAAAGCATCTGTATCAGTGGATTGTTTGATTTCACTTGATAACATGAATTATACCTTCTTACTGAATATTATGTATAATCCTATCTTAATTTTATATAGTTATAAAAGTATCATTTGCCTCTTTGAGTGAGAGTTTTACTTGCCTTTAGACTCTGGCATAAGCTAGCCATGACCTTGAGAAATTACTTAAGCCTCTTAAGCTTGAATGTTCTCATTTGTAAATATTAGTGGTGCCCAACTCTATAGGGTTGTTGTAAGGAATAACTAAATATTTAGAGTGTGTATTTATACACGCATAGTATTTAGCACAATGTTTGGCACATGGTAAAGGGTGAAATGGTATTTGCTGTTATTATTGTTATGACTTTCAATTAGTTGTGAATTAAGAGAGAGGGAGAAATTCCAGGACCCATTTTCTCAGTAACACCAATAAGAATCATCACTGGTGACATGCTGTCTCAGCACTATTTTGCAAAAACTTCTGGGCTGCCTTAATGTGTGCTTGGTTATTTATTTAAGTAATATAGACACATTTTAATACCTGCCTGAACCAAAAAAATTGTCATGACACATATCACCATCACCATCACCATCAAGTCCCTAAAAAGTTACAGAGAAATGCTATGGAAAGTGTGTGTGTGTGTACATATGTAATTTGAGGATTATCAGCTTTTATAAACTTCCCAGGTCCATGCTTCCTCCTATCTTGAGAAGATTTAGGAATGAACAGCCTCCCCAGAGTGTGAATTTACCAATATGATGGGGCAAAAGCAGCAGCTGATTGTAACTGAGGTGCTTTTCAGTTCAGGTGTTTAGCCACCCTTGACTCTCCAGGAGCAACATCAGTTTGTGCCAGAGCAAGCTTTGTGGGGCAGGCTAGATGCTCATGCAGAGGGGCCCGAGAGCAGCGGAGTGCCTGGAGAAGGGGGGAATGGTGTCAGGCAGGGGAGGCTTTTATAACTCAGGGCTTCTCCTTTCCTCTTCCCTGCCATGCTCAGTAATGGAACCTCCCAGGCGGAGGACTGTGGTTAACAGGCATTGATCTGTGTACCAAAGGCAAGACCACAACCGATTGGGGGAAAGGACATGTGATTAAACAGTTCACTGCCAACTGGAAACAAAAACACAGAGCTAGCAGGAGGTGCCAGTAGCATGGGAGATTGGAAAGGATAAGGCACTGAGACTCACAAGACCTGACTTGGGGTCCTAGTTCTGGAACACCCATGGTATTAAACCTGGCAGGTCACTCTCTGGGCCCTGGTTTACACATCAGACTGGGCAGGTCAGCGATTCCTAATCTCTCATTATCTCTTATAGAGGTCCAAATAAGATCCGAGATGTGAACCTTTCTGTGAAACACACAAATGTGACTGAACGATCATGTGGCTGGAAGGAGTGCCCTCTTGGAGCTATAAACATATCAGCCAAGGACCTGAGCAAACCTATGAAGGATAATAAATTGGACCGAATGATGACAAAAATAAAAGAAAAATCCCTCAAACAAAAAACAACAAGCGTGTTACAATCTTCCATACTCTCTAACAGCCACTGCTACTGCTGAACCACCCACTGAGGTTATATTATGCCCCATAAAAACCAGCACAATCATTATCTTCCCACCACGGGGGGGACACAACTCCACTCTGTGCTTCAGGCCACGGGCATCTGAGATGGAGGCCATTTCTCCAAGGCAGAACTGCTAACCTGGTGTGCACCTGGGTTGCCAGGGGGAACCTGGCAGCCAGCACCTGCTGCTGCAGCTGCAGCCCCAGCTTTCCTGTCGGCAAATGCCAAAAAGCATTTTGTGAGGTTGGCTGCAGGGCCTGGGGCTAAAAGTGAAACTCCTTCCAGTGCCCCGGAGGTGCGGTTGGCTGCTGGGTGGGAACATACTTCTTCCTGCATCCTCCCATCTGAGAACATGGCTTCTGAGGAGCCCTTGTTAAAGGAGTGTTGCCATGCAGTGCAAGGTGGCAGTCGCCTCCCCAGGCTCCTCTGTTTTCTCATTCTCATCTTTGTAAGCCAGCCCTGGAGGAATGCGCCACATCCTGTCCTGCAGCTGAGGGGACATTAGCTGTACTGTGTCCTCACCAAAAATCCTCCACTGCCAGAACTGTTGGGATCATGTGTCAATTCCAAAGTACCTGGACAGCAAGGAGGGAGGGAGGCCTTGCTGACTAGCTGCTCACTACCGTGCCCAGGCCAGGAGTTGGAGCCTGCTATTATAAGGCAATCTGAGCCCTGCTTATAGCTCTAAGAAAGAGAATAAGGGACTTTAGGGAATTAAATGTGCTTCCCCCTTCATAGCTTGATGTATGTATAATTGTTCCCATTTCTCTGAAGAGGAAAATTGGGGCTTAGACACATTTCACCTGAGATCAGAGCTAGTAACTAATTGGACGTAGAAGTAGAAACCTGGTCTGTCAAACTCCAAAGTCTTTTTGCTTTTAACCTCTTCAAGCTGCATTTGTTTTGCTGTGTGTGTGTGTGTGTGTGTGT
>NW_003852407.1:7712296-7713656 GCF_000181295.1 Otolemur garnettii
GTAGGCTGCCTTTCCTGTTGATGAAAGAGATGTAAACCTTAGGGTAATATTTCTGCCAGACCCCTGAAGGACATATGTGGTCTCTGATGAAAACTACACATTTTAAACCTGGTTCTGACCAGCTCCATCAAGACCTCTGCAAGCTATCATTGAGACTTTATACCTATGTACTCAACATCCAAGAGGTGAATGTATAAAACCTCTTATCCACTAGGGAAAAGATAGAATTTGGTTTCTGCTGCTCACACAGCAAGAGAAAGGGGGAAAATCAAATAATGACGTCCAGAGACCCAGAGCTCTCTCTGAACCCAGCTTTTCTGTATACAAACAAAGAGCTAAGGATGTCTCAGGAGTTTGTGGAACACATCGGAGGCAGGTCGACACAACATGGCTTTGGTAAGCGGGAGCTCTGAAGAGCCCTCGTCTGGAGCCCTCCTGCAGGAGGCTTTGGGCAAATATCTGCCTTTCATGACTTCTTGGACATGGATTGATAGATCCACCTTGACCTTATGTGGTCCAGCCATGATTCAGCCTCAGATTAGCTTCAAAGGTTACTAGGTCATGTTAGATTCAAGAAATAGTTTGGCCTTAATAAAAAGACAAAATATGGCCAGTTGATTCAGTTTTGAAAATTCATTATTTTTGAGTGTTTCTAAGTATCAATATGTCCAGTTGAATATGCAAATCATTCCTAATGATGGTACAAAAATGGAAAAATGAGGGAAAAAAATCACAGCTATGAGGTGGAAAAGATTGGAAAGGAGAGATCAGGAGATCATGTCCTAGTGCAAAGGATTTATGTAGGCCCATCATGAGGATGGTTGTCAAGGAAAGCAGAACATCATTTGGCGGCCTCATGGACTATATCTGGTAGGCTTCTGAGAGCCCATCTGAGTTTCTGAACAAGAGAATAATAATCAAAGTGAGGCTTTAAGTATTACTGGAGATCTTTTGTTTTATCTCCTCAATAAGTCCTTGAAGTGTGTATTGTTTGGGAACAAACATATTTAGAGAAAGATAGAACAAGACAAATTAAAGGGAACAGTTCATCTAATGTAGTATATTATTGCACAGGATAAATGAAAGAGATGAAAATAACAACTGCATAGAGAATAAGATGTGTTGACCATGATCAGCTGGAATTAGAAACTGATTGGAGGAGAGAAGTCATGAACAGGAATGGGTTTGGTTAGTGGTGGAATGCTAACTCTTTCTCTGGTGGCCTGGTGGTAGTAGGGGGGTTACAACTGGAGGGCATGGACATTATCTGACAGACTTTTTTTTTTTTTTTTTTAAAATAGACCTGCAATTTGAGCCTACAATTCCTTTACTAGGTATATATCCAGAAGACCAAAAATCA
>NW_003852407.1:7713712-7720086 GCF_000181295.1 Otolemur garnettii
ATTCATAATTGCTAAATCATAGAAGAAGCCCAAGTGCCCATCAACCCATGAATGGATAATAAATTGTGGTATATGTACATCATGAAATATTATGCAGCCTTAAAAAAGACAGAATGTGTTAATTGTTCTGCCAAGAACACAGTAAGTAAAGCAAGTAGACTGTTCTCAGAATGGGAGAGGATATTTGCAGGTTACGTTTCTCATAGAGGTCTGATAATCAGAATCCACAGAGAACTCAAACTTATTAATAAGAAAAGAACAAGTGATCCCATTTTACTATGGGCAAGAGACCTGAACAGAATCTTCTGCAAAGAAGACAGGTGCATGGTCAACAGACACATGAAAAAAATGCTCATCATCTTTAATCATCAGAGAAATGCAAATCAAAACCACTTTGAGGGCAGCACCTGTGGCTCAAAGGAGTAGGGCACCGGCCCCATATGCTAGAGGTGGCAGGTTCAAACCCAGCCCCGGCCAAAAATTGCAAAAACAAACAAACAAACAAACAAACAAAAAAAACACAAAAAAACCCAATCACTTTGAGATACCATCTAACTCCAGTAAAAGTAGCCCACATAACAAAAGCCCCAAACTACAGATGCTGGCATGGATGTGCAGAAAAGGGAACTCTTCTCCACTGCTGGTGGGAATGCAAACTAATACATTCCCTTTGGAAAGAAGTTTGGAGAACACTAAGGGATCTAAAAATTAACCTGCCATTGGATCCTGTAATTCCTCCACTAGGAGTATAACCAAAAGACCAAAACTCACTTTACAAAAATGATATTTGCACCAAATTATTCATTGCAGCTCAATTCATAATAGCCAAGTCATGAAAGAAGCCCAAGTGCCCATCAACCCATGAATGGATTAATAAATTCTGGTATATGTATACCATGGAATACTATGCAGCCTTAAAAAAGATGGAGACTTTACCTCTTTTATGTTTACATGGAGGGACCTGGAACATATTCTCCTGAGTAAAGTATCTCAGGAATAGAGGAAAAAGTATCCAATGTACTCAGTACTTTTATGAAACCAACTTATATTTATTCATACTTTCTTATGAAAGATAGAACACAACTATAGCATAGGATGAAGGAGAAAAATGGAGTGGGAAGGGAGGGGAGGGGAGAGGTTTGATAGAGGGAGGGTAAAAGGCGGGAGCATAGTGCAAGGGTACAAGTCAAATCTGCCAAGTGTAGAACATAAATGTCTTAACACAATAATCAAGTAAGTGAGGTGAAAGCTATGTTGATTGGCTTGATGTAAGCATGTCAGATTGTATAAAAATCAACACACTGTACCCTACATATGGCATAAATGTATTCATGATCTATATGTATATGACTTAATAAATAAAAATAAATAAAAATAACAATCCCAATCCATAAAATTCCTTTGTCCTGCACAAGCTATGTTCCTGGTATGTTTCCTGCCCATGATGAGAGAGAAGCTTAGCAGGATTGTTTCCCAGTGTCAATTAATGATGTCTTAAAAACGACATTGGGTGTGAACTGAAGAAAGAAAATCATTCTCTAATCTCAGCAGAAAGGCCAAGGATTGAGCTTTATAGTTCAGAAACTCTGCAGGGTTCAGCAGCAGAAAGAAATAAGCTCTCACCCTTGAATAAAGGTTGTGGTTTCAGTGCCTGGGCATATAAAGAAATCTGTTAGGAGCCAGGCGCACTGGGCCTGGGGCCACTGCTCTGTGGGCCTACAGGACGAAAGCGTGGTGAGACTGTGGTCAGATGGGCAGCAGGTTGGATCTCAGTAGACCTGCTCCTGATCCTGTTCCTTTTTTATATCTCTGGAGGGTTATCTGAATTCTAGGAATTTCTGATTCCTCATAGTAAAGATAAACAGAAGAGCTTTTTCCTTTCTAATAGTCTTTGATTCTATAACAGGCAGCTGGTTACAGGTCAGAAAGTGAAAGTTGAAAAGACATGGGTAGCAGAGGAGCTGTGTGTGCTCTGCACACTGCATGTGAGAGGGGGCACCAAGTTCAGGCTAAAGCAAGGCCAAACTGCACCCCATTGGTGAGAAAGAATGAATCTGGGATGCCAAAGGCAACATCTACTCGGGGCATTCCTGTTTACATGCTATGAATTGAAGAGAACCACAATAATTGGCCCCTATACCCAGTCTCACTCAAAGAAAGCAGGAGGTACACAATACCCAGTCAGGGCTATGTTCACACTTATGCAGTATGTTGCCTTGATTTCTACCAGGTGAGATTTGTTCTGGTGTGGGGTTTTTCCACTTTAGCACTCTTGACATTTAGATCAGATAATTCTCTGGGATAGGATGGGAGGGAAAACTGTCTTGTGCCTTGGAGGATGCTCAGCCACGTCCCTGGCCTCTACTCACTAGGTGCCTGTAGAAACCTTGACTTAGATATGATAAAAATGTCTCCAGACATTGACAAATGTCTCCTGGGGGGCTAAGTAATCCCCAGGTGAGCATTACTGCTCTAGTGAGATATTATCTTAGGGCAGGACTATCATACCCAAATCATAGAGCCCAGTGTTAAGAAATTTCACCCCTCTTGAGATGTAAAACAGAGCCACCACATTAGTCTACTAAGTTGGCCAGGTATTTGAGTCCTTATGCAACCAGATGGTGCAAAGATTTAAGAGAAGTGACTTTCAGATTACTGTTGTTTTTTCTTTCTCCTGACATCACTATTCTTTAGGCATTAATGTAGGAAGGGAAGTGTGGTCTTTTGTCAGACTCATAGGAGGATGGTTTGACTTGGGGCTGCAGGTGGGCTAGTCACTCCTTCATGGTTAGTGCAGGAAGCGCTTCCTGTGAGGCTGCACTCAGCGCAGACAGCAACCCTGCAGCCTGGTCCTGGTGGTGCTGGGTTGTGTGGGCCATGGTGTAATCCTGCTTCTTGAATAGGACAAAGGCCACTGAGTAGACCTGGACTCACATGGGCAAATGAGTTGGGATGGAAGGGAGTCATCACAGAAAGCAAATTACTCACTTCAAAGATACTGCCATTGTTGAAATGTTGCCGGACGTTTAGAACTGTTAGAACCCAATCCTGAACTAATCAACAGAGTCAGTCTCAGGAGCCTGTGACAGTCGTGAACCAGGAGCTGATTCACTAGTGCTGTCTACAGGTGATTTTTGAAAGCATATATATTTTTTAAAGTATATTCTCTGTATTTTCAGGGGAACAAGATTTTCACTGATGAAGAATATTTAGATGAAAATGTACCAAAGACTCAGGAGACAATTTCAGAAACATTCCAAATTATGTTAAGCCATGGCAGCTTTGTGGAATATGATGTATCCTCTCAAGACAAGAACTTATTCATTGGGTTTGGCACATATCGGTACGCTTCTTAAATGCATTAATCTAATTGCTCAGTACTAATATCTCATATTTATTAAAGTATGCAGCCCCCCTGCCCGACCCCAACAATCCAAGCCCTTAGCTACCTACCAATCCCCAAAGAAGCAGTGAGAGGTTAAGGACCTCTCTGTTCCAGGTTGCAGCCAACTTCTCCCTGTCCTTCCCAGGATCATGTTTTCAGCTGACCCCTTAAAATTGGCCTAAAATGTTGACAAGAAGCGACGCATTTCTATATAAAGGCTTTAAAGAAGTTCAGTGTCTCTTTAGGTAAGGGCGTTGCCAAGGTCTGAATATTCTGGAAGGCAAATCACAACTTGTCAGCAAAAGCTGGAGGCTACAGATACATGGTAGGAGGGTGAAACCACCCACCCAAGTTCTCAAAATTTGGCATTGCCCTGGGAAACATTTATAGGCTTAAAAAGGCAATTATAAAAGATACAAAAAATGGAGGGAGAGATAAAGGAAAAGAGAGAATGAATGGAGAACTGTTCCATCTTGAGCTACCATGAACACCACCAAATTAAAGTAAATCCCACACGAATAGGAAGACGGGTATTGAGGCAAGCATGAAATTCCAGAAAGGACAAAGCCTATGTTTTAAACACAGGACCATGTGCTTTGCTAGGAATGCTGTGTGTGCAGCCTCGTTTATAAGTCAGCAGAGGATTCAAGAATGGGATCTGTTCCTCTTGACAAAAAAATGAAAAGGTTCCCCTCAACCATCACTCCCCACCACCACCTCCTGCCCCTTGCCTTGTTCCAATCTCAGACTAAAAGATGGGATTCTAGGGTGAATTTTTGAAATGTGCTGTTTTGACTGTCTTTCATCAGTGGTGGAGAAACACAGGCATGGAGGGCAAGTGACCTGAACCGTGGTGGGGAAGGCTTTGTTTTTTTCAAAAAGATTTCAATGTGTGCAAATGAAGCGTCTTCTGATGAAGTGTCTTCTGAGGAAGCTTGTCAGACTTTTCAGATCTGCACTATTTTTAAGCTGGTTATTTGTATATTATTATTTTGTGGAGAAGCTTTGGATAATGCAGAAAATGTGGAGACACAGAGAAGAGCTGCTCCCTCTACCTCTGCAGGACAAAACCCCACCCTGACTTTCTTCTGTCTTGGATAAGTTTCCTGAGGATCCTTCAGTCTCAGGATGAGTCAACTGAGAGTGAAGGTAGCACAGTGGGAAAACCATGGACTAAGGCTGTGTGAGGTCTCTCCCATCTCTTCCAGGTTGCACCACCTTGGGTACGTTCCCTGGCCCTGCAAAGGAGGATAGTAGTATCTTCACTGCAGGGGGTTTGCAGGGCTCAAACTAGAACACATTTGTAAAGCAGCTCACAGTGGGCCCAGCACATAGGCCACAAGAGAAAGGAAAGTTTTCCTTCTGCTGTAGTTACTTTGGAGAATGATGAGATTAGGGGTTGCAGAGTGGGGAAAGTCTGCAAAGCACACCTGCCTGACCCTCCTCTTCAAAGAGAAGCCCCTTCTACAATATACTTAACATCAGAAATCTAAGTTCTGCTTGAACACAGGCAGCAATGAACAGCTCCCTGGCTCAGGCAGCCTGGGCTGGGTGGACAGCAGCCCACCTTGTGTGGACAGCCATCCACCTTGTGTTGAAAGCACTCCTTGCTTAAAATCTCTTACAGTGAGCCAATATTGGCCATGCTCTAGTTTCCACTGATAGGAATTGCTGATGTTTAATTGCAACAATATAATCAAAAACATCAACTGTGTACTTGCTTAGCAGGTACAGGCCCAAGAACTTTTCAGGCATTCTGGAATTTCATATTTGAAATACCCAGGGAGGTAGGAATTAATATTGCTTCCATTTTACAGATGGGGAAGCTAAGCCTTTGAGTGGTCATGTGACCTATCAAAATGCCTTCCTTAAGTGGAAGAGCTGAGACTTGAACCCACGGGGGCCTGAGTCCCAGCCTGTGCTGTGATGCGAGGCTACATTGCCATCCTTCATAGGTCAAGCATTGGGTGTGGTGTTCAATTCAGAAGAGGTATTGAGCAAGCAGAGAGTGACTGAATGAATGACTCCATGTGCACATACTAAGGAAGAAACCCATTTGCAAAATAGTGAGGTCCTGGGTTGTTGCAACCTCCGTTTGGTTGGGGTCCCACTTTCAATACCTTGTGGCCTCAGTGTTGTCACCAGCTGTCTCTATAACTCAGTACTGCTTCTAAGCAGATGAAAATGCAAGGCATGCTGTCTATCTGATGCACAGTTTGAGAGTGTCTGTGTGTTTGTGTGTGTTGTGTGCATTGCCGGGGTCTACAGATCTAGGCGTGTGGATTTTTAGCAGCATCTTAGTTACTGTTTAAGTTCTTTATCATGTTCCTTTACAACTTCTCTGCCTTTTCTTAATTTTTTCCCCAATGAGAAAACTGTAAGATGAAAAGTTATGGAATTCTGAGAGGTTTCCTTATCAAGTCTAAAATATACATGCATATTTTTTATTTTAAAATTATATTTAGTAAGATTTAGACAGACGCATTTTGAACAGATTTGCTGGTGAGGTGGTGGGGCATTGTAACAAAGCACAGAGCTCTCTCACTGCCCTCTCCCAACCTCCCTCAACACCCCCATCGTTGCTTGTCAAGGCTGGAGCTTGTTCCAAAGGCCTCAGGGCAATGCATCTGTGGTCAGCAGCATCCCGGCTGCGGTTTCTGCTCTGTTCCCAGCCTTGTTCTCATCCCTGGGCTCTCCTCTTTCTCTTGTTGACTATGCCTTCTCCTAAGGACTTGATTCTACTGTTGTGAGTGTTCTTTTGTCTGTCCTGGTCCAAATGTCTGATTATCTAATAACCAAGACCAGACTCCTCCCTCTAGGGGGACCACAACTATGGAACATATTACAAGTACAAGTTGGATCTATGAGGTATAGAGCATAAATGTCTTAATCCTGTAATTGGGTCAAAATGGTGAAGCCTATGTTGCTTAGTAGGATGTAAGCATTCCAATTTGTACAAATAATCAACACACTGAATCCTATAATGGCA
>NW_003852407.1:7720218-7741924 GCF_000181295.1 Otolemur garnettii
ATACCAGCTGAGACCCACTATTGGCCCTCATACCAACTGGGAAGTTAGAGTGCAGTGCTACTAGGTGAGGCTGGGATGAAACAGACCTTCGTCTTACAATGTGACCACGGATGAGAGGGTATCAGCAACTATAATCTCTGATTAAAAAAGAAAGACTAATAAGCTTGTGTGTGTGTTTCTTTCTTTCTCCTGGTTAAACATGTTAATTTGGCTGCATTTAATTCCACTATGATCAATCATGAGCTCATGTAGAATGTAAACTACTAGTGGTAGGGCATAGCTATTATCTTATTAGTTTCATCGTTGATTATCCAGCATTACATAACATAGGATTATATCCTTAAAAGTATTTGTGTGTGCTATTGGGGGTTGTGTATACACAGGCTAATTAAATCAACCAGTATGAAGTGGATTAACTCAGTCAGCTGATTCTAGTGATGCAGGCAAACTAAAAACTGTTCTGTGACTTTCCCTTTTACTGTGGCGCATAAATAAGAAGGGTTGCCATGAGTTATCTCCAAAGTTCTAACTTTCTGTCCCATTGTTCCTATGTAGACAAAGCACCAAATTTGTGATCCATTAACAACAAATAAAATAATGCCAGAGCTGTGGAAAGATCGTGCAAAAGTCCCAGAGGTTTTTCTTTCAGGTATCATTTAGTAGATGATGTTAAGACTTCAGACTTCTCATCTTCCCACCCACCCACAGTCTCTAACATATAAAAGACTGCAAGTGATATAAAAATGCTTATATTGACATTTTTCTGTTTCAAAGCATTCTTCTTATGCTGAGTCCTGGATGTTCTTTCAACAATGTTTAATTATCAACACATCAGAACTTACTGTAAACTTTTTGATTTCTGCCTGGGTCAATCACTCTGGGGCTCAAAAGGCTGTAACATGCAAGCTTGAATAATAATCTGATTCGGGAAATCAGACTATTATCCCTCAGAATATCATGGTGATCATCAGAGCTGTAGACTAAAAAGAGAGAGAGAAAAAAAGGTGACTTCTGTGAGGTCAAAGAGTGGAAGCTACTTGACAGAGAAATGAGATCTTAGTTGAGGCCAGAAGGATGGTCAGGATTGTTAACTGTTCATTACATAGGAAACAGAAGATTCTACCTCCAAATATATAAGGTTAACATTAACAGCTTAAGACCTCATTAGCTCTGGGTGCCTGGAAAGCTCTGGCCATGTCTTTTTTCTCCTCAAGTCATCAAGCCTCCCAAGTCATCATGGCAGAGTAACAAGTGTTTTCTGTTAGGGTTACTTTAGAACTGCGTCTCATAAAACAGCAGTGAATCATATTGTTTATTGAGTTCTGGTACTGTAGGTGGGTACATCATAAACCAACATCCCTGTGGATTTATTCCCCACCACCATCCCTCACACTTAATTTTAGACCAATCCACAGCATGGAGAGGAGGGCAAAAGACACGTCGGTGGGTGAGTCTATTTCCACAGCATCTTCCAACTGCAGCCTAGAGCGCTATCTACAGATCTAGCTGTATGTGGAAAGGGAACGGCAGTCGTCGAGATCAGCGCTGGAAACTGTGAATACAGTCAATATGTCTACTGAATGGTACATATGTTTGACTAGAAACAGACACATGGGTTTATGTGTATACAATTTCATTCTGTGCAGGGCAAGTGAATTCTCTGGGGTCTTTAAGGCTCATCAATCAACCTGGAAGAGAAAAGTTCTACCTGTAACTGGCCCAAGGTAGGGTCTCGAGAGGTGGCCACAGAGTCAAGAGTGGGGTGAGTTTCTGGAGACTAGAAACTCCCCTGGAACTGGGCTACCACCCACTCAGGTGTTTTCCATACACCTGGGACTGCCAGAAATGCAACAGTCGAGGGGTAGCTTGGCCTCAGCTTCTGTGTCCCCTCTGCCCTGCACCATGGTTGCATCGCCACAAAACCTCCTCACTATTGTGTCCATCCACTACTAGCCTGGCTTCTGAAAAGCTCCAAAGAACTCTAATGATCCCAATCTCACTTTCCTTTAACTAGAGTAGGGGCTGCTAAACGGCCTCTCGCTGCCTTTTGCATGTGGTGCTAATTAACATGATCCAAGTTACAATATGTGCTAAAGATTCCAGTTTTGTTACTTATTTAATGAGCTTCGTGGGATTTGAACATGAGGCTCAAAGTAGCTGGGGAAACCTCATAATTAGTTTCAATTACAAGAAGTTCCTACGCATTAAGACTATTTGATGAACTGCATAGGGAAGGAACTACCGACCAGATACAAATCACTAATTTTGTTTCATTTATTATTATACTTATTTTCTTCCTAATTAGTGCTGATTGGCTTATGATCCTAATTAATGCAAAGGAATTTGGAATGGTATACAATGGTATGGCTTAGAAGATGCCAGCATGTACAACTGCTAAATTATTGCTAATTGTTATTTACATGAGGCCTGGAAGACTAAGTATGCAATGTCTAATTAGCATTAAAGACATGGTATCCATTTCCAATTTACACTAAAGCAATGGAGATCAAATCATTAGTTTATAGAACTTGATCTTAGATCCTAAGAATTACACCATTGTATTGGGACCTCCACCTAAGGGGAAAGTTGTTTTCTCTTGTCTTCAATTGCATCTTGCCTGAGCTTGGCTAGAACTTTGCAAAAAAAGTTACACAGGCATACTCAGCATCACACTGGCAATGGGCTGCAATATTTAAGGAGTAGAGGCTTAGAGCCAACTGGTAAATAAGCCAAGTGTGAGGCCTCAGTTTCTTCCAACATGGAAAGGTGTGTGTGCTGGTTGGAGAGTGTGGGGTCCTGACATGGCAGTGTCCTGGGAAAGCCTCACCTCATCCTGACATCACAGTGCCTCAGAGTGGAACTCATGCGGTTTGCAGGATGACTGTTGGAGGCTTGGCCAGTATCACAGATGCAGACACTGTTAGTCAGGTGGGGATTGCAGTGATAGAACAAAGAGATGGTTCTGGATCTGCATGGCCCAGGCTCCAACCCTTAATCCAAAACACCATCAAGGAGTCCTGTTCTTCCTCCATGACACCACTGTTGTAATGAATGGCAAATATTGCTCCTCATTCTAATCTGATCTCCCCTAGTCAAGGAGGGGCTCAGAGGAAACACTCTGCTTCTGCCTGGGCACGGTTGTCATTTTGCCTGTTGCTTCCTCTTCCTTTTCTTCCACTAGCCTCTTATTTTTCCCTTTCCCCCCCTTGTTTTCTCCTTTGCTTCTGCCTTTCCCCTGTGTGGAAAGGAAGTGTTGGAGTAGGAGCCAGAGGACATGCTGGACTCAAGACTCTCCATCTCATAAGGCAGAAATGCTACCATCACCGCTCTGTCCCTTCCTCACAGCAGCACGTGGAAACTTGAATGAGATGACACAGGGGATCAGGAAGTTGGATACAAACAAGGAGCCTTCGAGTTACCTCAGTGCCCGAAAGAGTTAAAATAAAATCCAGTCCACGGACACATGGGCACTTCCCCTGTTCACCATCTTGCTGATATGTGGACAAAGAGGCACTTCTTGAAGGTGAGTCTGTAGAGCTGAATGAAGCCAAGGACACAGGCTGGCTTCTGCCCAGTACCCTGCGAGAAGACTTTTCATGTTCCCAGGCAAACATTGTTCCTGGCAATCTGGCTTTATCTAAACATGCCACTCTCTGTAGCCTCATAAGTATTTTTTCAACACACACACAAACACACACATACACACTTTTCTGAAAGAGAAACAAAAACAGTAGCTACTTGATGTTTAATAAAACCATGAGAAACAAATTTCTGTGTTCTGTAAATGACCTAGTCTGTGGTGTTAGCAGCACGAATGATGAAGACAGCAAGGTTAAACTACCTCTGTGTGTCATGTGTCTGCTATATGCATGCATACGCACAATTAAAGCTTGTGTTCTTTATATGTTCAGATGTAAATGTACAAATGTCAGTTACCTACTACCGCTCAAGGCATATAACATTGCCAGTACCTTAGATACCACCTGTCTACCCACCAAGGGCCTGTGTGTGAACTTGACTCTCCTTTCCTTCCTCTGTATATCTTTGCAGAGATACAGCAAAGTATTGCTGTATCCACCAGGGTCAAGGCTTGGGAATAGCTTTAAGGTCTAGAATTTAGTTGTTATTATCTTGGATGGATATCCTCGTGCCATGTACAACCATCCATAGAAATCCTGCCCGGACTCTTCTCTGCAGGTTTATCATAACTATGTGGGTCCCTGAATACGTTGCTTGTTAATATTTTTGAACTCTATAGAAATGGAGCCACATGCTTCTCTTGTTCAATATCCTGTTTTTAAGATTCATCCAGACTGATCTGTGTACATGTAGATCATTCATTTTCTTGGCTAATCATTTTCCTTTATATGAATAGTCCACTATCTGTCTATTTTAATGACAATGAACACCTAAATTGTGTCCAGTGTTTAGTTATTACAAAAAGAAGTTCATTGTAAGCATGCTGGTATCTGTCTTCTCTGCAACTGGGCAATGAAGCTTCTGGGTAAGATGTGGAGTACTTACATCTTTAATTTTACAATGTAATGCCAATTGTTTTCTAAAATGTTTGTGCCAACTGATATTCCCATTAGCAGGGTATAAAGAATTACCATTGCTCCTTGACTTCTTCAAGCCCTGTTATTAGAATTTGATTTTTGTCAGTTTGATGGTGATGGCTGTAATTTGCATTTTCCTGATTACAAATGAGATTGAATGTTTTCCCTGTACCTTCTCCTGTAAGAGGCCTTATCATGTCTTCCATCCAGGTTGGTTTTTATTTTTAATCAAATCATTTGTCTTTTAAAAATTATATTATAGGTTCTTTACATATTCTAATTTTAGTTGAATTTTAATACTTGCTGTTTTCTATATATCAGCAATGAATAGAAATATCCATCCAAAAGGCTTTTCTGTATTTACTCAAAACTTTCAGTCTTACTATCCTTGTATTAATTTTAACCTGTTTATATGTTCTTCCTGGATTTCACTGTTATCATACCACAAGCAAACAAGAGTTTTCTTTTTACTTTTCTGAAACTTATACTTTTATTTCTTTCAATTTCCTTATCTCACTGGCTGAAACCTGTAATGCAAGTTTTAATAGACAGGAAGACACTGGCCATCCTTGCCTTGCTGTTGATACTACAGGAAAGGCTTTCAGTGTTTCAGTGTGAGGGATGGTGCCCACTGCAGGGTTTTTCCTGATATTTCATATCAGGATAAGGAAGTTTATTCTTAGTTTGCTGAGAGCTTTTATCACAAATGAATGCTGACTTTTAACAAAGTATTGCTGTATTCCTGAGTTAAATCAAACTTGGTCAGAATGCGTTATTTTTTAAATATTATTTCCAGAGTCGGTTTGTTATTATCTTGGAGTGAATTTATATACATATTTATGATGAAATTGTTATGTTGTTGTTGTTATTATTATTATTTTCATTCTCTGATCGTGATCAGGGCTACATCTTGGGAAGAGGTCCCTCTTCTAAGCTTGGGTTGAGTTTGTGTACCGATGGAATTCCTGGGAGAAATAACTGGTAAACCTTTGGACCAGGTTTATTGAGAAGATTTTAGACAATTGATTCATTTTGTTTAATAATTAAAGGGAAATAAGGGCTTTTAGTTTCTTCTTGAGTTAATTTTATTAGGTTATATTCTTTTTCAAAGCCGTGTCTATCTCACTTAAGTGTTCAAATAGGTTGACATACAGTTGTTGAAATCACTTGTTCATAATAATAGTCTTTTCATCTCAGCCACACATTTGCAGTTATATTGCTACATACACTATTTTTTCTTCTTCCTTTATTATTTTTCTTTGCTTTCTATCTTTTCATTTTCCTTCAATTATTCTTGCCATACATTTTTATCACTTTTAAAAAAGTCATTTTGCTTTTCATAATCCTCTGTATGTTAACTGTCTTGTATTTTATTGATTTCTGCTTTTCTCTTTATCATTTCCTTTCTTTCACTTTCTTGAGGGATAGTCATTTAAAAAATAATTTCCAGTTTGTGAAGTTGCATGGCAAGCCTTTCTTGTTTTGGTGTTTCTTTTCTCTTATAATCCTTTAAATTTATAAATTTCTCTCCAAGAACCAAATCTAGCTGCATTCTACAATTCTGTTATGAGTTCTGGTAGGCAGTATTTTCACTAGTATTTCATCTTAAATTTTTTGACCTGTGAATTAATTGAAATGTTCTAATTTCCAATGATTCAAAGTTTTTAATGTCATCTTTTTGCTGTTGAATTTAATCTAATTGCCTTTCATTAGAGAATATGATCTCTACGACACTGATTCTTTGAAATTTGTTAAAGGTTCTCTATAGCCTGGAATGTCATAATTGTTCATTATTTCTCTATGTGTTCTTTGTGGTATTTTCTATTAGCTGGATGTGGCCTTTATGAATGTTTATTAAAATTAGATTTGCAAATTATTTTTTTTCCAGTTTCCTATTTTCTTACTCATCTGTTTTTTGTTTACTCGATCCATGATAGAAAAAGACTGGTTGGAATGTTCCACTCCCAGCTCGTTTGTCAATTTCACCTTTTTAAAAATATAGTTTTAAACTATTTTATTATGTAAATATAAGTGGGAATTTTCAAATCTTCTTGATTTTAACTGAACACTCTATTATTGAGGTTATGACCTTTTTGAAGTCAGTAGCTTTTTTTTTCTTTTTTGGGTCGGGGCTGGGTTTGAACCCGCCACCTCTGGCATAAGGGGCCAGTGCCCTACTCCTTTGAGCCACAGGTGCCACCCAACTTTTTTTTTTAAAGGCAAATAAGTAAAGGTTATCTTGGCTTGTATTAACATACATATCCCAGCTTTCTAGGCCAATCCGTCTGGTGTAGCTTATATTTTCCTGCTACCTTTATTTTTAGTCATATATGTCCATATCTTTCAGAGGTATGACTTATAACAAACATATTTATGGATTATAATTTTGACCTAATCTGGCCTTTGAAGACTTTTATGTTTGCTGTTATCATTAATTTATTTTGATTGCTTTGTGTTTGATATTATCCAATTTTTCAGTTTCTCATGTCTTTTTAAAAGACATATTTTTTTCCATTCCCCACCCCCCCATAAAGTTACACCGTTAATTCTTTCTATTTAATTTCTACCCTAGACATTCCAAAACCCATATTTAATATGACATTATCGTGTTAATATTTTAAACTGTTCTAAAATAACAAAACAATCTTTGAGTTTTAACCTTATTACTCCTGTTTTTACTATACTTATTTAGTACTTATGTCTCTTTCCTGGCACTACAAATTGAGCAGTATTTTTTATAAAGCCATTTGTATATTTAAATTTAAATTTATCTGCATTTTTTTCCACTCTTTTTTTTTTCACTATACCTTTATCACTGACTTTCTTTCTGGGATAATATTTATCTTTCTGAAGTACATACTTAAGAAATCTCTTTAGGGATAATCTATTGATAGCAAATGATCTCAGTTTTGTTAGACTTAAAATACATGTGTCTTTGTTTTTGACTTTGAAAGATGGTATCGTTCTAAAAATTTCTCTAGTTTGACAAGTTATTTTTCTCTCTGTACTTTGAAGATAGTTTTGAACTGGATTACACTGTCAGTGCTGAGAAGTTTGCTAAAAGCCTAATGCTTGTTTTCCCATTTTCTTTTTTCTTTTTTTTTTTTGTTATGGAGGTTATCTACCTTTTCCTCATGACTGCTGTTTGACGATAGTGTGTGCACTTAGGGAATTGTTTTTTCAATGTACTTTGTTTGGAATTTCTTGGATTCTCTGATTCTGGGGATTGATGCCTTTCATCAATCCTAGAAATTCTTAAGGATGATATATTCAAATATTCTTTTCACCCTTTTCCTTTTCCTGTCTCTTTTCTGGACTTTTAATAAGACATATTAAAAACCTACTCTTTATCTTATAGTTCTTATAACCTTTGTTTATTATTTTCCACTGTTTTCTGTCTACATTATAGATTTCTTTGAACCTATCTTCCATGTCAGTGATTTTCTCTTTAATTAAGCCTAATCTGCAATATTATTCATCATTGCATTTCTAATTTAAATGATTATGTATTTCTTTGCTTGAATTTCTCTCTGCTGTTTTTAAGTCTACCTTGTTCTATCTCAGAGTCTATTGTACTTATTCTGTTTTTGATGCCATCTTTTATTTTTTTTTAAACAAATTAAGCTTAGTTAGTTTGTAGTTGAGGGGGATTCATTTTTGCAGACGTAGTGGGTCTAATTTTACTCTTTGTTGTTTCTCCTGACTCTTATAAAAATGTGTTCCCTCATGCATTTTACATTATGATATTTTATCATGATTCATGCTTTTGGCATTTAATTTGTGAGGACTCTTTGAGTCATGGTTACTAAGTGCATTTTCTCAGAGATAATAAGCACTCACATCTGCCAGGTGCCTAGGGGAACTTTAAACAAAAATTTTGGCTTGGTCATTTTTAGTTTGCATAAGAAGTGTCTATTTTGATATCTCTCCCCCCCCATTCATGTGAGAACTGTTTGGGGTTCTCAGTAGTGACTAGTCCCTACAAAGAATGCAGAGATGGGCAAGATTCCTTTCTCTTTTTTGGGGAGATGGGTTCTATTCTATTCTACTCTTTGGGAGGGCTTTGCCTTATAAAATCTAGTCTTTCTGAAGGGATTTTGTCCCATTGCATGGGCAATACATGGGCTTACATAAATCTTTTCTTCCCTATGGGCAGTCAAATAAACCAAAGAGTTTGGATATCCAGAGATGAACAGATGACTCCAGAAAAGTTATCAACTTAAAGACTATCTACCTCCTTGATTTAGTGTTTTTCTGATCAATTTTAGCTTCTAAGAACCTCTATCCTCTACTCTTCACCTGGATATGAATTTAAACAGAGCTCTTAACTTTCTTCAGCTTTTAAATGTTTCCTATCAGAAGGGCTTTAAAGTATATCTTTCCTGCTATATCTTCACACTAGAAACCTTTTATGACATTTTAATCCAAATGTCAATACAAAGTGACCCGCTGACTGTTCTCTTTCTTTACCATTAGCACTTATTTTTTCTGAGCCTTATTCAGGCAATCTGAAACTCAGTTAATTAAGACTTTATACAACAAACACTTTGCAGCATCTATTGAAAAGTCATTTTTAACTTGCTTTTATAAATATATCCTATGATGTGAATTTTAAGCCACTTTCCTTTCTAAATCCTAGGCCAAAAATTCTGAACATGATGTTCCCTTCCCCTCCTTTCCAAATCCTATGAATGTATATACAATTCTATTTTTTTCTACAAAAGGGTGAATAATATTCAGAAAATTCTAAAACAAGTATGTAACCTTAAAAATAAAAGGTTAAGAATTGCTTATCTTAGAGGAATATCAACAATTAAAAAGGTTCACATTTATAGGAGAATTCTGGAAACTATGTCTGGGAAAAGGGAAGGAAAAATATCCCATGAGAAATAGTATATATAGCTGCATCTATATATGTTTGTCTATCTAAATGTAGATTGATCTGCCTGCTTACATATAATCAAACACACATGGCTACACTCTCACACATCTATGCACAACCTACTGTGCTGTGAAACAATAGTAAATGGGATTAGGAACTGGGATTATCAATTATAAAATTGTTTTCATTATGTGTTATTTTTCTATTGCAATCTTAAAAGTGATATACTGCTTGATCTTCACTGAAAGAACCAAACTGGTCATTGCTGAGAAAACTCTGACAGCACTCCTATTTAAAATGAGTAATTCTAAACTAACATTACCCGTCTTGACCCCCTGCCAGAGTTGGCTCCAAGGGATTTGGCTGTTTCCATAAATCACATCTTCTTTCCAAAGACAAAGACATTTGAGATATTCAGAAGAATGTTGCAGGGCTTGAAAGAATTTCCAAGAAACCTCTGAGACATCTTGAACAGGGGCAGCTGCTCTAGAATCTGTGCTACACAGTGGTCACCACTGCTGGACAGGGAGCAATTCTAATTTGGGGGCTTTGGTGCCATTGACCTCCTGAGCCTTACTCAATGTTTCATCCTACCTTATTACTCCTGTCTATCTTAAATATGTAAAACTAGAGGGTAGTGAACAAAGTGACTCTGACAGGTGTCTTGGTGAAGGAGCTTTGCATCCTGTTATAAGATATTGGTCAAAGCATATATAGTGGTGGTCTTATAAGATTACAATGGAGCTGAAAATTCCTATGCTTCAGTGATGTCCTAGCTGTTGTCACACTCACCCAATGCAAACAATCACGTTTGTGCTGATGCTGGTGTAAACCTACTGCACCACCAGTTCTGTGAAAGTTCTATTATGTATAGTACATGACACTTGACAATGGTAATAGGTGGCTATGTTACTGATTTTATATATTTAATACTTGTTATTGTTATTTTACAGTGTACTTTCTTTAATTATAGAAAAAAGCTAACTGTAAAATAGCCTCAGGCAGGTCCTTGAGGAGGTGTTCCAGTAGAAGGCCTTGCTATTACAGGAGATCACAGCTCCATGCACATTATTGCCCCCGGAGACCTTCAGTGGGGCAAGATGGGAGGTAGAAGGCAGTGATGTTGGTCATCATGACCCTGTCTAGGCCTAGGCTAAGGTATGTGCTTGAGACTTAGCTTTTAACAAAAAAGTTTAAAAAGTAAAATATAAAAATAAAGAAATTCAAAAGCAGAAAAGAAGCTTATAGGAATAGGATATAGAGAAAGGAAAGATTTTCATACTATTGTCTAATGTGTTTGCATCTTAAGATAAGTGCATTACAAAAGGGTCAAAGTTAAAATAGTTACGAAGCAAAGGTGAATTGTCCAGGAAAAGATTTCAATAAATGCCATGTAGCCTAAGTGTACAGAGTTTATAAAGTTTACAGTAGTATACAATAATGCCCTAGGCCAGGTGCCTCAAACTACGGCCCGCAGGCCACATGCACCGGGCAAGGACATTTATCCGGCCCGCTGGGTGTTCTTGCTGCAGTTGCCTGTCCTGTTTAGCAGCTGACTCGTCCTGGGGCCTGCAGTCCGGCCCTCCAATGGTCTGAGGGACAGTGAACTGGCCCCCTCTTTAAAAAGTTTGAGGACTCCTGCCCTAGGCCTTCACATCCACTCACTAGTAACTCACTGACTCATTTAGTCTTGTAAGATCCGCTCATGGTAAGTGTTTTATAGAGGTTTACCATTTTTTATCTTTTATAGTGTATTTTTGACCACCTTTGCTGGGGTTAGATATGTTTAGATACACAAATGCTTGCCACTGTGTTCAACTGCCTACAGTCTTCAGCATAGTAACATGTCGTGTAGGTTTTCAGTCTAGGAGAATAGGCTATACCACACTGCCTTGGTATGTTGTAGGCTAGACCATCTAGGTTTACACAAGTACACTGTGTCATATTGGCAGACAATGAAATTGTTTAACGACACTTTTCTCAGGACATGTTCCACTTGTTAAGTAATGCATAACTATTTTTTTTTTTTTTTGAGACAGAGTCTCACTTGGTTGCCCTGCCACTTGGTGGCATAACCCACAGCAACCTCAAACTCTTGGGCTCAAGTGATCATCTTGCACCAGCCTCCCGAGTAGCTGGGACTACAGGTGTCCACCACAACTAGGGGCGGACTAGTTTTTCTATTTTTAGTAGAGACGGGGTCTCACTCTTACTCAGGCTGGTCTTGAACTCCTGAACTGAAGCAATCCACTGCCTCAGCTTCCCAGAGTGCTAGAAGGCATGATTGTCTGTTAAAGAATGAATGTGTCTCTGGTACAAGGTGACACGCTGACATCTTGAGGGCTGAGGAGGTTTGGTTACACACACTAGGAGAAGCACGGTCATTTTACAGTTGTTCCTCAGCTACTCTCGGGCATAATGTATATTTTTCTTTCCCACTTTATAAAACTAAAAGTCTATAAATTGGTTGCTCTTTTCCTCTGGGAGCAACACTTTAATGGAGTATTGTACACTGTGATTCTCTGTTCCAAAGATTGTTTATAAAAGAAAAAGTCTTATGTTAGCCTCCCCTGCAGGATCTCTCTGGCCTTCACTGCAAATCTGTGAGGAAATCGTGGTACTTACGATGCTGTAGCTGGCTGAAGGTTGAATGTTGAAAATGAACAATGGAGAATTCATAGCCCTAAAAGCTGATTACCAGTAATCCTGCAGATACTAAATGGTGGATTATGGAGTGATTACTGACAAATTGATAGACTGGCACGTAGACGTTGTAAAAACTGAACAGTTGTACTGTAGATTTAAGTTAAGACCATTTAGGGGAAGAAAAAGAATCATCACCCAAGTAACTGTGGCCTTGAATGAGACTTGAATAAAATAAATAAGACTCTGCTCCTTGAATGATTCCATAGCTTAAAATAGTTCAACATTAATACATGCATTAAGCTAAGCCAGAATTATTATTACTACTGATATGTTATCACATGTAGAGTTGTCTGAACCACTTAGAGAGAGAGCTCTACAGAAATAGCAGATTTCTACAGAAATAAAATCTGGACAAAGTGAGACTGTGAACAAACTCCATGTTGTCTGAAAATGGGAAGAGAGTACCTGCTGCCTTCATGCTCTCCATTCTCTCATTTTGCACTGCTCATAATCTTGATTTATTCAACAGGTCTGGCTCTTCCCCAGTAAGTTTCCTAAAGATTTAGGGGTCTGAAGTCTGAGGGGGTCACAGGAAATATTAGATAGGGGTTTTCAGGGGCCTGGAAGCATACTGCAATTACAATCAAAGTCATGGCTGAAGTTAAGCCACACCATGACCCTGGTAGAGAACCTTAATTGCTGTTGTCACAGATATAGAAACACAAGGGCCCCTCAGGCCATGGACTGAAATCAGCAGAGGAAACAGAAGCTAGAACCCATGACTTTGCACTAAAGCCTGGAGTGGTCCCAAGATACCATATGCATTTCCCAGCCTTTAAAAGTAGAGGTCAAAAACGGTTTTCAAAATGATCCTTCATAAACCAGCGGAGATTATATGTCCCACAGAGAAGAGGAATAAAATACAAGGAAACTTCACGTTCTGCTGCAGAGGACATGCACACATCGAAGAGTTTCCAGTCTCTAGAATTATCTACATCAATGACTTATTCAGCTGACTGATCATCAGATTTATTATTTTACTTGTGTGGATAAAATCAAAAAGTTATACTCTTGTGTGGCTGAATATGCTTTTCAACAACTCATGGTAAACTCAGAAGAGGAGGAAAAAAAGCACATCAAGCCAAACCCATCAATGAAAAAAAAAAAAAGACTTTAGGCAGGGAATCCCCCAAATGATATAATAATCACAAAATCATCCAAACTGGATGTGGAAGGATGGGGCTCGGGCTCCAGCCTCCTGAGGCCACTGCTCCAGGAAGCCAAGGCACATGGACCTTGCAGCCGGCGTCCCCTGCCTCCTCGCCCTGCGCCTGCCATCTGCTTGCTTCCGAGGCGTTTTGCTTTCACACATTTCAATGATGCTACATTTGCCTCACCCAATGTGTATATTTTACACCTGTATAGAAAAAGGTTATTGGAAGTGTCATTTATTCCAGAGCTGTGAAATCACAAATGACGACTTAGTCCACAGTAACTTCGGTTCACACATTCAGACAACTGAGGGGCTTTTACTACCTTCAGCTCCACCCCCCTTCCCAAACTTCTGCTTTATGGGGAGCTTTTTTTATGCTTCCTACAATAAGCTCGCTCTGAATATAAATGCACATTTCCAACGTATATGGCACTTTCGAACAGCGTGAACAGGGAATCTCGGAAAGATGCGACAGTGAAGCAACTGCAAACGTAATACCCTGTTGTTTTTATTGCTAATTAGAAACAAAACACAAGTTCGACCTTATTGCAGGCTAATCAGCTATTAAAACTAAGTGCTTCTTTAAAAAAAAAAATCAAATCTGGTTGCCTTTTCAGACGTTATGAAAAAGAAAAGCAACCCAAAGAGGGCAGGTGCTTTAAAATCCTTGCCTTGTTCTCTGCACTGTTGCAGACTCACTGTGCGGTTCTAATGTCAACCGTCAATGCGGCGAGGCAGCCAGGAGGCTCAGGGCAAAGATGTGGCTGCCATAATAAGCCCTGGATGCTCTTCTCTTGAGAAGTCCTGTTATTGTCAGAAAGATGAATTCTAAAACAACTCTATATTGTGCAATCTGCAGATTTTATTGACAAAGGTGTCAAGTCTCGCAGAACTGAAAGTTGTTTCCCTTGTCGTGAAATAAATAAGCAGGTTTGCTCGAGCTCCCAGCTTTATTCAATTTGCTTAGATACAAGGTGACTGTAAGCATTGATTCCATGTAAGACCGGATATAGATTTTTTAAGGGAGGTACATGCTCTGGGAGTCAGAGTCACCTCTGAAGCAGACTGGCTTTGTGGCAAGCTCGTGGATTTAAGGGGAGAGAGAGCTGTTGGAACCTGAGGGATTATAGTGAGACCGAGGACAAGTGGGCAAGGCACGGTTTTCAGTGCTCTGCCTTATGGGACCATGGGGTGTTACAGTGGAAACTGGGAGCCTTGAAGGGTTCTGGATGCGGAACTGTACTTCTCCAACTTGTGAATGCCTCTCTTTTTAACAGATTGTTATTCTCCTACCTCAGAAGTTCTGATTCAGGAAGTCTGAGATGAAGCCTGGGAATTTGCATTTCAAATAAGTTCCCAAGTGAGGCAGATGCTATTAGTCTGGGGACCACATTTTGAGAACCAGCGGTCTACTACAACTCTCTCATTTTACAGATGCGCAGGCCAGATCTGCCCAGCTTGTAGGGGAAAGAGCCCAGCGTAGGAAATAAACCCACATTTCCTGCGTTCATGTTCAGGGTTCTCGCTGTTTTCCTACAACCATGCATTGCAACTTTTGCCTTGCTGCACATGAACACAACCTTAACCTAGTGTTGGGGAAGCTGTTTCTAAAGTTGGCAGCAGAGGTGGGTGCTTGGCTTCCTCCTGGGGGCCTGCACCGTGCTGACTTTCACCAAGGTGAACAGACTCCAAGCCTGAGAAAAGGAAAAAGTGTTTGGAGATTCCTCTCTTGACTCCTTCCTGCTTGTCAGAGAAGTGAGAGGCAGTGGAGGCTGAGGCTGCTCGGGAATGAACTTGGTTGTACGTGTATTATGCAGTAATGTGTTTCTAGAAACTGCACTTCTTTTCCTTTTATTTTTAAGCAGAGGAATGTGGCAGAGAGATGTGCAAATCAGAGAAGCTATTTGGGGCTTCATGACCTCTAAGGTCCCGTCTAACTTTGAGATTCTATGATCTATGAAATTGGCTTTTTTAATACATATTGTAGTAAAATTTCCTCATTTCAAACCCTACTAAACCATAGTTTGTGATGAGATGCGAGCTGTAATCAAATAACGCTGAGCCCTGAAAACAGTTTACCGTGCAAACTACCTATTTCCTGAGTCTTATTTCAGCAATCAATTTATAAAATACATGTCCTGACACCACTATCAAAATAACTCCAATCTCACTCAATCACTCTACCTGCCCTTAATCTGCTCCATTGTCAGCATTTATCAATATCTGAGATCATGTTACAGATTCACGACTTGCATATTGTCTGGCTCCCCTGAGACAAGAAGAGTGAACAAAATGTCACCTCTTTTGGCCTTTGTTCCAACTACAACTCTAAGACAGTGCTGGGGACACAGTGGCACTGGGTCAACATTTAGACAGTTAATGAATTCTGAAATTTCCATACCTCCAAATCCATACCCACAGAGGTTTCCAAAAACGTGAACTCAGTAACTATGAAAGAACTATTGTATTTGTGCAAATCTATTAAGTGAGGAATGAGCAGAGAGTCAAGACAGTGATATATTTCCACCCTGCCCGCCAACATATACAGTAGATGGTGCTAAGAAAAAATAAGGTCTGTTCAATTACATAGGGTGAGGTTTTCTTTTTGAGTCTTACTCATGTTTTATTTCTCTTAGAGCCTCCATATATAAGAGTTATTGGTGATGTTTATGAAATCAGGGTGGACCATTTGCTAGCATTTAGGTCGGGAACACCTTATTCCCAAATTCTGTACAGCAAAACCACCAGCTTGATCAATAGTTCAAAATTTCAGATTTATCCAACACATACAAAATACCATCCTGCTATTTGTAGTAGAATCACATAACTTAGAGATCATCTCTGTGAACCAAACTTTATTAAATTATCTTCAAAATTATGAAAGATAATGCTATTCAGACATTCACTGACTGCCATTTTGTTTCAAGATTCTGGACAGAGCCTGAAACTTAGCTGAACTTTGCCTTAAAGTAAGGCAAGTCCTTCGAAGTTATCTTAGAACAAAGGGCCAGACCCAGTGGCAAAGTTAAAAACTTCCAGAAATACAGTTTCAAGCCCAGAAACAAGGAAAATAACCGGAGTTGACTGCTCAGATTGCAATGGGAAGGAAATTCAGATTTGGAAATCAGGTCCATCAAGAGCAGAATGTCCATGAAAGTTCTTTCATGGAGCTGTCCAGGTAGCCTTCACCCGACAGGAGACCAGCCCCAACCTTTGATCAACTTCTAGCAGGGAGCCAGGGGAGAAGCCTCCCTGGGGGCTCAGAGGTACTGTAATCGTCTGTGGGACAAATGAGGTATTTAAATCGGCAGCTTGGTCGATGCAAAAAGCATCAAATCCGAAGTTAAGATGGATTTGGGTGGCCACTTTGGTTCAGCTCCTTATTAGCTACATGATCTTGGACAAATTATTCACTTCTTGATGCTCAATTTTCTCATCTTAAAATTGGGATAATTATGTCTACAGAATCTTTAAGGCTTATGGGATAATTAAAAATATTTTATACAAAATTTCAAACAGCCTCATATCTTGTAGCTTTAAAACCACATCAGCGAAGCAGGGTACAGTGGGCCACACCTGTAATCCCAGCACTTTGAGAGACCAAGGCAGGAGGATCACTTGAAATCAGGAGTTTGAGACCAGCCTGGGCAACATAGTGAGACCTCATCTCCACAAAAAATATGAAAAAGAAAAAAAAAAAATAGCCAGTCTTGGTGGCATACACCTGCTGTCCCAGCTACTCAGGAGGCTGAGGTGAGAATACTGCTTGAGCCCAGGAGTTCAAGGTTATAGTGAGCTAGGATGATGCCACTGTGCTACAGCCTGGCCAGTAGAGTTAGGCCCTGTCTCTATAAAATAAAAATTAAAAGAAAATGCAATGAGGAGACGGAGGGACGGGAAACATGCATCCATCTGTAAAGACTCACGATGCTCGCCGTTTCTCACTTTATTAAGAAGACACACACTTTTTATTTTGACATTTGATAATAGCACTTCTTTGAAATTTTGTCTTCTTTTCTGAAAAATCTGTTAAATGGGGCTACTCATATTTAGCTCTGCCTAGCTTGGGAGGCTTGCAAGGATCACAGCAGATAAAGCAGGTGAAAGCTGCCCTGAGTGAGGCAGATAAACACTGGGTAGTGTTACGGGTCAGGACTGTGTTCCTAATGCTCGCTCATTGGAGCAGGAGCTTCCTTGAGCTTTGTGATTAGTATAATGATACAAGATGTCATATAAAATCTCAGGGTTTCCCCTGCACAGGCAGACAACTTATCCCCGAGCCCAGCTTTCAGCTTCCCTCTTTCCCCACTCTGCAGTGAGGACAGGAAAGAAATTGGCTTGCGATAAACATCGTGGGATGCCTCTTGGAAGAAGGGGCTTCTGATGGTGAATTCTGTATTAACCCTCTTAAAATATGAGCCTGTCTCAATGTTTTATGTCATCAATTGTGATTGTCAGTTTCTTTTGCAAGCTGAGAAATAATGGAGCTATGTTTTTTTTTTTCCTTGCTTTTCCCAAACTAATGTTGGCCTGTGGGCCAGGTGCAGCTCTGGCTGAGGTGGGAGGATGAATTTGTTTCAAGAGTAGGGAAGATTTTATGATGCTGGGCAGTTCTTTTCAGACTCAGGAATAGGAACAGCACAGGTCCTTGAGCTGAAAATGTTCCACGCTGCTGAACTTTCTCGTAGAGGAAGACTATTCCTCTGGAAGCTGGGGAAGAATTTACTAACTCATCAGCCCTGCTTATTTCCATAGCAATCAGAGATCAGTCACTTTCAGATAGTTAGGAGCAAGAGACCAAGAGGCTGGAAGGCAAAGAGAGAGGTGCTCTCTCTCCTCACAGGGTCAGGCTCTGGGCTGCAACTGCAGGGCCGCTAGTGTTTACGGGCCAGACTGGCCTCTGTCAATTGAGGCTGGCAGCTCTAAAATCGGTCCCAGGTTCCAAGATCATTCTGGGAAGCAAGGTTTTAACTTCTACCAGGGAAACATAAAAAGCACAGCGACCCACTAATAAATCAGAAGACAATTAAGAGTAAAAAGTCAATGTTCAGGAAACATCAAGGTTCTGAATTAAATCAACATATCAAGGTAATTCAAAGGCTAGTGCCTGGAAGGCAGCATTTTATTCACAATCCAATTCATCCACCATGAAGCCTTTCCCCACTCGTGGGCTGCTTTCTCAGAGTGATTTGGGACCTGGCCAGCTGCAGCCAGTTTTTCTGGCTGAGACTCCTTCCCGAGTGCACACTGGCTAGCGTTTATAACCATGGCTAGACCAAGCTCATCTGCCGTTATCTCCCTTCTTTACTCCCATTTTCTTTTTCTTTCTTTTTTCCTAGAATATGTCATTGTCTGCATATACTTTCTCCATTTCTTTTTCTGTATCTATCCCAAATAGACCATAACATGCCCAAAAGACATTTTTGTGGGTCCTACGTGAGATCACAAAGACCATGTAACAGCTCCCCTTCCCTTTCAGCACATACTGAGGGGGCGATTTTAGAACTGGGTCCCCCAGTGAGTACAGAAACTCTTCTACATTTTTTATGTACATCAGCTCCCTTATTCTTTACAGTAATTCCCAGAACACGCATTATTATCCCCCATTTATAGACTTGGAAACTGAGATTCACAGAAGTTGAGTTACATGGCATACGTAGTCACAGAGCTAGTAAGTTATAGATTTGGGACTCAATTACAGGTTGATTTCAAAGACTATTGTGTTTGTTTTGCTTCAACCCCTGAGTCTATGGGCCTCAGAGTAACAAAAATAAAAAATGAATACATGAATACTTTTAAAGCATTTTCTGTATACCAACCTCTGTCTGCTCGAAGTGTCTTATATACAGTGACCCCTTTAGTCATTATAATATATCTATGATGTGATTATATATTAACATTTATCTACATATTACAAATGAAAGGGCTGGAGCATAGGGACAGAAATGACTCCCTGAGATCACCCAGCATTTTGAAGCCCAGGACTCTGATATCCACTAATCCCAACTAGGCCCAAGCTTTTACCTACTTACCCTGAGTACTTCAGCCCTGAGTTTCTATACCAGGATCGCCCATCCTAAGGCCCTAAACGTAAGATGGCTCACTCAGGTGCTTCTGGTTCTGGTGCCCAAACTGGGCGCAGCAGGGCTGATAAGAGTGGCTCACTTCCCAACAGCCTAGCTTTCCTGAGTTTATTCCACATCGTGAACAGTTTTTCCAATAGTGGCTTTTTCTTTGTGGTTTATTTATTTACTCATTCAGGTTCATTTGCTTTGGAGCGTCTTGAATGTCAGAGCATCAGATCTCAAATGCGAGCCAAGCATTGGCCTTTGCAACAGCCCAGGGTTAATACGGACTGCAAACAAGGGGGCTCCGCAACCCTCTGCGGCCCCCTCTGCTGCCCCAGCACCTGCTTCCTGCTTTCTGCTCCAGCACGTCTCCTGGGTCTTATGCAAAAGGGGCCTCCATACCCGGAGGAGCCGTGGTATCGGTATGTAGGAGGGTACCTATTCTTCCCCAAATCTCATTTCACTACCGAAGGAACATCTGTGCACAGTCTACTAATGGTGTCGATGGGGATCTTGAGAACTAACTCCTCAAGGCAGGGAGAAAGGAAAAAAAGCCTTAGACTTGCAAACCTGTATCCTGCTCCAAGCTTGGCCACGACGTCTTTATTTTAGCCAGGCCACTTAGCCCTCTGAGCCTTGACTCTGCCATTTTTAAGTTCAGGGGATTAATCTAGATTGGTATATTCTGAACCACCTTCTTCAGTGTGTCAGTATTCCTTAATATATTCATGGGTGGACTTGGGAAAATCAGAGTTGCACAGTCAGGCAAGGTGGGAAAAAGTAACTTTTCTTCTGTAAACAGAGTCACATCCCTCATAAGTATGTTGAAAGCGATGAGATGTTATGAAGTAAACATGTCTCTGCTGATTCCAATATTTAATAAACATATTTGACAATCAAACTCTTTTATTCACAGAATACCTATCAACACATCTTGGGGTACTGGGCAATGCTGAGAATTAGTTTTAGGATGTCACACAGTCCCCAAGCACAGAATCTTCACATTTAAACATTAGTAACCTGATAGTGAGCTGCTATGCTTGTTAAATGAATGAACTCCTAACATGACAAAAACTGTAAATGGTATTAAATGTGAATTTACTGTGGTCTAAGTCATCGGTTGACGAGAAGCAGAAGCGGAGCTGAAATTCTTCCTCTATGGTAAGTAGTGAGCGGTAAATGATAAATGAATGGTCCCCACAGGTGAGATTGTTAACAGTGTCCTGCATCCAGCAACACTGGAGATGCAGACAGTGTTTAATGATGCCGTGTTCCCAGGTTAATGATTAATTTGTTTTTTAGCGCAGAAAGACTCTTAAGAGAACTGCATACATTTAAATGGAAAAGAGCTTCTCTTCTTGGATATGAAATTTCCCAGTCCTATCTTTGTACCCTTTACTGATCTTTATACAGCCTGTGGCACTGGTAACAGGGCCACACATACAGAAGATAATAAATAGGCAGCGATGAGATCAAACTTCAGAAAGTGCCTTTGTGAGCTCTACATACCCACAAAAGGCAAAAAGACAGTAATCCAATTTTCAGGGAGAGATATGGCAGGTTGATTTAGTCAAACTGTATACGATTTCTACTTAGGTATCTTTTATTTTCCTTTTTCTTTCCATAACATATTTTATATGTAAAGGGAAAGTGAATTCTATAAAACGGCTGTGGTGTTTTAGAGATGCTGGTCTGCTCTTGACTCATCTTACTCTTAAGACTCTGAGAGCTCGGGATGTTCTTATTTTATTTTGAAAAGATCAGGAACTACTTCTCTCCTCTTCTAAATGTACGCAACACCCAAGTACGTACATTTGCTGTCTGTTTGTTTTTGTTTTTAGCAGGCGTTGGTAAGTCTAGTCCCATGGCTGTGCTGTGAGTCTGAGGCCACATCAGACATGTGAGGAGGTCTATGGGATCTGAAGCAAGGAACCTCACTGGCTTTTAGTCTAAACACCTCAAAGCCTTTTCTGTAGTGAAGGCACAATAGCATGTGAGGGTGAATGATCTCACACCCCTCTACCCTGCGCCCTCCCTCTCAGCCTTTCTATATGTCTGCAGAACAGTTTTTCCAATAGTGGCTTTTTCTTTGTGGTTTATTTATTTACTCATTCAGGTTCATTTGCTTTGGAGCGTCTTGAATGTCAGAGCGTCAGATCTCAAATGCGAGCCAAGCATTGGCCTTTGCAACAGCCCAGGGTTAATACGGACTGCAAACAAGGGGGCTCCGCAACCCCCTGCGGCCCCCTCTGCTGCCCCAGCACCTGCTTCCTGCTTTCTGCTCCAGCACGTCTCCTGGGTCTTATGCAAAAGGGGCCTCCATACCCGGAGGAGCCGTGGT
>NW_003852407.1:7742376-7793095 GCF_000181295.1 Otolemur garnettii
CTCTTTGCTGCCCTGGCTGTGACTCTGCTCTTTCTCTCCATCCAGCTACCAGGTGCTCAAAGCTTCATGCAAATGCTACCCTTTCTGGCCCTTTAGGAAGCACCCACTATTCTACCCAAGTTCTCCCAAGAACCCCACATGTCCTCTTAGCACCAAAGGCATCTGAGGCTGTGCCCTCCTCTGTCTCCATCTGCATCCCCTTGCTTAGAATGGGAACCCCTGGAGGGCGGCAACTGCATCTTGTGAGTCTTTGTGTATTAGATCACCTGATACAAGTAGCCAGATGTTTAATATGTATTTTTTTAAAAATAATCCCATGCATGTTAGGGTATACCAATAGGGTATGTATCTATTGCAAATCAACTAAAGTCATGGTAAACAAACATGAAATAAAGGTTGGCATACTATTGGTGCTCAATACATGATTAATAATAGTAATTTTAACCACTAACATTTATAGTTTGTTTCCTATGAGTCAGGCATTATGCTACAACTTTATGAGCAAACATACTCCATGAGGTGCTAGGTACTGTTTTCTGTAGTTGAAAAAACAGAGGTTGTTTAAATCCCTTGCCCAAGGCTGTTTGGTTGCTTTTCCTCCCTTCAGCCTCCTTCTTTGCCCAGTTCCTTCCACAATAACTCATCATTCTAAATTAGACGATGCTCATCTATTTTTGGTCTGAGTTCCTGAGCAGAGGTACTGAGGCCATCCCCTAAGGAACTCCCTGAGAAGTTCTCAGCTTCTCTGACTGATGAATGGAGAGTACACGCAGGAAGGTATTTTGAAAACTGTAAGTCATTATCTGAAAGCATGCAAAATACCCAGACGTGGAGAATTAGGATTTTTTGACTCAAAGGCAGGAGTAGATTGGGGTACCTGGTTGCCTATTTGACCTTGAGTGGATATTACTTTCAACTTCTCCAGGTGCCGTGACCCCTGAGGCCACCCTAGTCTGCCTGCTGCAACAAGGTCTAAAGCAAGCGCTGTGTGGGTGGGCCTAGGAGGCCAGCTCCATGCAGAAAATGAGGCAGTGAAAGGAGTGGGAGAGTTTGATCCTCAGAGCAATTTGATTTTCCAAACAGGAGGATGTTGTGAGGGGTTAGGTAAAGCTAACTCCAGGCAAGGAGTTATTTAATCACTGCTTCAAAACACAGGTACTTGACGTGGGAGGGACACCTGGGATTTCACGAATAAAGTCAAGCCTAGACCCAAGCCTAGACCCCAGCCAGCTAAGTATGCCTGCTTTTTCTGGGACAGGTTCACTTGCACACGGCCAGCACAATCAATGCCAAAGGCCCCAACCCAAAGTCTTTACTTTTTTTGAATAAAAATGTCTCTAAATGCTGAGGTTTCTAACTTCACAGGAAAAATTTGGGGGGGGGGGATGCTTAAAAGAACATTCTGTGTAGAATTAGGATGCCGCCAACAGTTTGTGGGTTGGACAGGGCACCGCGTTCCTCAAGATTAGACATCATTGAGGGTTTTTTCTTCTTCGTTCTTCATAGCAAGGAAATACAAATCCTCCTCTTGTGTCCGAGTTTCAATTCTTCAGACGTTTTGTACAATTTTGCCCATTCAGGAGTAACATTCAACTGAAGGAAAATGAGAAAAACTGTACCTATTTTTTCCCCTTGAAACCAAAAGAATTTAAAGATATCAAGTTTAGGTTTCTAATTAAATTTCTGAACCTTCTATTTTTTTTTTTTCATGAGAAAAAAATTTTAGTGGCTAGGAGGAGAAAGCACATGTTCTTCTGATTAGTAGAATTTGGGGGGTTGGTATTTTATGAAAATGCCACAGAGCTGTACCAGGATAGGGAGCGAGCGTTCAGAGTGAAACCCCCCCACCCTTGACTCCCACCAAAGAGAAATGTCAGTAAGAAATCCCAGCAGGGGAGTTATTTTACTTTTCACATGAAATAGAACACAGATTCTGAACTGCGAAAAGAAACGAAGAGTGAGAAATATTTTGATTTGACACATGTTCCGAGCCACCTCCCCCTAGCACCCGGGCTATTCCTGGATTACAAACAGGTTCTGGTTGCTGGATTGTCTCACCCGTGCACTTTCAAGGAGCAAGTCATTAAAACTCAATCATTCAGGCAGGGATTAGAGAAAAAGGCACCGTTACGTGCTTAAGAAGAAAGGATGTATTAAGCCATTCAGACATATAACAAAATTGAGAGATGGTGTGGAACTACTTAAACCATCCAGGTAAGTAATAGCATGGCCATACTCAGCTGTGTGAGACCCAGCAATGACCAAGTCGCTCCTCTGGCCCTAGAGGTCTCCTGCTGGCAGCACCCAGCTAAGCTCTCTGATAAGTGCACGCCTCACACGCTGACTTACCACTCAAGCTGAGAAGTCTATGTCCACTACTTTTCTTTCTCCTCACATTTTATTATTTATTGTATTTGTTTTTCCCTCTTCTGCTCTCTTCAGAAGGCTGTAATGACCACGAGTAGAGGAGAGCTCCCTCCTGTCTGTTTTGTTCACTTTTGTATTCCCAGTTGTGTGTGTCTGTCTTATGTGTTTGAGAGAGAGGAAAGAATACAGTGCGATGTTTTCTCAAAGAACACTGTACACATATATTCGTATTTCCCTAAAAGATTCCCTTCTATTCCCCATTTACTTAAATCCAGCCAATTCTTTAAAGTCCAGGCATGGTAACCCCACCTCCTTCATGGAGCATTCGGTCTGCCATTCTAGTCTAACAAAGAACTATCCTTCTTTACCACCCAATTTAGCAATGTGTAGTTCTAGAGTTGATGTCTTTAATTGTATTAAACTTATCCACCAGGTAGACTATCTACTAGATTCCAAAGAGAAATCTACAAACAAATGAACAAAAATAACAAAAAACCCCCACAAGTATTCAATCATGAGGCAAAATGTTAGTATCTATCCCTCTGAAGCATGTTCTGGGACAAAGAAAGAACTTGTGTGAAAGTCAGAAGATGTTGAAATATGAGGTGTCTGTGTACAAGGAGCAGCGAGGAGCTCCCAGGGGCTGGAGTGCAGCGGGGGAGCTGTGTCTGGGATCAAGATCTATTTTCCTCTGCTATTCGAGGGACCACATGAGAAAGATGTGGGCAGATTCTAAAAGCAAAGACCAGCAAAGGACTTCAGTGCTAAAACTATAAGGAACCAAGTGGAATGGCAATCAGAATGCCCTTGGAAGTGGATCCTTCTCCAGAACTCCTAGTCAGAAACACAACCTTGACCACATGTTGATTTCTGCCTCCTAAAACCTTAAACAGGGACTCAGCTGTGCCCACTGGACTAATGACCTAGGAGAACTGTGAAATAACAAATTTGTGTTGCTTGGAGCTGATAAATAGAAATAGAAAATGAACACACATTTCATTATTTTTCTTATCACTGTATTTTTATGGCTGGGGTTAGTAGATAAATTGGTCTATAAAACAGGTGCTACTGAATAGTGTTATAAACTCTCACTGTGATAGTCCAAATGCCAAGAGATTAAGATACGGTTGCCCTTCCATGAGAATGTCCAACTCCTGCAGAGAATATCTACATAGTGAACTTCCAGTTATCTTTGGGCAAAATGTGTATTTTGTTTCTTATCCACTTTTCCCATATAATCCTGACACCTTATCCTAATCAGCCAATACAATGTGTCCAGCAGATTTCTGCCTCTGTCTGTGTATACAGACATGCATGTGTGTTCAGAGATGGATTTAGCTTCACCTCAGGCAGAGAGTAATTGGGAATTGCTGTTAGAGAAACTTCTATAGCAATCTGCACTCTAGTATTTTCTGTGCTTGAATATATTATCCCAAGTGGAAATGAAAGGGAATAAACATTATTAACAACTATGTGCTAAGCAGCATGCTGGCTGCTCCTGTGTCTATTCCCCCTTTATTTGGCTCTCATAAAACTCTGTGAGGTCGGTATTAATAGCTTCATTCTTCAGAGGAAGACAAGGAGGATCAAAGAGGCTAAGGCACCCAAGGTCACACTACTGGCACCTGGGGGATTTAGCAGACTTCTTTACTAGGCTGCCTTAGAAGTTGTTTATTCTCAAGCTAGTGTTTCTCAAAGTGTGGGCCAGGAACCCATGGTGGTCTGCAAGGACCAAAGCCATCAGTCAGTAGGTCAGTGGCATCTGTGCTCAGCTGCATCTAGTGGATCACATGAGCTACAAAAAGAGTATGTTATGATTCCCATCCCCCCCACAACTAAAGTTTGATTTGGTAAGGAGTAAGACATTCCTACCTAAAATAAAGGCAAGCAATATAAGGTCAGATATACATAAGCACTGAAATGAGAGCGAAGGTATCAGTTCTATCAGAGATGCAGGAGACAAGGTAAGAAAATGAGGAGGTGAGAGGATGTACGTGAAGGGAACAATGTGGGATGGGAGAAGAAGGGCTCATTATGGTATGTTCTGTAGAACAAGGAGGAGATTTAGCAGGACCCAATGAGAGGGAAGAAAGCTGAAAATGATCAAGAAACAAGGTAAGACCATTAAGGGTGGACAATGGAGTGTCTTATAAGACAGATAATTTTGTGCTTGATATAACAGGAATTAATATTTCTACATCTGATATCAATTATTCATTTACCTATGGCTGACTTTACTGGTGTTCCATTAAAAGACAGCACACTCTTCTTTTTACGTTTCACTAATCAATATATCTATATCAATATATTTAGTTAGAGCTGGGAGAGAAGATGAGTAGAATTTTGCTATAGGTTGATCATTGCCAAAATGATCACTAAAATGAAAATGAAGTAGAGAAGCACTGCTCTGGGCCCAGAACTTGCAACCCTGGCAAATGAAATGTTGCTGGGGTCCCAGTAATGCCCACCTTGTAGGCGAGCTCGCATGCCAGCCTGGGGGACTCACTTCAAGGAGCCAATACTCACAGTCCTTCCTAGTGCTGGGAAAAGAGACTTACACACAGTATTCTCCTATCTAAGACAGACACTGGAACGTGTTTTCCTCTGTTATGATTAATAACCATTGAAATTAGAACAATAATTTCAGCTATTTGAGCAAACCCTCCATGGACTCCTGCTTGCACTGCCTGTGGAGATTTAGGAAATTTCCTGGATATAGTTTGTCTTTTCCTTTGCCTGATGCCTTGAGAAAAGCCCAACTTGGATCCTATGTAGACATGGATGTAATGGTTGAGGAGGAATGAAAGAAAAAACACAAATAGGAGAGCTGCTTTTTTGAAATGGGAATTGTCGACTTTACAACCTGCCTTGGAAACATCCATAGGTATATTGGGAAGGAAAGTAAGTACCAGGTAGTCTTTTGTCCCATCAGTCTACAATTAATAGTAGGTACCTTCCATCTAAATGCTCTCAGTATGAATGACAGCAATGCTGACCAATGAGAGAAGCTATAACCTATAATGTGACTTGCCCTGGGGCTGTGTGTCTATGTAAGTGGGAGTGATACTTGTAGCAGAAGCTGGATGATTGCATTTTACATTGCTGGGGTAGAGGTAGTATTTCAAGCTTTGAAAAACTTCTTGCATTTCCCCTTGTCAGATTCTGATCTGAGATGAAACACCCAGCACTCAGGACTCTTGGGAAAAATATTTGGCAATTGTCTTCAAGCCTCAACTAATTTGTCCCTTTCCTGGTTGTTGTCCTGGCTGGCACTTGAAATCTGGTGGAGATTTTAGTTGAACAGGATAGTCTGGATATCTGGGTAGTTTTCATGCCCGATTGCTGCTGCATTTATTTTTAAAATATACTCCCTGTTCGAGTAATGACACAGAATGCAGAAGGGAAGGTTAGCATCGTGATGTCTGAGAGAAGGCACTTAAGAGAAAATTGAAAAGACCAGACAACCAAAGTGATGGCGGGTAAAGAGGAGGAGAAGGAGGGGGCCCAGCTAGGTGGAATCATGGGCTGATGTGGGGAGACTGGGAGGAAAGGCAGATTGGAGCAAGGGGAGTGAGGACCATCAGCTGGAACCCGCAGATGTACATTATCACAGTGGCTATTCTAGATGTGGGATTGTAGATGATTTTATTTTTTCCTATATATTACAGGATTTTATAACTTTTCCAAATTTTCTTCATTAACAGATTTTTTTTTAGATGATAAAAGAAACAACACATCTTTTCCAAATAAGCTCTTACTATTAGCTGATGGATGGAGAAACCATTTTTATTTTTGTTGTTGGGGCCTAGAAATAAAAAGAAAACAGTATTTAGCTTTAAGGGGGCTCGTTATTCACCAGGAGATATACTGACACAGACTTGTATGATTACAACAGCGCTATTAAAGGATGACAAGATGTCTCTTTCATATTTATAGCTGCCACTTTCCCCAGGACTATGTTTTACAAATATTGGGTACTCAGTACCTTCTAAATGGTGTGATTAGAATAAATAGAGCAAAAATATAACAGCCCAAAGAAGAATATGCTATAAAAGAAACCTTTTTTGGCCTACTGGTCTTCTTGAATATAAGACAGATCCAACAGGTTTAGAACCACCGTTTTTCCAGCCCATATCTGATATCTGATACCTGCTGGACATGCAGAAGGGGATGAAATCTTCTAACAACTTCCCAAACTTTTGAGATGCATCCGTTTCTGACTCGCTTCACTCTGTGTGTGTATCTCATAGTGCAAGTTTCTGTCTGTTTCTTAGTAGATGTGTAAAGTCCTTCAAGTCATACAAAACTTTAAAAATACATAACTAAAATTTAAATATTAGTTTCAACGTTTTGTGATTCAGTGAAGAAAAGCATGCCAGTTCTCCATCTGTATCTCCTTTGTAATTTCTCAGGACAACCATGCTCCATCCAAGGTCTCTGTCCCCAAGTGAGATAAAGGCTTCGCACACAGAACTGGCCTCACAATTTGGGCTGGGCTAACCCTGGCTCCAAAAAGTTCCCTTTATACAAAACTGTTTTTAGCAAAAACTAAATCACCTACCAGCTGGTGCCTTATTCTGGGCCCCACTATTTAACCCACTGGCAAGGATCCTTCAGGGTTAACTCAGAAATGGAGTCATACTATTGACCTTGTCAAACACTTAAGAAAAAAGGTGATGCTGGGAAAATCCAAGATACCTGGGATACAGCAATATTTCTGCAAAAAAGCCCCCTGGCTGGTCACTTTGGATTTTGATTTCCTGGTCTGTCAAGTGGGAAAGCAACACGTACCTGTAGACCTCACAGGGTTTTGAAGATCAAACGAAGGTAAGAAAATGTGCTTTGAAAAGCATAGCGCCCTGATCTGATGTAAGAGATGGCTGTGATGTAGCCTCAGGCTAAGCTTTTTATCTCTTTGGGTCCTCAGATCCTCCATCAATAAGGTGAGCCCCATCTTTTTTACTGGCTCACTGGCCACCTTCTCAAAGTCCCAGCCCCTTCATTGAAGACAGTGAAAATCACGGCTGTTGGGAGTTGCCTGCTCTGTTCTGTCAACTCCCCTCCCCCCTCCTCTCAATACCTCCTTTTTATCTAGCTTGTTCTGAATCCTTCTGGAACAGGGCAAACACCAATACGACTTGCTTTTACAACACGCAACTTATTACTCTGAAAGTTATTTTATGGGTCCTTTTTTTCCCTACAGAATGGGTTTTATTTCCAGTCATTAAATGTATAAACTCCCATTATTCTCTCTAATTACTTTGTGTGTGTCTATATCCATCCCTTCTCTCCTGATAGCTACATAAGGTCTCTGAGGATGGGCATGTTTCCTGCATCATCATTTCACTCAGCATTGAGTACCAAAGCCAACAACCTTCATGCTCAGCACCCTTGAATGTCAATGTATCCTCCCTTCCCTTGGGATGCTCTTCATGGCAGCTACTCCTCTTAAAAACCCATCCCCACTCAATTGCTTTTACTTAGATCTAGCCAGGTGCCTTCCTGTACCCAGCACCTGTCTTCACTGATGCTGCTGTAGCGCTCACTTGCTACGCACCCACTCTCTAAGCTTCTGCAGCAGGATTTTGTCTTTCACTGAACACTGTTATCCTTGATGGCCAGTGAGTTAACATGAATTGAACTTGGTCTGCATTTATTCTCCAGTTGTTTTATGCACTTACTCTTTTCTCTTCCTTGCTTTTTCTTTTCTTCAGGTCTCCCTCATTTCCCCTGGCCCTATACTATGTGACCAAAGAGCTCCCAGTAATTTCTGAGAGTGCAAACTTTTAATGCACCAACACATGTATTTTATTCCATAAGTAAAGAGCTCTGAAAGACTTAACAGTTGGGCTTTAGTTTATAATGCTTTGTATATAGTAAATGTTCAGTAACAGATCTGTTGCTAGAACTTGTGGCAACTTGGATCATTCTTCCATGAATTCAAAGATACACAGCTGAGACCCATGGAACCACAGAGAAGAATTTTTAAATGATCATTAACATGACCCAAAATTAAGTGCTGGGGTGTCTATTGGGCAGGGAAGGGGGAAGGACCTGGAATCTCTTGCCTCTTTTCAAATGCTCCAACCTTTCCCTCTTCTAGACGTGGCCTTCATAGGGAGGGGGAATGACATAGCAAGAGGGACTCTGATGTTGTGTTTCTGTTCCCAGAATTGAGGGAACTTAGAATTAAGGCCTATGGAGGACAGGCTTGTCACTTCTCATCAAGGGAGGGCTCCTTTCAGAAACAAAGTCTCCTTCGAAGCTGGGGCACTGCTAAAAGAACAACAATGCTTTCACTTTCTGCACCTGCAGCCCCATTCTCTCATCATCCACTTACTCATTAACTCCTTGCCATTTGGATTTGGCACACAGCCCACTGAGCCTGAAACATATGAGATGCTAAATAATGTTTAACTTTTCTGTTGTCTTCAGGGCCATCAATATGTTCACATATATTCCCGTCTGTTCTCATCCTCTGCAAACTCTCTGCAACTTCTGGCCCTACTGAATACTCCTTTCTTCATAAACTCATCCTTCTCTGGAGTTTCTGGCATTCCTCCTCTGCATCCTTCTGATCTCCTTTTTCTCTGCTTCTCTCTTTTAGGTGGGCCCAAAGCTCCTCCCTTCCACCTTCTCTTCCTGACTCCCTCTCACGCTCACCTTTAGTGAATCTCTAGGTCCAGCCCTGAACGGTTTTGCCATTTGCTGCCTGAACCACTTGTTGCCCTGCCCACGAGCCAGGGTCTCTCTCTGAGGTCTGCAGCTCTATTTCTGTGCACCCACTCTGTCAATGGCCTGGTGGCAACATATTGGAATCATCTTTGACTTTAGCTAGAGAGGGAAAGAGATTCCTTATGGAGATATGATATATATATATATCTCCAAAAAATATATATCTGTTATATATCTATTATATCTATTATATATAATAGATATTAGATAATATATAATATGATATATAATATATATTAATATGTAATAGATATATATTATACATATATAATAGACATATATATTTTTTTGCTGGCACACCTGGTTCAATGATGCCTTTATCATGCTTATAATCTGGGGATGGAGGCATAGGGGAAGAAGGGCAGGTTGTGGATATGATCCAAAAAGTAAGTGGCTCATTCCAGTAAAGAATGAAGAGCACGGGGATGGGGTAAGTTTGTCCATTCATGACTAGGAGAAGAGTGTGGTCAGGAAAGAAAGACAAAGTATAATTTGGTCATTTCATGACTTTTGTCTGTTTCAAAAGTGGCTTCTCACTGACTGCTGAATGAAACACATGCCTCAGAAGGTGAGGAAAACACCTTCCAACCCATGATCACAATGCTTTTGTCTTACCTTAGTAGCCATGATTCCCCAACTAGTGGTCTAAACCTCAACAGAACTGTTCTCCACACCTTTCCCCAAACGCTTCATCACCTAAATACCTTTGTTTACATAGTTCCATGTTGGGCTTCCCATTCTGCTTACCCATCTCCACTCTCTGAAAGCCTCTTCCATCCTTCAAGACCCATCTTATAAGGCAACTACTGCAGGGTATTTCCAGGTCCTGTCTTTCCTCCCCCACAGAGGACACACAGACAACGCATCACCCTCTGGATAGCTCCCTTCTTCCATGACTTTCCAATGGCCCTCACATGTGTGCTGTCTGCTTTATAACATGATGAGCCGCAGCTGTTTTTTTCCTCTAGATTATAGGTGAGCCTCCTGGATTATAGCCTCTTGAGAGCCCAAGTTACTCATCTTTAAATTCTTCCCAAGATTATACCAAGCCTTATGCATACTAGGCCTTAAATATATAAGTTTGAAAATTTTCTCTTTTCTTTATCACTTTCCCTTGAATTCAGTCCATTTGCATTAAGTGCTATACTGGCCCAAGCCCAGGTCACAATCCTAATGAGTATCCAGGCCCATCACTTTTCCATTTACGGAGTCAAGAGATGGTTTTCTGGAGTTTCCTTCCAAAGGCACCTTCCTTATCTCTGCCCAGTGACAGTCCAGCCTTTGGAAGCATGCTGGCCCATCTCTCTAGCCAAGAATGGCTCCATGTTATACCAAGCCAAGTCTGTCAAAATTGTAACTTCTCTGCACCCACACCTGAATCTGCATAATTCCCTCATCCCACGGAGATATAAATAACAACTTCCAACAGGACAGGAGAACGTTTGCCAACTGTGGGAAGATAAATGGCTTGGGGACTTCATGCTCCAAAGGCAGAATTGCTCGATTTCTGATTTCAATGTAGCAAAAGAGATGCTGTGAGTCTAATTTTTTTTTTCATTGCCAGAAAGTTATGGGTTACACCATTTAATTTGATTAATTCCTGGTTTCCAAAAGGAAACCTTAGGAGGAACCTTGGGAGGCTCAATAAAATAAGTATGTGCAATTGTTACGACAGGAAAGGAAAAAAAAATGACTTCCATCAGAGCCCACAAAGGTCGTTTCCAGTCCCAAACATGGGTCCCTAGAGATAGCCTGGAAACCAAATTATTGTCAAAGAGATGCTTACCTTTTACAACAGCTCACAGCAAAAGAAAACATATAGCTTAACATCTCTCCCACGACTCACCTTTGTTTTCTCCCCCTTTTATACTCGCTTTCTCCTTTTCCTTCCTCCTAATGTTAAAATTCCCAGTCTGAGCTCATCAACCAATTAGATACATCTCATTAGATGAGTCACCTGACCTTCTCAAGTCTCAGTATGATCACGGGCAAAAATGAGGTGTTCGTATGACATTATCAAGAGTCTTTTAAATCTAGGTCTAAATATAAATTCAAGTGTGCCCTGTCCCCATACAACTGCTCACATTAGGGCTATGACCTCTATTTTTGAGATGATGAGTACTGTTTCAGCTTGCACAAGAAGCAAGCTAATATTTTGGTGGGGCTCAGGTACAGAGGGCGAGTTCCGCTTTTGGGAACAGTGAGATCAAATGGCTAAGTGAAGTAGCTGGAGCAAAATGGGAATAGGTGAGTCACATAGATTTATGTGAGCACCAATGGTATCTGTCTTCAGATTTCATTGAATAGTTCCTCAGTTGGTCAACATGGTCAATAACATGAGCATTTTCTTCCTAACTTCCCATTCTACATGTGATGTGTGTATATCCATGTTCCAATTCTGTTGTATACATTTGAGACCTTTAGAATCCTGGCCTATCAGGTCTGGTTAGAACCTTGATTGTCATAGTCCCCCTTAGAGAACCTGGTAATCGAAAAGAAGAGGTCAGCTGGTCAGTGTGGGAAAGAAGACCTGGACAGGGACTCATAATCCCATTTAAACCACACAACAGCCATCAGCTAATTAATCTTTCACCTTCTCCCCAAGAAGCACCCAGAATTCAGCCTGGATGAAGGTCAGCCAGACTACACTTCATCAGCTTTCCATTTTCTACTCTCCTTTTTTCTGGTCTTAACCTTCTCTTCCCATGAGCTTTCTTCTTCTTTTTATTCCACTGTTAGAAAACTTTCCTCCCATGTGCCTTTGTATAGTTTTTGTGACATCTCATCCATGTGGTTAATTCCTGCATCTGGATGACTGCTTGGAGAAGGTTTTTGTATTATTTTTGGCTGAGGCATCCGTTGCCTGCCAGTGAGTGACAGCAGAGACTGCCTCCCAGAATGCCCATGGTGCTGATAAGAGGCGTTGGCAAAGGTCAAGACAGAAGCCACAAGGAAAGGGAATTCCCAGGCTCAGGGAATCCAGCTACCTATATAGCAAGAGTCTGATGCCCAAGACGGAGCATAAGATTAGTCCTCAGCATCCATTTATCATGAGGAAAGCTCTTGACATTTGGGAGCTTGGGATGTCTACCTGCCCAATGATAGCATTGGAATAAGAGATAATACATGTAAATTTGCCCTTCTTACTGTTTTTCCACTATTTGATGGGAGTCTGGAAAGTAGTAATCACTATGTCTTAGTACCTGGCCTAATTTTTAGCTGAAGTTTGCAAAGATGGTTTCCCAGTAGTCTGAATAGGAAGAACATTATTCACACTCGAGACCTCTTCCACTGCCTTACGAGAGCTTGGCTTTGAAGGCACATGGAATCAATCTGACTATGCATTGTCAGCCTCAGACAGATTGCGCTTCTGGGACACTGATGCCTGTCAGCATGCAAGAGATGATGACATTTGGTGACAGAAAGGCTCAAATGGGGCTGTTAAGGCTTCTTCCAATTCTGAGATTGCACCTTCTTACTGATTATCTATTTTTTGGCCCCAGGCAAGCATTTTTACAAATGGACATTTAACAGATGGCACATATTTAGAAAATAAGCCAACAGAGCCACTGCCTTCTGAAACCAAAAAACAAAAAGTAAAATACGAAAAAACCAAATTAGAAGTCTATATGACTTCCCAGCTCCAGGTGTGTTATAAGGGGCCTAACAAGACAATGCAGGCACCTGCTGGGCCAGGGGAATTGAGAGCAAATGACTTCCAATCAGGAAAGAGGAAGTGAAGTGTGTGAGTACGGCCATGGCTAAATAAGGTCTCTAATTCCTCTCTTGGTGATGGTGACGACTTAGATTTATATGGTGCCTCTCATCAGCTCTGATCTCAGGGGGTGTGCAAATCCCCTTCTTAACTCAGCTCCTAAATCTGGTCCTTAACAGGCTAAAGGATGACATCCATATTTGTGCTGTATCTATTTAAGGGACGGATAGCTCACATGAAGTAACAAATTCAGAGAGGCTAAAAAAATGAGTTCAGAGTGAGAAAGAAAAGGTGGAGGGAGAGAAGCTGTGCAAAGTGCAGATGGCTTATTTTCAATTGTGGCCCTCTGTATCCTCCAGCTGAACAGACATATCCACTCAGGTAACATCTCTGAAAGATCTTAATGCTTCTGATAACCTCAGCCTCATCTCATCAGCCTTCTTTTTCATGGAGCATGGCACTGTTCAGACTGCATGACATTAAGGCAAAAGTTCTTCAGGGAGTTTTGATAAACTCTGACCTTGGGGTCCACATGCTGCTAAGGACATTTTGGGGGTTCAGGAATGAAGGAAACACTTGAGATGTAAGCAAGGAGAGGCAAAGGCTTGGAAGGGAAGGGACTGATAGGGAATCTGGTCTGCCTCAGCTAGATACTTGAGATGTGCAGGGACATCAGGCCTAAGTCATGGAGACAGAGAAGCCACAAACAATTATGACTTGCTACAGTGTTGGGAAAAAAATAAACTCATTCAATACAGCGATAGGCACAAAGCCACTGAAAAATGACTCTGAGAACTGGACTGGACTTCAGTAAGGACAGAGGTGAACGCCCTATCCATGCACGTGTCTCTGGGTTGACATTTAGGAAAGGGTAGGCCATGGAATTCCTGCTATATTGTTTGGGAGTGTTTTCTTCCTTAATTCTTTTCTGCAATCCTCACATCATCTCTGTGCAGACACCTTAGGGAAGGCCCTGCAATCTGATGGATGGGTTGTGAGAGTGAGGGCAGAGGTGACATAGAAGGGCACTGGGATGGACACTAGCAGGTGTGTTCTGGACTCGGCCTTCAATAGGTGGGTGATATGCAACCAACCCCCAGTGCAGTGGGTGAAGTCCTAAGCTTAAAATAAAAAGTGATGGCTTTCTGATCCTAGACAGCACACTTGACCGCTTTGAGCCTCAGCTTCCTGATCTGTAATACAGGAATGAAAGTAGCTTCCAGGATTGCAGGAAGGGTATTATGAAAAAATGTATGTGAAATGGCTTTAAGAATTGAAACACACTAGACACAAGACGTCAGACCCAATCCAAGTTACAGATAGACAGACAATACTCTGAAGAAGTGGAATACCATGCTGAAGGCCACACAGAGAGTTCACAACAGTTGGTTTTAGCTTCTGAGCTCTCCCCAGGACTGTTAAGTTAGGATTTTTGCTCTAAGTTGTTAGCAATAACCCACCACTATCATTTCCTAGCTAAATAATGCCCAGAAAACAGGAATATAAGAACACCCTTTGGCCACAGCTGGTTTAGGTCCCATGGATCAGTTTCATCATGCTGAAAGAGACACCGAGTATTTCTCATGCACAGGTTTACTCTGGTGCTTACTGTCCAGGTGGGCTTAACCTGAGCTCTGCACAAAACCGCCTTCAACAAAGTCCGATAATGAGAAATGGTGAAGCTCATGTGAACACATTCATGTGGGGCAGACATGAAGTGTGGGCCATTTATCACCTTCAGCAAATGCAGAAGACACAATTGCTAAATGGTCTCTGCACCAGCCAAGGGGAACATCAACCACTAAAAGGATGCCCCAAATTGTGAAAATCTGGAGCAACCTTTAAGTGGTTGCTAACTCATAATCACATTGCTTCCTGAACTCTGCTGGCCTAGAAAATGATCCTAATTGCTCACGAATAGCCTGCTCTTACCTTCACTAAGGTGTGAGTGGTACACATCACTCTACCCAAAGCTTAAACATGGATGACTGGTCTCTTCAAACCAGGCTTTGACCAGAGGATTTAATGTCACCCATTTTCATTTGATTCCCACCTCTTTGCAAAGGGGGAACATAAGAAATTATTTTAGCTTCCACAACTCCTAGAAAGAAGGATATACTATTTTCCTGATCAACTAAGTGCTCTGGTTTTGTATAGGAGTCTTACCTCTTACATGAGGCCTAGGGAGGGACAAAGTGATACTTTGGCAGAAATGTTAGGCTTCCCAGGGCAGGGAAGGATTTGTGTGAGTGGGAAGGTTAGCAAGGAAATTCTGCCAGCCACTGATGAGGATGAGGGTCTTTCTAGTAGCAACCAACACTGTAGTTTAGACTCGTGAGCAAAATCCCACCCCAGCGGACATGGTAAGAGACAAAGCAGTAAGGTCTCCTGAGGCAGGAAACACTCAGTACTTCCCAGCCAGGCCCTTTCCCATTATAGCAGGGAAAGACAGGTGTCTGAATATAGTCAAGACTTCCCTTTGCAGGCCCGCCCAGACTGCCTTATCAAATGCCCAGGGAAAAGAGAAAACTACATGACCTGAGGATGTGGTTCCCTGATCAGTTAGATGCCAAGATTCATTAGCGATTAGCTTGCAGTGTTTCTGCAGTGGCCTCGCACCTAAGATGCATGACCTCTGAAGCAAGCATTCCAGATGAACTAGGTAGTCATTCCCTTCCAGTCTTGGTGTTCTGAGGATCTTGGTGATATTCCTACTAAGCTTTAGAGCATTCATTCAACTAGCAAACTACAGCATTAGATGAGACAAGGACCCAAGGAGAGCATTTTAATAAAAAGCGTTAACTGTTCACAGGCATACTTATAGCCCAGGCAGCTATTGATACAACCTCTGGGTCCATGATTTCTCAAGCAATGGCACAGTTGAGAGGAAAGACAATAAAGATCAAGCAAACTGTGCAGAAAATGTGCAGCAAACTCAAACGTATGAGGACACCCATTTTCATTTGATTCCCACCTCTTTGCAAACTAGGGAACACAGGTACCAAGGATGCCTGGCTTCTGAGATGCAAGCCCAGCAATTAAACAAGTAGATTGTCCAAGTCTGAAGACAAACTTGGCCTTACCTGGAGACAAGGTGGAGTCATAAGAACCTCTCTCCTTGCGGTTCATCTTGAAGGCTTGGATGTCCTTTTCTCTGTACGTCCCAAAACCTTCGTAGCTCCTCCTTTTACTTCCACTCACATCACTGTCCCACTTGTCACTCGAAGGGGTCAGTTCACTGAACACGTCCAGGTTCTCTGATCTTGTGCTGCCACCGTCCCCACTGCTGCCAGAGTACCTTTTAGTACACGAGTCCACAGGCTCACTGCTCAAGTCGCCTTTGTCCTTGGCTGGCGTCCAATGCTGAGCATCAGAAAGCGACAGCGTCGACAGGGTGTCCACCTCGAAGTTGCTCTTAGAAGCTTTGTGGCTGGCTTCGCTGTGTTGGTGCTTCTGTTTCTCCTTATGCTTGTTCTTCTCACTCACCAGCGGGAGCTCTTTGTCTGCGCTACTCAGCCGCTCGCTCAGGATGTGGCTGGAGAAGCCTGTGGCTTTGCCTGTAAAGAGACCACTCAGGTTGTCGTGGGTCCCTAGGATCCGGTCTTCCTTGTGCTTGTGCTTGTGTTTGTGTTTCCTCTTGTGGAGCCGACCGCTGGACAGACTGGCACCGCCTACCTTGGGAGGGTTCAGGGATGGCTGCATGTCACCCAGGCCCATACCAACGGGTCCTGGCAGGTGTACGCCATGCTTTGCTTTATGCTTAGCTGTACCAGACATCTTGACGTGGGAGCTTGTGTGGAACTGAGGTGGTGGCACTGTTGGCCTCATGAATGGGGAGGCTGCTCCGAGCGTGTGCGATAGGTACAAAGGAGCTGGGTACTGACCATAGTAACCAAGGTTCATCATAGGCATTGATGTGTAAGGCATTCCATAGGGTGCATAGTAACTTCCACTGGGAATAGGGTAGCTGAACCCTTGTAAAAAAGGCACCTTTGTCATGGTGTCATTGGTTTTTGCAGGCCTACCACGCTTCTTCTTTGACTTCAAGTCTGAAGTCCTACGAAGATAGAGCAACGGGTCATATTGGATATATGGCACCGGGTAATAGTGATCAAAATTAATCCGAAAAATGCTGGGATATGGGTTCTCATGGTAAAAGGTGTAACTCCGGTGGGAGATCCTGAACACCTGGAACTTGGTGATGAGTTCCTCCAGGTCTGCCAGAAACTGGAGGTCATCACGGTTTTGCAGGCTTTTCCGTTTCCTCTTGTGCTTTGGCTTCTTGAGGCTTTCGTGGGCCAGAAAATTGTCCACAATGAGATGCTTCTGCCGGTGGCCATGCCGGTTCTTTGTGCTGGTGTCGGACGCAATGGCCTCCGGGTTATCCAAGGAGCAGAAATCAAAAGAATACCTCCGTCTGGATTCCGAACTCTTCTCTGCTTGGTCAGACGTGCTGTTGTTGTCTGTCCCGATACCACTGTCACTGGGGATCGTCTCCTCACTGTGGGACTCGCTCACAGGGGACAGCGTTATTTCCTTCAGGGAGCCAATCTCGCAGAGGTGGGAAGGGGAGTTGGCCATCAGCCGGGGTGGAGACAGCTTCCAGGTCCCACTGTGAATTCCCTTTTGGGTTTTGGTTGGAAGAGCACTGATGGGCTGGAGATTTGGCATAGTTTTCAATTCTGAAAAATTGGTTTCGGTGCTGGCGGGGCTCAGGTTGCCATGTGACCCACCTAACTGTGTTGAAAGGGGGTGCATAGCTGCTGGTGAAGATGCCACGAGTGACTGAAAGTTGGAAGGCACGGCTGGAACGTCCGGCTGGCTAGAAACAGGCCTTGGGTGCTTGATGGCTGTTTTGGGTTCTTCGGATGGGGGCGGCAGCTCTGTTCTTGGCTTCCTGCCCCTCTTCTTGCCGATGTAGATGGTTCCCCTCTTGCTGACATTAATCTGCTTGCCCAGTTTGCTTTCAATGGCTGCTGCCCCGGGGCTGGTCTCCGGAGGAGCTTTGGCCTTCAGAGCAACACTGCTGGAGCAAGACAAAATCTGGTTCAAGATATTCTTCCTCTTGAGCGTCTTCATCTTATTGATGGTTTTGATGGTCTTCTTATCCAACACACCGAGCTTTCCAACTTTTTTGTGAAACTTCATCTCGCTCATGGCTTTGTCCTCTCCTGGCACTAGCTGGGCCAACTTCGCTAAATTGCGTCGTCTCTTTCTTTTCTTGGTGCCAGGAAACTCTCGGCTGATGGGACTGACTGGGCTGGTGGAGGTGCCCTCGTGAATCGTCTCCACTGTGAGCAAAGGCTGCTTCTTTGGTCGTCCCCGCTTCTTTTTGACCGGCGTGATCACAGTAAGACTGTCTGTGTTGGTGTACAGAGGGCTGGATGGGGTGATGGGGTACGCAGACGGGGGTTCCACCATCAGTTTATCCGAGGTGGCCATGACTGCCTCTCGAAGCATACTGGTGGGTTTGGGTTTGCTGCACGTCCACCTCCGCTTTGCAGCAAATTTTGGATGTTGGATTTCTGGCAGCTTTCTCGATGGAGAGTGATCTGTGCATGTTGGAGGCGTCATGACCATGGGTGGCTTCCGTGGCTTGGGGACACCTCCTGGGACAATTTTCTCAATATTTCCACCAGTTTCAAGGCCAGCCGAAGAGGACTCATTCTCTATCATCTTACCCAACTTAGGGACACGGGGATCCTTCTTAATTCCTTCAGAGTTGGAAAGTATCCTGTTAACTACTTCACTGCTCATAGCAAGTCCGGAAGTCAGGGCTTTCTCTGGGATAATCTTTTCCACCACTGCTTTAATGGACTGTCTCTTCTTTCTCTTATGACTGGTTGGATCTAGAGAGGGTGCCTTGATGGGAATGGTAATCCGGACATGACTTGGGTCGCTTTCTGGATTACTAACAGAACTCACGTTCTGCCTGGCTGGTGATGCTCCTTGAGCACTGTCTGCAGAGTAGCCTTCCCTTTTCCCTTCTGTGTTGTCAAATGCCTTCTGGGCATTCTTGACCCAATCCAGGTCTGGGTTTGGGATGGACTGACTTATCACATCCTTTTTACTGGACTTTTTCTTGCTGCCCATAGCAGGTGGTTCTGGGGGCTCCTTTGTACCTCCTCCATCTTGATCTACCAAGGGTGGAAGCCCATTGCATTCAGCAGAGCTGCTGGGTGGGGCTGGTGGACTGTGGCTGCTTGGGGATGGAGCCACAGCCCCCAAGAGCAGATCTTTGCTGTTGTTGGACAACTGACTCCATGTGCTCCCTGCACTGCCTTTCTTACCCTGGGACTTTGTAAAGGAAGCCACGGGCTCAAGAGCTGGGATCTTGCTGGTGCTTGCAGTTTCTCTACCAGACTCTGGACTGATGAAGCAATTCTGAGTGGTGGGTCCACTCTCAGAGTTGGTGGACCAGTCCATGTGGTTCTGGCTGCTGCTTTTTTGCTGGTGCTTTGGTTTTAAGGTGTCACCGGTGAAGTCCTGCGGGAGGCCTGTGTCATAATGGAGAGTTGAGTGTTTCTGGGGCCTCTCGTAAGCCTATGGGTGGGTCAAGTGGAGTGGGGTGGGGGAGAGAGAAAGAAAGAGAAAGAGAGAAACAAAGATGAGCATGTTGGAACTACTTAAAATTTAACATTTGAAAGTTGGAAACAAATAACCATGTGAACCACCTTTAATTCCAGAATGTTTTACTGAGGTTTTCTCAATTGCAGTAGTAAAGATATATTGCACTGGTTTTGAACATCAGTAAGGATACTTTAATTGTTGTCTTTTCCCTCTAAAAAATAGGAACTGTGACCTATCCTGGTTTAATAGAATCTGAGAATAAGAACTATTCAGAAAGAGGAGAAAGGGGCTCTAAATGTCACTTGGCTCAACACCTGCATTTTACAAATGAGAGAACTGAAGTCTGCACAATGGACAGTCCCACTGAGGGTGGCAGAGCCCATGAGAACACCTGAACTTTCTAATTCCCCATATTCTTTTGCCCAGTGCCAGCTGCCTCTTATCTGGCCCTGCTCTTCATATGCACGCGTTTCCTTGCTCCCTTCTATTCCAGTTCATTTCAGCTTGTACTTTCATCCGCGAGTCCAACATCTCTGCACTCAAACAACAAGTAGCTCATAGGAACAGCTGTCACCAGTAAAAACAGTACAGGCTGAGCAACTAAGGGGTGAAGCATAAAGACTGTGTGGGAGAAAGTGGGCCTGTCAAGGGCATTGGGAAGGAATGAAAGAAGAAAAGAAACATGAAATAACTGTCCTGAGCCTTCAAATCTGCAGACTCAAGAGAGTTGCCGTGTTTGGGGTTACCATGCTAAGGAATCCTCAAGCCTAGATGAGGCATTTATTGCTCTCTTGAGTAAACTCTTGGATAGTCTCAAAAGGAACCTTGAGTATCCTAGACAAATGTGCTGGGGAAAAAAGTCATTGTCATTCAACATCACTCCTCTGAAATTTGTCAATTGTGTTCTCCCCTACGTGGACTCTAAATGAGCATCTTCAGCACCTTCTAAGGACTGACTCTCCAGCTAAAAGAGGGCAGGACCTGGTTCCGTGGCACAACATAATCAGTGTCTATAAAACCTCACTGGGAATGGATGGCGAACACACTGTTTTGAAATACTAAAGCTCCTTTTAACATAAATATGCTCTCACTGTTTCAGATCGACTTTAAACTGTGCTATTAGTACAAGAAACATTCCTTAAAGCTCACTGTAAATCTGATTTATACATAAAGTAGTAAATATACAGGACACATTAGCCCAAGATTTGTGACAGAAGCAAAAATATTAGTAAACTGAAGAAATCTTTGAATAATATCCCCATTGAGAAGTATATGATGACTGGCTTAGTGAATTTAGGAAAGCTTAGACTATGATATCTGTTTATCTATATATCTGCTTATGTATAAATGTATCTATCTCTATTTACCATTACTGCTATAGAACTTATGCTTTATCAGAAAATATTCCTTATTGGCCCTGTTAAAGAGTCAAAACCCAGATGGCGGAAAGCATTATGGATAAAATTCAGGGTAGTGATGCAACTGGGTTTCCTTCACGCTAACTTCTGGAAAACCTGGGGTTACTGCCTCCCTCCCTAATCTTGTAAAATGCTGCTTAAACTTAAAACAGTGCACTATATATTCTAAGTGTCATGAGATAGCTGCCTCAAGTGCAGCCCAGAAGAAAATTAAAAAAAAATAATTTTTTAAAATTTATCTTGCAATTTATAGTAGAAACACCATCACCATCAAAATACACAGAATTATTCCTGCCGCTTGAGGGTGTTTCACACTCGTCGTCGCTGTGGACATAGGGTGTTATTGCATTTTTGGCAAAAATATAGAAATATCATTCATGGGATAAAATAAGAAGTACCCCTTGTCTTTTGTGAGTCAGGGCATTGTGAACTCGTGCATGTATTTGTGTTTTGGACTAGAGCTGGTGCTCTGTGTTTACTCAGGTATAGAAGAGGACTTGGAGACTAATCTTCCATTCCTTAGAGTCACAATATATTACTACTCATCCTGGGGCATCTTTGAGAATTAGTGGGGTGATTATTAAAAGTTACAGTGGGGCAAAATGTGTAATTGTTTTGGACCTGAGCAAAACCAGCCTATTAGTCACCCACTTTCCTCCCACCCTTACCCATTCCATTTCTCTAGTTCTGGGCACTGAGGTCCACAGAAGGGCTTTATGATGAAGCAAGCATTGAATTTTGGTCCCTGATGTCTACTACTTTTGCTCTGTTGTTTCATGTTCTAGATCTTGGCATTGAGCAGAGTCCCTGACTAATGCTGTCTTCATGTTCTGGTCTCAACTCAATCCCAGGGAGGCTCGCCAACCTTATAGAAATACCTCTATTATAAGTTTTCAGGTAACTCCCAGCTCATCTTTGTTGCGCTGATCATAGATGTAACTGTGCATTTAACATGTGTGTTAACTGAATTAAACGCCTGCCTCCCTCTCTAGGTTGTATGCATCATCACAGAGGTACCGAGCACAGCACCCAACACACAGTAGGCACTCAGTAAACATGTACTGAATGTACATAGGAACATACATTTTCAGTGGATATTTCATTCATCAGCAGTTAGATCAATGGCCTATGTACTGCAACATGTTGTCTGCAAACATAGTCACCACCTCCAGCCTAATTTTTTATGCCATACATACCTTCTACATGTGCCGCTGCCTCTCCTAAAGATACTGCAGCCCTTATATAGCTAGGCAGTATTTATTTGTATACTCTTCTGACTCTCTCTCCTAGATGGTAAGTCCTTATAGCTCAGAGACAGTCTTATTTATCTTCTTATCCCCAGGGTTTACTACAAAGCCAAGAATCCAGAAAGTTCTTGATAAATGTTGAATAAATAAATAAACGGATAAGGTGCCTATTACAATGGGAAAATGTATGGCTGGGCAGAAAAGACAGTATACCACTGATTGCTCATTTGATAACGGCTCCTAAAGAAACTATAGCACTGAAATGTATTAGGCATTGAACAAAACATCCTTTCCAAACACTTAAGGACTAAAGGTGCCTGTAAGGTAACTCCCCTTCAATGCAGTTTTGACTGTTTCTATTCCTTCTCCCCCATCTCCTAATTGTTTCACTTTCCAATTAATTCTGCCTTTGGGTAGGCCCTGTGTCTGTTGGGAGGGTGGATTTCACCCTGGCAATTGAAAGGTGGGGCCTGTTCACTTACACCCAGGGCAGCCCAGCTGAGAGTAATACAGTTAAGCATGCCTGGTCTCCAGTGCTTCCCTGGACCACTGCCTGTGCCCATTGTTCTGGCCATTTCAGCTGCAATTTGCCCTGCTGGGAGCGCTGAGCAATCAAAGTGCTGGGTGGACAAAAGGGAAGCGCAACAAAGGAGCTGGAGTAACTGGGAAATGGTGCTTTGAACTCCTCACTCTGATGGGCAGCAGGGACGGGGCAGGGAGGACCCAGAAGGAGTGCTTTCCCAGAGGTCCAGGAATAGGCCTCCTGCAACCCAAGCTGATGGCTGTTATCCCATTGCATTGCATGGAATCCCGGTTCCCCAGCTGTCAGCCACAACATGTGATACACCCAACAGTGAGGCTGCCAGTTCCAATATGTCTCTGGATGAGAACTGAGCCGTTGCTCCATCCAGACAGAGAAGGACAAGGCAAGTTGCAAGAAACAGGACTCTCAGGCTTTGTCTCCCACCCCAGTGGTCTGGGGAGACGACTGCTAATCGGAATCTTTGACTCAGGTCTTCATTAATCTATGCAGCATGTCTCCCCTTTAGACCTCTCCCCTGAGGTTTTCTTGATCAGTTTGTTGTTGACTCCTCCCACTTTGGATAAGACCTGAATCTTAGCCTTTCCAGTGGTTCTCAACCTTCCTAATGCCGCAATGTATTTTCATTGTTACAAAGGGGTCGAGACTCACAGGTTGAGAACCGCTGCTTAGACCATCCTCAGCAGGACTGTCTCCTAAAACAACAGCAAATGAGGTAAGAGTCCATTTTAACTAGGTATACAATTTTTCTGGGAACCTTTTAAAACCAAACTCAGCTCAGCAAATTTCTTGGGTGCTTCCCGCTTCTCCCCTTACTCGCCCCCCAAGGGTGGAGTGTGGAACTCACAGTTATTTTGAAGGTGTGGTTCACTTAAAGAAAAGTGTTTTCCATGCAATTTTAGCCTAGGCCAAATGTTTTGTCAGTGAAATTTTGAAAATGCTAGGCAGATTTGCTCTTAATGTATGTCTTTATGGAAGCAAGTCCTTTTGTAATGTAAAGAATTCTTTTGTAAAGTAGATGCCTAGTCTCTCCTTGATGACTTATGTATAAGTCATATACACTGGAATTTTGTACAAGTCCGGTTTCTTTTCAAAGACAACTTTTTAATTTATTATTTTTAAAAAACAAGATTAGATCTCTAAGAAAAATCTTAAAAATCCACTAAAAAAGGAAGAAAAGACGTGACCCAGCCTTATCTTGGGCTTACCTAAAGGAAGGTTCATTGCAATGAGAGAAGGTGGTGATTTTAATCTGACAAAAATCATATAACTCATCAAAAAAGAAAAAAAAAAAGCATGACTCTGTGGGGGATAAACTACTCTTTTGGGTTAGCTATGTCTGTGCTACTTTCTGCTGACACCAATAATTTAAATTTACTGTTTGAGAGATATTTTGGTTTACATGAGCAGGAAAATATGCCTGGGTATGGAGCAGGAGGGAGGCTTCATCTCTTAATTTGGCACATCTTGCTTCTCAAGATGTGGTCTTGGATCACTGTTTTGGAATCACTTAAGGTGCTGGTTATGAATACAGATTCCTGGACCCACTGTAGGCCCACAAATGCAAAATCTCTCAGGGCAGACATAAGGAACATGGATTTTAACAGGCTCCCCAGATAATTCTGAGGTACAATCAAGTTTTAAAACCACTGATCCGGCTGGGCACCTATAGCTCAACCGGCTAAGGCGCCAGCCACATACACCTAAGGTGGCGGGTTCGAATCCCCAGCCCGGACCCGCCAAACAACAATGATGGCTGGAACTAAAAAATGGCCGGGCGTTGTGGCGGGCGCCTGTGGTCCCAGCTACTTGGGAGGCGGAGGCAGGAGACTCGCTTGAGCCCAGGAGTTGGAGGTTGCTGTGAGCTGTAATGCCACGGCACTCTACCCAGGGGGACAGCTTGAGGCTCTGTCTCAAAAAAAAAAAAAAAAAAAAAAAAAACCACTGATCCAATGTTTTAACACCATAATTTCTCTGGGGTGGGGCTCTTCTGTGGTTGGTATGATCTTCACAGCACTTTTTGGTGATAAATTTGCAGAGCCAACCACCATCGGCCTGTTAGGATATGCAATTTGGCAACAGTGTACATTCCTGTTTTTTTCTCTGAACTCTTTGTAATTTACAGAATAAGAAACTCTAACATAGCTCCATGTGTAGTTATTCCAAGTACAGTTCAAGGCAGGGTGGACAGAAGAACCAATAATATGGGTGGATGAGAAAGAACCAGGCCTGGGGGTGTTCAGCACCTTCCACCCTGGGATTTCTATTTCCCCAGTTCATCCAGACCAATCCCTAGAGCTTTAGGGGGATCTGGCATTCCATCTCTGAGGCTAGAAGCAAGTGCTCAAACCTCAGCAAGAGGAGATAAGGAATGCAACCACAAAGTATGTGATTAAATTTAAGGTTCTCAACTCTGTATGTTTCAATCATCCAGAAAGCATTGTAAAGATCAACATACCTGGGATCTGATCCATGGCAATGAAATAAATGTTCTGCAGGTGGGACCTACACAATTGTACTTTTTTCAAAGCTCTCAGTTGACCCCAAGGAGCAGAAAAAGCTGAGAACCACTGGATTATACAGAAGGCAGGGTCTGGGTTAAGGACTAGTGAGGACTAGAGAGGCTCTGACATTATCAACAGATGTTCCAGCTCAGCGGTTTTCAAGTATGTTTCACAAAATCCTAGGATTTTGCAAAGATATTTTTGAGCAGTAGCCAATGGATGGGGCAAGAGACATGCTTCAGACCTTCCTTTTAACAGGCCTCAACTGAGTGGACCAGCCTAGCAAAAAGTTTCATTTAAGAGAGAGAAAGGATGAAACGGTTCACCCTTTTAGTCTCATAAATAGATGGAATGCATATGCCAGCCTCCTCTGAACTTTCCCAAAGATTCTCCCTTTAGCTTAGTTCTTTCCTGAATTTACTATTGGTAGGCATAGAAGAATGTCGCAAAGTATCCTATTTGAACCCTGGTTTTATGACTCTCTGATTCCCAGGGGCACAAAAAAGCTACCCAGCTCCTGAATGGGTATCAAGATTCCAGCTAAATAAGAAGCCATCCTCACATACTGTCACTCTGGGAAGTCACCTGAATATCATTTTCATAAGTATCATTCTTATTTGCTATTTAGCAGACGTAAATGATAAGAAAGCACTCTTTTTTAACTGGAGGTGATAACAGCTCATATAAAGACAGAGGCCCCTATCATAAGTCTTTCTGTATAAACAGTAATTCTCCAAAATTAAAAATGATGACTAACTTGGTTTCAGTCTAGATGGAGTAACTTTTCCATGGAGAAAAATATAAAACTACACAAAACATACGAAACAACTAAGACAACATGGGCTGTGAGTCTCAAGAAGGGAAATTCATGAGGCTCCAAAGCATCTCTAGTTTTCTGCCTGGGAGCACTTCGTACAGCAGAGTCCAGATAGCTGAGATTTCACTGGGCAGACAAAACAGAGATCAGAGTTTCGGGTCCTTGAAGGAATTAATATTTGGGGGATAGGGAATCTGAGAAGAAGGAGCTATGTAGAAAGAAACTTCAGAAATCCTCACAGGGATGGTCTTAGGTGTTTGGACAAATTTTAACCTTTCATTCAGGGCAAGACCCCATGAAGCCTAGCAGAGATCATGACAAGAGGGCTACTGCTCAGTGTAGAGTCCTTTAGTCACGCAGAATTGGGCATGTTGGATTTCTGAACAGCCAGAGTGAGGAAGCTTTAATGAATACCCAGACATTCAGTTGAGAGCCCAGAGTGGTATGACTTAACAGTAGGATTAAACTGACTCTAAAATAAAAGCTACTCTAGACCCTCCCTAGCAAATTCTAAAAAGAATCTTCAATAGGATACAGCTGATCTGCCAGTAAGTTAACTGCCTATTAGAATAAAACTCAAAATTCTTTTAAGAAAAACAAGAAAATCCAGATGCTTTAGAATATAGCGTTCACAACATCCAGGATAATAATAAAACTTATTAGACAAGCAAAGAAGCAGACAAATGCAATCCACAACCAGGAGAATACAAGCTGGTCCAGGGCCATCAAAACAGCTATTATGAGAATGTTCCAGTATTTAAAAGACAAGTTACATATAATTGATGAACCAAGGGGAAATCTCAGTATTTAGATGGCAACTACACTAAAATAATCAAATGAAAATTCTAAATCTCAAAAATACAATATCTGATGTAAAATAATTCACTGGAAAGGCTGTACTGCTTCCATAACTTTATGGAAGTCCAGCGAACTTGAAGAGAAGGAAGTAGAAACTATCCAAGCTGAAAGACAAAGGGGAAAATAATAATAATTTAAAAACAGCACTTCAGTCACCTACAGACTGAACATACTTATAATTAGAATACCAGATGGAAAGGAAAGAAAGAATAGTGGATGTAACCTCACATAGCTAAAAGTTCACCAAATCCCAAGCAAAATAAACACAAACAAATCCACATCTCAGCACATTGTAAGCAAATTGATAAAAACCAAAGATAAAAAGAAAACTTTAAAAGAAGTCAGTAAAATCAGATAGATTATTTATCTTATTTGTGAACAAGAACAAAGATAATGCCTGACTTCTTTTTAATAAAAATGTAAACAAGAAAAAATGAGACAGCTTAAAAGACTGAAATAAAAACACCATCAACTTAAATTTTTATAACCAGTGAAAATATCCTTAAAATAATGGCAAGATAAAGATATTCTCAGATAAATAAAAACTGAAGTAATTCATTACTGTCAGATCTGAATTACAAAAAAAGTACAAAAGGAAGTGTTTTTCTTTTAAGGTTAAAGGGAGGTGATACCAGATGTAAACTCAAATCTACAAGAATGAAAGAAAAGTGCTGAAAAGGGGAAATATGTGAGTGTAGATTATATATTTCATCCTTGTTCTTTTTTTTTTTTTTTTTTTTTTTTGCAGTTTTTAGCCAGGGCTGAGTTTGAGCCCACCACCTCCAGTATATGGGGCTGGCGCCCTACTCCTTGAGCCACAGGTGCCACCCTTCATTCTTGTTCTTAAAATATTTAAAAGGCAATTAACTGCTTAAAGCAGAAATAATGATAAATCAAACAGTGTAAATCTTCAATAATAAAACAAAACAAAAGAATACATATAGAACCATCTATTTCTAACATTCGTGTATGTGAAGGGATATAATATTAGTTCAAAGTGGACCATCAGACTAAGGGTATACACTGTAATCCCTAGGGCAATCACTACAAATAGGACCAAGTGGTTTATCTGAAATGTGAACAAAAGGAAAAATACAGAATGTTAAAAAAAAAGCTTTATGACTTTAAAAAAAGGGCATAAAAGCAGAAAAAAAGAACAAAAAAAGATGGAAAGGCTCAGTGCTTGTAGCTCAGTGAGATTGCTGTGAGCAGAGATGCCACAGCACTCTACTGAGGGAGACATAATAAGACTTTGTCTCAAAAAAAAAAAGATGGAAAAAAGAGAGACTACATAGCAAGATGGCATACTTAAACTCAACACTATCAGTAGTGAAATCTAAAAATAATAAAAATAAAATAAAATACAAATAATAAAAAAAGTCTGAAGAAATCAAATTTATATAAGGCAAAATAGGCTTCAGAATAAGAAAGTATTACCAGGAATAATAAGGAACATTTCAAAATGATAAAGGAGTCAAGTGATCATGAAGAGACAATAATCCTAAATTTGTTTGCACCTCATAATGGAACTTAAAATATATAATACAAAAACTAATAGACTTGAAGGAAGAAATAGCTGATTCCACAATTAGAGATTTTAATACTCTTCTCTCATTGATGGCTGAACCAATTGACTTAAAAAATTTTGAAAAAAATTAAAAAGCATGGAAGATGTTACCAACACCATCGACCAAACTAGCCTCACCCAACAACTGCAAAATACCTCTGCCAAAATATGCCATAAAACAAATGGGAATGAGGAATGAATGATAGTGTATCAGTGTCCTCCAACGTCATTAGAGAAATGTCAATTAAAGCGACATAGAGATACTACATACTACATACGTAGCTAAAATGAAAAAGACTGACAACATTAAGTGTTGACAAGGATGTGAAACAACTGATACTCCCTTATTTTGCCACAGGGAGGGCAGAATGGTAAAAAGAATTTTGGAAAATGTCTTGGCCATGTCTTTTAAAGCTGACTTAAGACCCGGCAATTACACTCTCTACCCAGGAGAGAAGAAAACGCCCTTACAAATAGATTTTTATAAATACTTCTCAGCGGCTTATTCAGAGTCTTTAGCAACAGTTCAGGTGTTGATTGACAGGAGAATAGGCAAAATCATCAATAAAAGAAACAAAGTATGGACACATTGGGCACAGGGAGAAATCACACACAGACATAACTGCTGAGCAAAGAAGCCAGACCTCCAAAGAGCATTTGGTGCAGCTCCACGTACATGGAAAAATGAATCTATTCTGGCAAACATCAGACTAGTGGCTGCCTATGGGGAGAGGTGCAATGGGATGAGGAATGGGAATGAGATGGAAGGGGGATGGGAGGGTTTCTGGGGGTTATGGGCATGCTTTGTATATTGAGAGGAGTGTGAATTACACAGTAGTATGTGTTTGTCAAACCTCTTTGAACTGTCTCAGTTCTGTTTAAAAAAAAGAAAAGTCAAAAATGAGAAAAGACATCCAAAAATAATCGCTATAAACTCCCTATATCCAAAACACACATACCCCCCAATGCCATGCAGGACAAAGTGGGAACTTCTCCTTTCCAGTGAACACCAAGGGTGGCCAGCAGCTCATTGTTTCCTCTTCCCAGGATCTTGCTCTCCCCTCTGTGCAGGGAGAGCAGACACAGTTGATCCCCAAACAGTAAGGCTGAATCAGGGGACAGGTGCCTGTGGCTTCTGCCTGCGCTGTTGGTCTCTCCTCTCCTGTCCTGGGGCCAACAGGTAGACAGGTGAAGCCTGTCTTCACCCCAGCCACAGATTCCACCTTCCTCCAAGGTAAGGAAGGAAGCTTGACAAGAACCTTGCTCACAAATCAAAGTTAACGCTGCCCCGCCTCCTCTGTAAATCATGTGAGCTCCATCTGGGTAATGATTCCTCCAGTGTAATTCCCTATTAAGAGGCTTTATCTGGAGAGATAAGCAGCTGGTTTCTGTGTCACTAATTGCTGTCTGCTGTGATTTTAAAACATCTGCACCATTGTGCTCTTCATTTTCATATTCTAATCACCCTGAAACTTGAAAAAGGTACATCATTGATTGTTTCTATGGGTTAATTAGTACACAGTCTCCTTGTAGAGACAATTTAGAGGCAGCCAGAACCTCAATCAGGAAGTTTGTTTTAAAAATTAATAACATCGGCAGTGGCTGGAGGGACTGCCACCATCAGGGGCGTACTGGGAGCTCCTCGTGGGGGAGCTGCCCTTTTGTCATCCTCCACAGAGGTGGAAAGTGGGGAGTAGTGGCTGGAGGGGACACAGGGGACAGGACCTGGTCTGCTCTGGAGTGGCCCTGACATCGGGATGGGCTGCTTCCCCTCCTGCTGTCTTAGCCAACTCCCCGTCCCTGTCAGCGCAGCTTCGGGCTTTGCTGAGGACTGACCAAAGTATCTGAGAGTGAAAGGAATGTGTCAAAGAGATAGCAACATCAGAGACCATTCGATATTTTACAGTCTGTTCATCCTTCTCTTCCTCCACAAGCTCAACTACAGAGAGGGGAGAAAGAGAGGAGGAATGGAACACCGAGGAAAGAACCAGATCAAATGGAACAATGAGGACTGGAACCCAGCACTTCCCAGATTCAGACTGCATAAGATTCACCTGGGGATCCTGTGGAAATGCATGTCTGGGCTGGGGCTGAGATTCTGCATTTCTAGCAAGCTCCCAGGTGGTGCCCAAGGACCAGCCTCTGGGAGATGCGGTGGTCTCTTCCCAAACCCTTGACCAGGGCTACTATTCATGAGATCCAAGGTCCAGCTGAGAGGAAGCAGTGTGGCGGGGAGGCTCAAGCTCTCTGCCTTAGACTGAATCCCAGATTCACAGTTCACTGGGCGAGCCAGTAATCTCCTGTGAGTGAGCATCCTCATCCAGAAACCACGCCTGCGCCTGCCTGAAGGGGGGAGTTGAGGGGATTAGAAGTTGATGAACACCGGGTATCCATTATAATGGTGCCTGCCCCATAGTAGGCACAGAAATAGAGCTATTACATTTCTATATTCTTTGGTGAACTGTTTCTCTGAAAATAACATCCATCAGGAAAGGAGTTGAGGTAGAGACACTGACCAGGAAGGGCCTCATTTAAACTCAGGTGCTACTCCCGTGCAGTCATCCATTCTGGTGGTCCTCGTGGCTGCAGGCTCTTGCCACCTCCTTTCTCCCAACCTAATGCAATGTTCTGACCTCACGATCTTCCTGACAACAGCCACAAATTATATTGCCCCACCTATTACCGAGGGTTTTCCTGTTTTGAGCTGAGGTCTATCTGCCCTTAGATAGTTCCAGTGCACAGAGGAGACACGCATTAGCTCCTGTACTGGCTGGGACCCAAGGAGCAGGTCACCACAACTGAGAGCAAGTGCACCTCCAGAAGAGAGTTCCCACTACCCCTCTCATGGCTTTTCTTAGCAGGGTTCCAGGGGCTTTCCCTGTGGCTCAGGAAATGTACTATTGTTAGGGGGAAATTTATAAAAATTGGGCTTTCAATTATGCGGCCTATAAATAAGAAAACAGCCTTTCAGCAGTTGAGCTGGAAGCCAACTTCAGAAAATGGAGAGAGGGAGAGAGATTAATACAGAGTTGCAGGGTGGGCACTTCAGAGGCAGCCATGGGACAGCCGTGTGGAGCGGCTGCTGGAGAGCAGAGGCTTGGTCCCAGAGGGACACAGAGGCCTTCTGATTGTGCTGTTTGGATGCTGTGGACTCACTGCCCTGGAATCCCACGGACAGCACTGCTGCTCTGTCTTTCCCAGCAACAGGCTTTGCTCTCCCTGCACAGGCTTCCAGCTGGGTCCTGGGAGCCCTGAGCTGGGCTCCTCAGGGCATAGAGCAGAAATAAAGCCTCAGTCCTGGCCCCAGATCTACTCTGCAGTGTGAGCAACAGCTGCAGACTCATCCTAATACACAGAGCTATGGAGCTCCGTCTGTGTTTTAAGGTTTGGGAGGCATTTCCCCTATGACTTCGTCCTTTATTCCATCCTTCTCAGGAAAGGAGGAAACAGAAACACCTTCTTGCCTCTTCCTTGAGAATTGGCAGCCTATGATGAAGTGGCAAAATTAGTGGGGTGGCACATTCATATCTGAATGTCCTGTCTATGAGCGATGTCTAAAAACCTGTAGCTCATTTAGAGGCAGGGTGCCAAAGGCAGCTGCCTCCCCAGAAGCTGAAGGAATAAGGGGAGTGGATAATCACTCTGCCCGAAAATATAAAAGCCATTTCCCAAACTTGTCTGTTGAGAAGAATCACCAGAGACCTTTGTTAAACACTGCTTACCCGGCCTCCCTTCTGCATGCTGGGAGTCAGTGTTCAAAGCTGGGGCCCAGAAGTTTGGTGTTTTTTAATTTTTTACCATTGCATAACATGTATTTATTTGTTCATTTAATTAATTTATTTATTTATATTTAGAGACGAGGCCACACTGTGTTTTCCAAGGGTGCAAGTGTAGTGGCACAATCATAACTCACTGCAGCCTGGAACTCCTGGGCCCTAGCAATCCTCCTGCCTCAGCCTCCTAAGTAGTTAGGACTACAGGTATGAGCCAGCACACCTGGCTAATTTTTAAGTTTTTCTTTTTAGACAGGATCTCATTATGTTGTCCAGGCTGGCCTCAAACTCCTGGGCTCCAGAGATCAACTCTGGCATTTTTAACAGGAAAACTTACTTCAGTCAAGTTTGGTCAAAGCTACCACATAAGGGTTTCTACATGGAAGAAAGTTTAGAATTGTTTAGCTTTGTTCCAGGTTGGAGTGGAGTCAGGGGGACCAGCGGGGAGCCAGTAGTGCAGGTGGGAGGAGCAGAGGGCTCAAAGGCCGAAGAGTACAACTAGCTTTGTGTGTAAGAGAGAAAGACAAACGGGAGAGGGGAGAGAAAAAGAAGGATCTTTTTCTTCTTTACCTCATGTTTCCTTTTTCCCTTCTTGAGAAGGGAAAGGCTTCTTGCTGCAAAACTGGTGCTTTTTGCCAATAATAGTTCATTATAAGTTGAGTCTAAAATGTCTAGAAGATGTTGAATTCACCTAAAATTCCAGCTCCAACGCTTCCCACGGACGCTGCGAACTGTGGGGATTTGGTACCTCACTCATGTAGCGTGATTCTCATCTGAGAAAAGACACGGCTTCACCAAAGCTGGGTGGCACACAGAGAATGAGGGGCTGGCCTTGTGGGCAGGGCTGAGTCTTGGGTTCGTTCCTGCCCCTCCCTGTTATGCTGCAAGAACAAATTCATTTCCTGGTGTCTGGCCCTCGTGCAGTGGTCACGTGCCAACCCACGCTGACTGCACTTGGAATGTCCTGTTTAATCTGTGTTTCTGAACTTTCTCTCAGAGGCTTCCCACTGAAGGTAGTATTGCACTTGGGGATTATCTTCTATCTTTCTTCTGATAAGCAGTGGGGCAGAAGTATTCAGCAGTCAGAAGTTCACACTCTTGAACCAGCATGACTGTTGGCAAATGTCAGGTGAGTCCAAATTTTACTAGCTGTGTGACCTTGGGCAAGTGTCTTAACCTATCTGAGCCCCACTTTCCTTATCTGTAAAATGGAGATAACAATATATTTACCGCATAAGGTCAACAGGTGAATTGAATAATCTGACCAGTGCCTGGGGCCTACTCTACCATGTAGTGGAGAATCCCCCGAGTGCACTCAAACTCAGGATTTGACTCAAGTTCAAATCCTCACTTTACCTCTTACCACCTGTGTGACCTGGGCATTGTTACTTATCTACTTCAAAAATGAGGACAATCACAGAGCCTACCTGATAGGATGGTGTTAAGAATTAAAGAAAACAAAGTTGATAAAAATGTTATAAAATTGTAAATGTTCAACAACTGTCAGTTGTTACTGTTTTATTTTTTTATTGTTGTTTACTGGTATTGGATTGCCACCCATTATAAATGTAGTTCCCTAGTAGTAACAGGGGTAAAGGACACTGCCCCACTTATCCCAGTCATTCCCCCACATCTCTTTTGATAGGGCAGTTCCAGCTTAAATTCCTCATGAGTGATGACAACACTGAGGAAAGGTCTCTGATAACGACAATGACCCTAACTGGTTTGAAAGGGAGTCAAGCCCAGACCTGGCTCTGATTCCTACCAGCTTTTGACTAGGCAACCTGATCTGCCATGATTCTACAATGATGTTCTGGGCCAAACATCTGGGCCCCAAGTGGTATTTGGTGCCTTCCTGGAGTACAGATATCCTGAGTGTTAATTAGTTGTCGAGAGTTGTGAAACCAATACAACTTTTTGCGCTACAGGTGAGGCCTGATGCTCTCCATTCAAAATGTGGAATCTCAGAATTGTGGAGGATGTTGGGGGACTCTCTTAGCCTTTTATAGATGAAGAGATCCTGTCTTTAAGACTAAGGGACTGCTTAAGCCCACAAAGATAGTCAGGGCCAGAGCTTGGTCTACAGGCTCCTAGTTCCAATCTCAAGCTGCTCCATCCGCTTTGCCGTAAGGAGACAGGTGAAAAGCCCTGTGATAAGGCCTCTGTGTACCTTGCAAGCCGTGCACTCTTCTACACTTCTTTTACCTGCTAGAACTTTCCTGGTAATTCTGGGTTCTTGAACCCACCTCCAGGGTAAGACTGACTCGCAGCTTCTGCCCAGCTTGATGGCTAGACTCTGTCTTCAGACTTCGTGTCTGTCTTCCATCAGCTCCTTGAACATTTCTTGTCTGAGAGCTTGACGTTGATCATTCTGCTTGTGCCTTAAGGAGGCCTCTTCTCAAACCCCTGCCTGTCCCAGACCTGCTCTAGCTGTACTGCCCCAGGATTGCCTTCTTTGGCCTACTAGTCTAACTTTGTTAAGGCCCTTTGGGCATGACTTCCAGAAATTCCCTGCATCCAAGAAGAGGCGGGGAGATGCAGGAGCTGGGAGAGCCCGTTAACAGCCCCCTTGCCCTACAACAAGGACACTACAACCTAAATTGGGGAAACCTCTTGCCCTGGCATTTCCTGATGATGAGGCTTTCACCATTTCAGGCAAAAATCTCACCGTGAAAACTTTCTTTTGCGCACTCATGAAGCGTTAAGGGCCCTGGGTCTTTTTCTCCCAGCCTTTGCTGATCAGGCACCAGTGCACATGAATTTTATAGACAAAGGCACATTGGAACTGTGGGTCAACAGAAGGCACCTTTTCTAACCTTGACATTCAGACTAGTGTTGCAGGCTTGCCTCATCCTCATTGTAGGTCCCACCCCCTTCTCAGGTGAGGGTCTTAATTTTATTGGCTCTTTCATTAATCTAGTTTTAGTTTTCACTCTGCCCTAAACTAGTGTTGTGACCCTGGGCAGGTAACTTAACTTCTCTGGTTGTCAATCTTTCTTTTTTTATTATAGAAATAATCACCCCAGGCCTACCTGTCTCTCCCAGTTGCCCTGAAGATCTAATGGATGTGAAAACATTTTGGAAACGCATATAGAGCTATATAAATGCAGGCTATTGCTGTTGTTTGTTACTGCCTGGTTGAGAACTCTTCTAATGATTTGGGGAAGCCAAGAATGCTGAATGCATCCCCCTGTAAAATCGGCAGGAGATGCAGGGATAAATTAGGACAAGTCTTCGTGTAATCTTCACAAGCGTGTTATTTCCATAGACTTTCTAAGGACTCCTGAAACGTCAGCACGCTCCTTTCTGTCTCAGCTGCAGGGGAGTATATGGCTGGGAATGCAGGGGAACAGAAAACAAAAACAACCACCCTCCCCACTCTGGCAATAAACTTCAAGTTCCAAAAGCAGGTTTTATTTAGAGTGCTATAAAAACAGTCATTTCTCCCATCATAAAAGAGCCTGACTGCCCAGCCTCAGGTTTTTTTTTTTTTTTTTTTTTTTTTTCAGAGAGTCTGCTGGCTGAGTGGCCCTGAGCTTTGGTACAGGCTGCAGCCTGCCCTCTTCTCCTCAACCCCAATCTCCTTTCTTCGTAGCCCTGTGTTTGTGTCGAGAAATGAAAGGTGATCCTTAAGTATTTTATTAACTGTGAATTTATAGGGGGGAAAGAGAGCATGCATTTTTGGAGATGAAACTAAGATTTAATTGTCTCTCTGCTTTATGGTTACTGCCTCATGGGTACGTCCCCAACAGCTCGGGCACTGTGATTTGAAAAAAAAAAAAAAAGAAAGAAAAATTGAGTCAAGATTGTAGCTACTTTCCCAGCCATTAAACAGGCCCTGGAAAGTATAGCTCATTCTGGAGAAATTAAAAACAAAACAAACAAACAAAAAAAACCCCTCACATAGACTCCAGAAGGAAAAGGGGTGTGGTTTCCCTAAGTTGGGCACATACCTATGTCTAACTTGTGTCCTGTTCTGCAGTCCCCAGCCTGGAGAGCTGGTTGCGCTCTTCTGAATCACCTGAGAATACCTTTCATGTCACACAGGAGGTGGTTTACTAGATGGTACTCACATGAGCCGATTCTCCTTGCGTTGGGGTGGAAGGAGTGAGCAGTGTACTTTGAGAGTCTGTTTTTTAAAAGATAATTAGAGGAGTTGGCACTGAGCCACCCCTAGGGTCTATGATGTTTTCCTAGGTTGCTTCTGAAAAAACCTATGTCCTGTCAAGTTAGCAAATCTGACTCCTGGAATGCAATGGCAACTTGAGACCCAGTGGGCATAGAAGGAGACGCGTTAGGGTGTCAGGAGCCTTAGTTTCTCGTGCATTCATTGTTCCTCTGGGTCTCAGTTCTCCATCCATAAACCAAATGACTAATATGATAAAGGGTGTACCTGGTGCTTCTCAGCTCTACCACTATACAGGCAGGGTTGCTATGAGATAGGTTCTGCAGCTTCACTTTTTTTTTGGCAGAGTCTCACTATGTCACCTTGGTAGAGTGCTGTGGCATCACAGCTCACAGCAATCTCAAACTCCTGGGCTTAAGCAATTGTCTTGCCTCAGCCTCCCAAGTAGCTGGGACTATAGGCACCTGCCACAATGCCCGGCTATTTTTTTGTTGCAGTTGTCATTGTTGTTTAGCAGGCCAGGTTGGTTTCGAACTGCCTGCGTTGGAGTATGTGGCCAGTGCCCTGACCACTGAGCTATGGGCACCAAGCCAGTGTAAGTTCACTCTTAAGTTAAATTTGCATGTTAGCTGGAACAGGTACATTTTCCTATTACTTGTAATAGCCTCTGTCTGTTAAGTGTGAGTCGTATGTTAGTTGGATGTTTGCAACTCGGGGACTGCCTATAAACTCTAAAATCATTCTTAGTTTAGGATTAAAGATGGAATAGGAAGCTCTTTCTTAAAATCTCTAAGTATAGCTTAGGCCATTTTTCCTCTCTAGCTATTTCTTACAGGGGTCTCCTGAGCTGACTCCACATAAAGCCCGAGGTTATGGGTGACATTTGACTCACGGGTCCCAGAGCCTGTTTATAAGAGGAAAGGAGAGAGTGACAGGGGCCTGGGGAAACCAGAGGTCTGACCCCCGACCTGGCATCATTTATTAACTAGATGGCGGTTGCCCTCTTAGTGCAAGGTGAAAGGAGGCTGCAGTCTCCAGGGTTGCGCATATGCACACGGTCCCACAAAGTGCTACCCTGATGTTTTCTTATTTGTATCTAACTACAACCAAATAAAGAGAAGGTTGCAGGGGTTTCCTGAAAAGCAGAAAGTTTGGCAAGAGAAAGATGAGAAAGACCAGGGCGTGAAGAGTGGGTCTCCCTGGTAGCAAAGCCTCCCAACACATCAGTTTCTTAACCCTCAGCCGCCACCATGTGGCTTATTTCCTTAAGGGATCTCATCCCCTGGGGCTTCCAGACTGCAGGTGCTCCCCCAGGTGACACGTTAGGGCACTGTGGGGAGGAATGCAAACATACTGTGGGGCTCTGGTTACTAGATATCTCATCTTGGATAACAACAAGTTCTCAAAGCTTTGAGCAATCATAAGGAGAGCCACAGGGTTCTATCACATCCACCATGGAAGAGAAGCCACATGTATCAGCTGTTCAGTTCTCAACACTGAGGGTTCGTGCTCGATGGTGTGTCGACCAGTTAACTCAACAATTTTGCCCCCAAATGTAGTAATCCTGACTTTTTTAGCTGGCTCAGAAATGCATGCTATTGGCCCTGGAGACAACTAATTTAAAAGCATGGCTGGCTCAGAACAAATTTATCCCAATTAAATGACGAAATGTTTGTGAATCAATACTTTGCAGAGATTCAACAGCATCAGCAGATTTGCTTGCTGGTTTACAGTATCATGCTAAGTCTCTGGGAGAACTTGGGCACATCTAAACTCTCTGATGTTAGTTTGCCCATCAGTGAAACAGGGAGACTGTCCTCTGCCTGCCCAAAGCTCGCCCATGTTGCTCAGGAGGAAAGACGTAAATGCCACACAAATGAAATGGAAGTGATTGAAATGTCCAGTTTTTGTGTAGGGGAAGTTACATGGCCTTCAGATGCCCAAAGGGTCAGACTTTTGGCCGTCAGCAAGTCACTTCCCATCTCTCTATGTTTCCTCAAATATAAAATCATATGGTCAGAGGAGATGATCTCTGAAGTTCTCAGCACTGCCACCCTGGAAACCTGTGACGTCATGACACCAACAGTCCTTGTTGTGCACTAACCAATGTGACAACTGGGCAATGCATGGTCTAGGATAATCCATGGTTTGAGGACCAATTTGTATATTTTCTGAGCTCTGAGTTAATTATTTTCAAGGAAGGTCCCTGAAAACACTTCTTCTCATCACTTGGAGGAATCAGTGGTCTCTGTAAGTGCCTATACTAATGTTTCTGCTTCTCTAACATTTTACAGCCGACAGCATCTTAAGTTAGAACATGCCCCACGTAATTAGATTGCCTTGCTACAGATGCTGTGCCCCTTTAGCTTGAAAGGAGAGAGACACTTCACCCAGGGATGAGAGCTGAGCAATGCTGTGCTAGTAGTCACTTCAGCTAGGCAAAGAAAACACTGTCATTTAAATGGCGCTTTTGTCCTTTCAACAGCTGCTCCAAAGAACTGGAGAAAAGTGATTTTTAACTGGGCCACAGAAAGACAGAATCTAACCCCAGTGACTTGAGGATGGGGAAAGTAGGAGATAATGACTCTAGCTTTTTATAGCGGTAATTTGCAACATCAACACTTTACATGATGAGGTAAGATGTTTACAATGGCTGTAGCTCACAAGATACCACTTGATGGACCAGAAAACATCACCATGCCTAGAACCTCAGTGAACTCCATGGATACAACTAAAATGTATTTTATTAGATAGACCATTAGTTTTACAATTCTGCAGTGAGATTTAGAGCAAATCACTTACCAAAGTCTGTATTCCTCTACTTTTCCACATACAAAATGTGATTACAAATACCTTATACAGCAAAGGACAGCTGAGATACTGAAAGAATGAGCTTATGTATTTTCTTTTTCTTCTCTTCTTGTGTAAGAGTTCATTACTATACTAATCTGTAAGCACTTGGAGAACAAAGAGACCCCTTCAAGCCACTTCATTGAATTCCACACAGCAAAGTAAGTGAAATTGAGTATCTTTACACTTATGGGACAAGTCTTTTGTGGCCACTCTGAGTCAGGAATAAAGTTAGAATGTCTCCGTTTGGCCAATCAATCCTCCTGACCTGATGTCAGAAATACATGTGTCATAGTAGACTGCTCAGTACCACAAAGGATGCTCAAGGTCTGTGACACTAGTTTCGCAGTTCCTCCTACCCTAGAAGCCATTCTATATTACCCTTTCCTGCCTTCTTTCCATCTGGGAAAGCTAGCTCTAATGCCATCTCCTTCACAAAGCCTCACACGACCATTGATTCTTCTATCCCCTGGGCTCCCATGATACTCTTTCTGTATACCCTACAGGGCTTCACACAGTCAGCCTTATAGAAGATACTAGCTGCTGCCCCCTCACCCCACTGGCATTATAAATCTTTGGAGGATATCCTTTACAACATTTAGTACAATGCTCGGCAATGGCACTGACTATGATGAAAAAAAAATGGTAGAGACATTTCTGAGGGTATAGAGCACTACTGAAATTACAGTATTTTTTGTTCTTTTGATTATGAGCCTCCCCCAGTGTGCTAACTTGGTTTGGGAGAGCACTGTGTGTCCCTTCTGCTCCTCTAACATGGATGATCTAAGACCTGCTGCCCCTGGGACCTCGACCCAGTCCCAAAAGATGGTGTTGAACTCCCTGCTCAGGGCTCACAAGAGGAAGCTCACAGAAATCCAGCCCTAGATACCAACCAGCCCATGACTCTGGTGACTGCTGGACTGTCCCAGTGAGAGTTCAACTAGCTTGTGCTTCAGATAGTCTTTGTGAGTTACTCCCCTTGCCTGGGAGTTTAACTATCATTTATTATACTGTAGGCAGGTTCTACACTACTGAACTGCTGGCAGTAGACTTTAGATATTGCCTCCATGTATAAAGCAAGGGTTGATTTACTAAGAAAAAAAAATAGTAAAATTTGAAAATTAATTTGAGAATTAAATTAAAATTAAAGAATTAAAAATTAATTTGAGAATTAAAGTGCTCTTAAAATCATTGTAACCTGATTACCTCCTTTTATGAACAAAGAAACAGAGGTCATCTAACTAGTGAATGATAAAGCAAGGACTAAAACTCAGGCTTCAGACTTGTCAGTTCAGATTCATTATACATCTCTGTAATTACTACTAATATTTTAGTAGATGTGAGAAAAATGGGGAAAACTGAAGAACTATGGTTGGGCATAATGTTATCTGCAAAGAGTTAAGGTGACTACCTTGATGCAGGTAACTCATTTTTAATTAATCCATCATTATATTGTTAAGGCATAAACTCTGGAAGAGGCTCAGTGGAGGAGACTTCTAGACTCTCAGGACATGGCTGCTGTTCTCAAGGGCTCTAAGTCATGGGACAAGGACAGTTGTGGCTACTACTGCCAGAAGCTAGAAACCACAGTGACAACCACTGATGAGTGACCACCACCCATACGATGATAGATAAATAAACATGGGGATTCTTTTTAAACCACTGGGCTCTTGCTACACTAACACTAGGCTCTTTCACTAGCCTGTGTGGTCCCGCTATGCCCATGGCTTATAAGAATCTCCCTCTTCTGTTGGATTTAGCCCAATTATAATCAGTCTGTAGGACCCAACTAAGTCCACCTGCTCTTGTAAGTATTCTTTTATTTCTTCATTCAATCAACAAATACTTTTTTGAGCAAAAACTATATGCCAGGCTCCATTCTGAGATACAGAGAGGAGGAGTGCTATGACTTAAATGCTTTGTACCCTCCAAAATTCATGTGTTGGAAATTTAATCCCCAATGAAACAGTCTTGGGAGGTAGGACTAATTCATTCTGCCCTCATAAGTGGATTCATATTGCTATAAAAGTGGTTTGCTGGAGTGAGATTGCTCTTTCCTGCTCTTCTGTTATGTGAAGACAGTATCCCTCTTCTTCTGGCGGACACTGTGTTCAAGGTTCCATCCTGAAACTAGAGAAACTGGGCCCCAAGCTTCCAGCAACTTGACCTTGGATTTCCAAGCCACTAGACTGTAAGAAATAAATTTCTGTTTCATATAAATTTATAGGTATTCTGTAAACTTACAGAATAGTCTCAGGTATTCCATTATAGTGGCATAAAATAGACTAGGACAATGAATAAAACAGCCCACTTGCTCTCAGGAAGCTTATATTCTGGTGGGATAAAGGAGGCAGGAAAACAAATAAGAACTATTAGATCCTTATATGTGTGTGTTTACATATACACACATGCATACATTATGTACATGTAAACATACACATATTTACATGCAAGTATTATGTATATACTCATAAATATGTATATGCATATGCATGTGCATATATAATGAGTACATATTAATCAAATGACATTAATAAGAGAAACAAACAGGATTTGGGGGCCAAGTTTAAAGATGAGAAGATTTTATTTAGACAGGATGGACAGGGATACCCTTTGTGATAAGGTAACAAGCAAGTGAAGACCTAAGTGAGATAAACTCTCACTTCAGTAAATAATTACCTGCAGATTCAAAACACTATGGCTAATCCCTTAATTTTCTTAGTGTATTACCTTTTTATTCAACAAATAGTTATTGATCCCTAACTACATGCCAGACCCTGTTGGATAGATGATGGGGACAGAGTGGAGAATGAAACGGACCTGGATGTGCCTTCGTGGAGCTCATGGTCTAGAGCAGGGACAGGTGTCATTAAACTCAGGAGAGTGAAAAGGGCACAGGGACGAGCAGAATCCAAAGGGGGGCTGGCAGGTATTAGGCCCTTGGGCAACAGTCTGCTAATAGTGGACATAATCTCAGTGAACTGCTCTAGGGAAACTCAAGTTTCCACTAAGATTCTGGTGAGGCATAAGCAGTGTCAAGGTCAGTGGCAGTGACATCATCTCAGGTTTAAAGTTGATAACCCGAGCACAGACTCTCACATTTCCACACTGTATTAGATTAGTCAAATGTTTTTATATACTTTTTTTCTTAGTTCTAGCAATTCTAGAGTTATGTAAAGCTGAGCAAATGGCTAGAACTGGCAATGCTCACAGTTGGAAGGAACCTTTGAGGCTGTCTGATGTCGCGTTGTACTGACCACTGGGTTCCTGTCCTTGGCATTTCCGAGCACTGTTGCATCCCTCCCCCTGCTGCTTCACCTCTGATGACAAGAGACCCTTGACTCTTTTCCATTTCTTGACAGCAGTGGCTTGTTAGTGGTCAGGTGGGATACACTCCATGTGTCCTAACTCCTAGTCAAGTGCTCTTCACTGGGATCCCTTCTGGAAGGACTCACTGGGGCCCACTGGTAAGAAAGCTTTTCCTGAGGAAGGCCTGGCCTGGGAGAAGGTGTGCTCTGGGTCACTCTAGCTGAGCCAAGGCTGTCTCCCTCAGTCCCCGGCACTGGCTCTACCCCTATGACCCCTACCCTGCAAGCACGTGTCTCCAGGAAGCACAACCAGCATGTGATGACCAGATCCAAAAGTAAACATGGACCATGCTGAGGAACAGGCTGTCCCGCAGACTATTATTTGGAAGTAGATTGTGTGTGTGGGTTCATTTAATCAAGCTCTCTGACAACTGTTTATTGAGTAGAAAGTAAAGATGGCTCAGCAGCCCTGGGAAGGATTTTGGCTTTCAAACATCTAATCTACTTTACAAAGCCCTCCAAAACACAAGTGGGGAGCAGAATGCTGCGGGCAAGCCACAGCCGACAAGTCCATGTAAGGGCACGTGAGCACCAAGAGGCTTTTTTGGGTGAGACACAAGCCGGCTGCAGCAGGCTAACACTTTCCTTCTCTAAACTGGGCTCCTAGGAGTCGCAAAAGTCATGCAGAGAGGTGAAATCATGGCCTGGAAGCACAGTCCCCAGAGCCCTCCCTCACCCACACAGGTGCTGGGTGCAGAAGAAGCAGCACAGAGATCCAGGGCACCCTCTGCCTCTATTGCATGTGGACACAATGGTAGCTTTGGGGACCAGGTGGAGAGAGGGATAGGGAGTGGGGCACTCAGAAATCACCAGCATGAGGAGGCAGAGTCCCAACCCTTCTACTGGGGGTGGCTGGGATAGATCAGAACATAGAAGCCTCTGTACATACACAGAGATGAAGGAAGGAGATAGAAGACATTTCCCTCACTAAGTGTATCAGAGAACCGTAAGGCTGAGCATTTAGATATCACTTGTCCTTGGACTTTTAAAAAAAGTTTTTTTTTAAGCTTTGTAACCCTTAGTTGAAATGAAATCTTAGCTGGAACGTGAACAAATAAATAAAGTAAAAGCTGAACCATCCTGGGATCAGAGGGTTGGAAACAGTCCCAAATACCCTGTATCAAACTACTCTCCCCAGCCAGTGACCCTGGCATGGGCCTTACGAAGCATTTGGAAAGCACCACTCAAAAACTACCAGCTGAGTTTAATCACCCTTTCATTTTACAAATAAGGAAACTGAGGCCCAGAAAGAAAGGACTTCCTTCTGTACTATAGCACAAACATCTCAGTCCAGGCTCTTCCCACCCTTCACAGAATCCTGAGAGGTGTTCCCATCCCCTGATGTCTGCTCAGAGGAACATTCAGTAGGTTCTCCAGAGAATGGAGCTGTCTCCAAACTGTTACTGTATTAATTTCTTTCCTAGGATGAATTAATAAGGCCTGGTGAAGTCAGTGAGGTGGCTGTGTGACTAGTAGCCACGTGTGCATGAGGTCTGGGAAACCAAGACAGCGGCTTGTTTGGTTCTCTGCCACCAGACCTGGGGTGGTCTATGCTTTCCAGAACAGTTTTCACCCACATTCTTTCTCATACCTCACACCTCAAGTACCCCTGAGAGTTCATAAGAGAGAGGGCAGCAGTCCCATTTTAGACTTGAAGAAACTATAGCATGAAGAGTTCAAATGACTTGTCTGAGGTTGAGAGAATTAACAACAATGTTGAGAGTTAAATATAGATTTTCTGACATAGTTTAGGACTCCTTCAACCTCATTATACTGACTGCTCAGAAAATATGTTCTCCATGTCTCAGCTATTTCTTGGACACTTAATCCTGTATTTCCCAAATAGGGCAACATCAATTAATGCTTCATGTACAGCTAGGAGGTGCTGTCTCAGGGTAAGATTCCATTGTGACTTGGACTGTAACAATATTTACACAAATTATATGTTCAGGACATTTGAATGTTTGAGAAGAATTTATTTTAGAAACAGAAGGAGGAAAAGAGGACGAGAGGGAGGGAGGGAGGGAGAGAGGAAGGAAAGGAGGGAGGAAGGGACGGAGGGAGGAAGGAAGGAAGGAAGGAAGGTAAATATTCATAGGTAGCAAAGAGTAGATTTTTCTCCATGAGAAGATTCCAGGGAACGTTTCATCATGCAGCATTCTTGGTCCCACACACTCCAGCCAGTCTGGAAATTGAATGTCAGAAGAGAAACAGATGTTTGTTTGGACGGAGAGTAGCATCAATAAGTAGGAAGATTTGGAAAGGGAAAAAGAGTGGTTAAAAGAAAATTTTTGGAATTGCCTAGTCTCACATTCAGATCTTATTTGATACTTCAGCTATGTGATATGGAACAAATATTTCATCTCTTTGCCCCATACCCCATTTCCTGATCCGTAAAATGAGGGTCCTAACAGCTACCTCATGGGGACAGAATGAGATAAAAGAAGTGGTGCACTCTGCCTGGGGCGTGCCGTAAGTGGGAGCAGGTGCCTGTGCTCAGCTCTTCCCAAGTGTTTCTTCTCCCTGCTTTAACCAGATCTTGCTCAAGTAAAGCCCAGGTCTGGTGTCTGCCTGGAGCTTTCTCTGCATTCTTTATTGTTCAACCATGTCTCATCTTGTAATGAGATCTGACATCTGATTGCTACTAAAAGTCCAAACTGCACACTTGAGCCCTTATTTGCTATTATTTTTATGTGTTTGTATTTTTTTTTCTTCTATAAATGCTCTAAGCCCTTTGAGAACTGGGGATGTGTTTGCTCCTATATTCCCATGCTGTTTGGCATAGGGCTGGGCACACGTTAACTGCCCTATGTACACTTATTAATTGGTTAGTTGAATGATGTGTGCCCTCCACTTGATACTAACAACCTTTATTTAGATGGAAGAGAAGATTGATGATTCGTCCTTAAGTCACCAAATGAAATCCTACCCATCCTTTGGGGACTTGTCCTTGACTCCATTTCTGAACTCAGGAGAACTGCTTGCAGAGCTGTGATGTGGAGCATAAGGAGTGAGGGGCAAAGGTTTTCCTGAGCTTTCTCCTGCAGATGCACTGTTACATCAGGGATCTTTCATTGCCAAGTTGGGCACCCAGTAGACAGCAGTTTTTCATCATGGATTTCCACAGTTATATTCAAATCAATACCTAAAGCCCATATTTATGACATAGTCATGACATCAGTCACAACCTGAGCCATTTACTTAGCAAATTTTAGTATTTTTTAATGAACTCATTTGTTAGTCTATGATCTGTGAAGGAATTAAAATAGGCCTGGATTCAAAAAAAAAAAAAAAATCAAAACTCCCTCTGGCAGCCAGCTGCTGAAACAGCTCTTGTGAGAATATTTGCCTGGGTAGAGACTTGGGGTAAAAAAGCTCAAAGAAAGCTCACAGCCAACAACACTGGAATCAGAACTGGAGTCCTGGGTTCACATCCTATTTCTGTTGTAATTACTTTGTCTATAACCTGAGGGGGTTTCCCCTGATGAATTTTAAGCTTCTTTCCAGATCTTAGCTTTCTAAAATATTTCAACTTAGTCCCAACCTTGTGTTAATCAATACCAACCAAGGGCATCCATCCTTACCTTTCCCTATCACCTGCCTTGGATGAAACGTCTCTCCTATTTGAATCCAAAAGGTAATAGTCACTCCAAAAAGGAAAAGAATGCCAAATCCATTTATTTATTGCCAGTCTTTGTCTGCCATATAGAGAAACTGTGACTTTGATCCTGCCCAGTAAAAACCACAAACTAAACTAAAAATCAAACTTCCATCTTTGATGCTGACATGACAAAACATAACACAATGATGCATGAGTTCCCAGTCGCTCCAGTGCACTCTGTGTTGCCTAAGAGTAGAGTATCTCTGAGAGGGCGGGGCATTGGCTTATTAGTCAAGTCCTGTCTTAGGCCAGTGTGTTCATAATGCATGGCTAATGGTGATCACTGTGTTTTGAACGAGAAATATTCCCAGCCCAGGTAACTGACAACACTGCAATTTACTGTGAGTTGGCATCTATGCAAAGCAATACAAGTTGCAAAACGGAACCACACACAAAGAAGATGAAAGAAAGACATGTATGGTCTTGGGTAGGGATGATGAGAGTGAGTGTCTTCTGCAGTTCAAAGGACCCTAAAGGGACTGAGCAGAAAGCTGGTCCCCCATCTAAGGACAAATGCTGTAGACACTGAAAGGCCAGATCTGGGCACCTGTCTTGAGCCTTGCATTATTTTTTAATCTCATCAGAATGGTATGTGTGTCTTATAACCCAAAAGGCTGAGAAAGGAGAGAAAGGATTATAAAAAGAGGAAATAAGCCAATGACACCAAGCCTGTCTAGTAACTAAATATGGCAATGGCCAGCAATGGTATGGAGTCAGCCGTATCTTTTCATAGCCACCCATGGTCACTGTGGGCCATTCAAACATGTCTGAGAAAGCATACTGAAAAGCCAGCACACACACAGCTCTGAATAATTCAGGGAAGAATCACACTCTACTCACCATCCCAGCAGTGTGCACACAGGGAAGCCAGTGTGAGCCAGAAGGAGGGAGCCTCTTATACTGTGGTTGCTGACAGCACAGTGACATGCCAGGGCTAGACCTCAAGAGCACTGGGACAACACCAACATCCCCAGTCTCCCACCACACCCTTGGTTGTCCTTGAGAGAAAAGGTTAGTAGCTAGGAGAGAAGAAAGGGGAAAGGAAGGAGTGTGTGCAGAAGAGAGGAAGTGACTGAGAGCCCATGGACATGGGCATGCGCAGAGGAGGGGTAAAAACCCTCTGAAAACAGAAAACACTGTGGAGAAAAGTAGCCTTGATATATGCATACAGGTGCGGTCAGTGAGCATTAGGAAATAAAGTGGGCTTTTAGAAGGAAGGCAACCAGTAGAGTCCATTCCATGACACATAGACTCCCCTACAAACTCAACCTGATAACGTTCATCATCACTTGGATGATATTGCTACAAGTTCTAGAAGCAGGTAAAACTCAGCTTTCCATAAACACTTATGGAGCTATGACTATGTGACATAAACATGGTCTTCATCCTTGAAAAGCTTCAAATTTAGTTGAGAGTCAAGATCAACATTTATCCAACAATAAGTATATCATCTAGAAAAAGCTCTGATGAGCTAATCTGACTATATCTAAAAGGAAAGCTCAATGCCACTTCCTTCAGAAAAGGTCCCATCTTTTCAAGTCGCCTAGAGGTGTTCAACTCCCCTCCAAAACCCTTGGAGCTTTCTTTATATCTGTCATATATTAATAATAATCACAGATTGCCTCTACATTTGTGCATTCATGTTTGTGTGTGACTGCATGACTACACATGTCTTCTCTCTTCCATTACTAAGGTTCTCAATGGTAAGTGGTAAGTCTTCTACTTCTGTGCCTCCTCCATGATGTCAGCCCCAGTCCCTGGTATGTGGTCAAGCAATGGTAAATGTGGCCAGAAAGTCTATTAGGGAACAGGTATGGGGTGTCACGTAGTGTAGAGCAGGCCCTTCCTGATGAAGAGTTTCACTGGAGAGCTCACAGGACACCAGGATAAGTCCAGCAATGTGAGCAGAATACCAACAGAGTGGAGAGAACAGTATCACTGAGTGTGGAAGCCCCAGAGGACGACACCTTTTCTACAGCTTTGATTAAACTCTGTTCAACTGGAGACAGGTGGCTGGTAGGTGGCAGATGCATGGCATTTGGGTCCTAACTTGAATTCTGCTGAGTGACTCTGAAAGTCATCTTACTTCTTGTTAGAGACATCATTTGTAGGATAGAAGGTCATGGTAATGGATTTTTAAGGACTATTTCAAGTGCACATTCTTTGTCAGCTCTCTACTCTAAGGCAGGTTCCAATCAAGGAGCTGGTGGCATGTCAGTAATGGAAGCCTCAAATTGCTGAAGATACCCGGTAGATAATGGGGTGATCATATTAGACCAGAATGCCTCATCACAGATGCAAAGTTTCCTGCTGAGGAAATGCCCCCTTCCCTATTTTGAATTCAGGGCTGGGCTCAATGGGCCTTTTATTTTATGGAAAGTTTTTCTCACTTTCCTCTCTTTTCAAAAGAAATTACACCCTTGGACAGTCCTGTGTTACACAGCAATAACACATGTATATACACAAGGATGTGAGAAAGTCAAAATGCTATGTTGATACCCATAATTTTCCTGGCCTTCACCTTCTCCATTTACTTCAGAGAGTGGCAGCTAAGAATAGTTCAGAGTAGATGGTAAGGGGTGAGGGGTAGGCGGTGATCAGAGACCAGCACACGGAAAGCATGCAGGAATCAGAGGATGGTTTCCCCGCGCGGAAGCACTAGATGAGATCGAAAAGCAGAAACAACCTTTACTCATTCTCAACGACATAAAATAAATCAGGAGTTCCTGTGCGTGTTTATAAAACAAAACTGATAAACAGAACTCCTGCCAGCTCTTAGTCTAACCGGGCAACAGAGGGCCCTGGGAGAAGGGAATTGCGCCTGCGGATGCTAGGGCCTCGCAGTAGCAGAGACCCAGGACACCAGCCACTGGCAGGACATTTTCCTGCATCACAGATGGCGGGTCATTGCTCATATCTTGGCTTGTTCTTTAACAAACACAGGGCAGTCTCAGTTTAGTTTGATTTGCATAGGAAGAAACAGTCAACAGGTGTATGCTTTGGGTTGTCCACGCGACAACTTCTTTCATCGCCTTGACTCCGTCAAACATGCAAAGGTTTAGGAAAAACAGGTCAATCCAGGTTTAGTCTCAGTGAATCTCTGAGGGGAGGAAAAGTGCCAAGGAACGCCTCACTTTCCCTGGCCATCCCTCTGCTCACCCCATCACCACCTCCTGAGTGAGTCACTCCCTGCTGTCAGTCTCTGCCCTGTTATTATAGAACAGCAGCACTGTGGTGGTGTCTGAATCACAAAGGCCACAGAATGGAGTCAGCAAGTCTTTAGGAGCACCCACTGCTCAAGTTAACAGACATTTTTGGCAGGAGGAGGCACGTCTGGGCATTGTTAGTGATGCCAACAGCCTTGAAGGCAAACGGGTCTCAGCCTTCAGAAAAGCCCTACCAATAGTTAAGGAATAAAGTGCTGCTTTCTTGTAAAATGCAATAGGAATTCAGAGAAAAGAGACCACAGTTGTAATCTCCAGGAATCCTGGAAAGTGCTTCCTTGAAGAAACGGTAAGAGGCTATTACCCTGGAGGTCTTTTAATTCTTGAGGGCTGGAAGCTAATTCTGTGATTCCCCTAAGTACAGACGAAGTGAGACAAGGTTATTTGAACAAAAGAGACAAGAAAAAGAAGGAAAGGGGGATGATACAGTTTAGCATGGTGTCTTTCACGTCGATCCTGGATGTCCCCTCCCTTAAATCTACGTGATTTTGACAAACTATAAAATTGGTCTGTGCCAAAATTCAGTTTTGTCATCTGTAAAATGGGGATTATAACTGCACTGGCTTCACAGGGCCATGGCTAGAATAAAACAATGTGCATGCAATGCACACGGTGTAATGTCTTACTATCAATAAATATTGGCTAAGATAACTGTGAAGGTAGCATTCGTTGCAAAAAAATGGGAGAAAGAAAGGCAAAGAAAGAGCAGCTGTGGGGTTGCTGTCAGCTTCAGGCCACTCTGAGCCGAGCAGCAGGGTGGCTGTTATTATGCTCCACCCTAAGTTCAGACACAGCCTGAATGAGAAAACCTCACAGCCTTGGACCTTGGCCAAGACGGCCCCCCTGTATCCTCATCACTCTGGGGTATATTTGGAGTCAGCCAGCAAAATCAAAGGCGGCCCAGCAGACACCTATAAACTGGATCACTGAATTCTGATCTAGTCACATAACGAGCTTTCCAGCTAGAGGTGGAGTGGAGTTTGCAGTGAGCAGAAACACCCTCTCCCTTGGCAGTGCCATCCCGATCCCAACCTCTCAACAGACAAACCTACTTCCAGTGTAATTTTCTGTGTGCTACCAGCAGCCAAAGAAGTTCCCCACCTCTCTCCATTTCTCCTTATTTTTCTTTTCCTTCAATTGCCCCTTCCTTCTTTCCTTTCTGACAATAACCTTATCCTACTTTAAGGTAGGTGAGGCCATTCTCCTTCATACATCCACAATTTTGAGATTCTGCCATAGGGACAGAATCTAGCAGCGACATCCTCATCCTTGGGTAAACCAGGTGACATCACAGTTTTTATTGAGTCCACAGGCATGATGGTGAATGATAAGGCAATGGTAATGAAAAAGGCAAAGCAGATTCCTCTGAAAATGAGGA
>NW_003852407.1:7793510-7835613 GCF_000181295.1 Otolemur garnettii
ATATTTGCAACTTATATATCCGATGAGGGCCTTGTGTGCAGAATTTATAGTAAGTCTTGTGCAATGATAAAAAGGCAAACGCCAAGCAAAAATGAGCAAAAATTGGAATAGACATTTCTTCTCCGAAATTATACATGTGGCCAAAATCACGTGAAAAGATGTTCAATATTATCAGTAATTAGGGCAATACAAATCAAAACTACAGTGAGATGCTATTTCATACCTACTGGAATTGGTTGGATTTCAAAAACTTTTACATGCCTACTAGCATGGTGATAATAAAAAAGACAAGCAGTAGAAAATGTCTGGTGAGAATATGGAGCAATCAGAATCCTTATATATTGCCACCGAGAACTGACAACAGTCCAGCAGCTTTGGAAAACAGTTTGGAAGGTCTTTGAAAAATTAAATATAGAATTACCAGTTGACACAGCAATTCCATGCCTAGGTATGCGCCCAAAAGAAGTGAAAATAAGTTCACACTAAAACTTTTACATAAATGTTCACAGCAGCATCACTCACAATAACCAAACAGTGGCAACAACGGAAATGTCTACCAATAGCTGAATGCACAAACAAAATGTAGTATAACCACATAGTGAAATGTTATATCAGACTGGAGTACGGATACACTTTTGGATAAACCTCAGAAGTATCACGGTAAGTGGAAGAAGACAGACACAAAAGGCCACATGTTGTTTGATTCCATTTATATGAATTGTCCAGAATAGGCAAATCAACAGTAACAGAAAGAGTGTATCCAGGAACTGGAGAGAGGAGGAGATCGGGAATAACTGCTAATGGACACAGGATTTATTTCTAGGGATGATAAAAATATTCTGGAATTAGTGAGAAGCATTGATCGCAGAAATCTGCAAATACACTAAAATCACTAGAATGCATGCTTTAAAAAGATAAATTTTATCAGGTATAGTTAAACCTCATTAAAGCTGTCACTAAACACAAACAAAAGTCAAAGAGGTCACATAATCATGGAACTAACAACCCAAACAGGAAGAAACAGCCTGGTCTAGTCACTTTCTTAAGTTCACTTATATTCCCATTTTCGTTTTCTTCTGTTGTATCTTTATTGCTCCTACCTTGTCGAGTTTTGTCTGGCTTTGTAAACCATTTAATATTACTCTTGTATAGAATAGGGCCAACTATTAGGTAAAAGAAAAGAAAATTAATCTGGCCAAATTTTAGCTCCCAACTAAATTTACTACATAATTAACTTTTTTCCATCTTAAAAGAGAAGGGCACTTCTTTCTGGCCCCTGCCAGTTTCACTCCTGATGCAAGTGACAGAGGCGGGGTAGTTTGTCTCTAATTTTATCTTTGCAGGATATTTTCCCCCTTCAAGTCTCACCTGCTGAGCTAACTACATCAAAATGCAGCAAGAACATGCAGAACAATGAGAGATGGAGTGTGTACTAGTCACCTTAGGAGCTGCTAAGATCACTGTCAGAAGAAGAGGAAGGCTAGCCCCCTAGTTACTTCCTTCAGGCGCTCTCGAGGGTAGCCTGACATGCTCCAGTTCTGGTGTTTCAAGCTCCTCCTCTTAATCATTTCAGTTCCAAGCATCATACTAGCTTTCTAGACTCAGCTGGGAATGCAAAGATTTCTAGCGTTTTCTGGAGTCTTGGTTCTAGAGACCCCATCCACAGAAAGTGTGGCTATCTGTTCAGTAGAAGACAGGACTTTTATCACCCAGCAGCTGCTCTTTCTAGTCAGCAGCCCTGCTGCTGGGCCATGGGAACAGAAAAGGGTGCCCAACAGGTGATCCTGACCATTGACTGTGAGTGAACCTAGAGTGCCGGATGTGTAACTAAAAGATGGTGGAGGTCAAACCTGGAGCCAAAGCTCATGGTAACCCTGAAAAATAGTGGCAAAGAAGCAAGGGGCTGGGAAGAGTTTTCTGAGGGCACCTTCCAATGACAAGGAAACAACTCCCCTAATAGTTCTCCCGGTCATTAATTTTTGTATGACCCCTATGGATGTTAGGTAAGATGCTGGAGCCTGTTGTGCCACACCTGTGAAAAGTTTCATCTGGCATGAAGAGGCCTTGAATCAGCAGTGGAAGGGACCTTTGCTTAGAGGATACCAGGTACAGTGAATGCTGTGGCTTTGTTACAACATCCCCGTTTGTGTCACAGCTACAGCATTCCTGGCATGTTCTGCCAGTTCTCCAATGCTTTTGGTATCAGAGACCTTTTACTTGTCAGAAAACTCTGTTAGGATCCAGTGATTAATTAATTCCATCCATATAAGTTACCGAGTATCTAAGTTGGTTTAGCCATAGTGTTATGGTTCAGTGATAACATGTACTTATTTCATAGCCTTCTAAATGCTACAGGCATCTGTAACCCTCTAGAATTAGCCAGCTTCATCTTGTGAAAGATTTTTAGCAATCACTGACATGTTCCTACATGTTACTTGTCCAGGACAAACATCTCTGATTCTAGTCACCCTGTCTTCCTGAAAACACTTCTTGGACTCCTGTCATCTTGGTAAAACTACGGTCTCTTTCATTGGGGACTTTTATACTTTTATTTATGGGGCCTACATTTTCTATTGATCGTTTTAATTTTGAAGTCACCTAAAACTTTGTCTCAGAAGCTTGGTAGCTCTCTATGAAAAATCCCTTTCTTTCTTGAGCATGCTGCTAGATTCTGTTTCTCAGACTCTTTTTAGCTAGATGTGGTCACCAGAGTGAGTCTAGACAATGGCACGTGAACAGAAGAGATATTTGTCCTTTTTCAACCAAGTCCCAAGTATTTGGAGGAATGGATGTCTCTGTTAAGCCCTTATTTACATGTTTTGTCAACATGATGCAAGAAGGTAAGACCCTAGCAGACGGCAGAGTCACGAGATGGAAGGAGCCTGGGTCCTGAATCACAGTGTGGAGAAGCATTGCTCATTGGCCAGAAACATTAGGTCCTAAACTATGACATGTTTGTGAAGTCAGTATTGCCTCCCACAACTAATATGATGATGAAGTTTTTTGAAGGTCAGTTGCTGTAAATTCAGATCCACTTCAACATGTGCTTATGCAATTATCTAGTTTCAATATAACCACAGGGTATGGCATTGCTAAGTCTGTGAAAATGGGTTTAAGTTTTGGGAGGTTTCTTTCTGTCTTTTTCAGTAATGCCAACCTCATTTATAATCAATTCAACATCTTTGACCATGAGACAAACATCACAATGAGGACATTTAAATCAACAGCATTATACCTGTAAGTACAGGAGAATTCAAGGCAAAAAGAACAGAAACTACACATGCTCCCAACACAAAAAGGAATATACACAGACCCACAGGCACAGATATCTTTGCATGTGTGCTGTGTTTTGTTTGTGTTTCAGAAGCTACAAATCTTATGCAGAAACAGAATAGGTAGTCACAGAGGGGTTGTTCATTTCACTCTTATCTTTGAAAAAGAGTTAGTGTCATTGATTTTGTAGCATGGATCCACATTAAACCTAATCTCTAAAGTAATTCCATTTCCTGTTTGTAAAATTCAATTCTGTTTAATTCATTCATTTATTCATCCATCCACCCATTCATTAGCAAACACGTATGAATAGGCTGCCGTATACTCAGTACTTCAGCAGGTTTTATGTAACATAATAAGAATGAGAAGATAGGGTTCCTGGTCCAAACAACCTTTAACTTAATGTGGAGATAAGCTGTATCTAAGAAAAAAAAATAAATGAAATGTCAAACCTTAAATAACAAGGTCAGACTACCAAATGAACAGTCCAGATAATGAAGTGTCAAAGAGTTCCCAGGAAGGAGATTGACAAATCAAATTAACTAGTATGGTATTTATTGAGCACCTACCATAAAGCTGCTCTCATAATTATTTAATTTCCACAAGCATCTATTCTCTGCCTTGCTGGGGATGAAGAAGACTGCAAGAGGCTTACTGAAGGGGAGAGACCCAGTGACAGGTATTATGATGTTAATGACAGTGGTGTTTGCCCTAACTGCTTTATCAAGTCTTTGAGGGCAAGGACATCTCCTTACATTTCTTCAGTCCTTTCTCCTCTCATCATCTGAGTCATCCCCATAAAGTCCCTTTGGACTCCCTGTAGATTGGTTTACTATTAACTTCCTCACAGTGTGGCTGGGCATTGTTCAAATGGAAAGCGTTTTTACTCAGGTGGTTGGTAAGTGAAAGGGATCTAAGCTGTCAATAGTATCAGGTAGTGATCTATTTCTATATCTTTTCCCTGTCATTTCAGGGCAACTGGGGGAAGATAAAATACTCTGGACTTCTTGGGTAGGCTGCAGGTGTGTATCTATCAGAAGGCACTACTGTCCAGTGTAGGAGCGAAAGAGTCCTCATTCCCCCATTTTTCATGTGGGAGAAAATTGGTAAAGGGAGGTGTATTTAGTGTGAGCAAATGCTTAGCTGGTATATAATCACTGTTTATTTTTTGTGTGTGACAATAATGATGTATCATATATGAGTAAGCTCTAGACATTAAGAAATACCAGGTAGATACAATCAATAGTCATGCTACCTTGCAACCTACTCTTCAAAGGGATCAGCAAATGTGATAAATTTGGCAAGTGTCAGTAATATTTGAATTACTTAGGTAGAGGTTATACAAATGTGCTTTGTATTACTCTCTTAATTTTTATGCATTTTGAACATTTTCATAGCAAAAAGTTGGTTAGAAAATGCCAATCTATAGTGGGGCACTGGAAGGGTTGGTTGAATGAGCCCCACTCACACCTGTCTGCACTTTCTCTTTCATCAGTTGATCTCTGAAATCCTACCATCAAGAGCCTCAACCGAGTTAGCGTAAGAGTTTTATTCATATTAAAATGTACACACATCAAATAATATTGGTAATTAGACTACATTATGCACAAATAAATATGTAAATACAGTTGCTGGTTACAATTGATAGGAGGGAAAAACATGAGAAGACGCTATAAATCATAATAGGGATTATAAAGAAAGGTACACATGGTGGTTGGGAGCACAGCCCCAGAGCAGTGCTGCTCAAAGAGCACCCTGAAGTGATGAGGACACTGCAATCTGTATGGTCTACTAAGGCAGCCACTAGCTCCATCTAACTATTGGGTACTTGCAACCTGGCTAGTGTGACTAAAGAAGTGAATTCTCAATTTTATTTAACTTTAATTGATTCAATCTTATGGTAGCTGCATGTGGCTAGTGGCCACCACATTGAATCAAGTGCCTTTACAGAGACATGAACCTGGACAGACAGAATGAACAGTTCCTACAAGTGAGTTGGTAACTGGGAATTCCCACTTCCTAAGGAAGTGAAAAGATGTGATAAAATATATAGTTGAGGGGGAAGAAATTAAAGAGGGAATGTGGTAGTTCTTAATGGTTTAAGAACACTAAATGAGCAAACATCAGTAGGAATGCTTGCCCCTGTGTAATATTTACAACTGGTCAAGTCACAACTGTTGCACAAAAGATCTGCTGGGTATCAGTTTTTCCCCACATAGTTCATAAGTGCAACATACTTATTACTGAGTATATAATGTGTAGGAGGGGAGTGCATCAACTCACCAAGATATCACCAGGCCCACTGAGCAGGTGAGATGCTGTAGGCAGAGGTTTATGCCACTCCTCCCTTCGCCTCCTTGACCTCCTATCCCACCCACAGCTTTAGCCAAGAGTAAGGAGATGCCTCCCACATGGCCACGGGCTTAAGTGCTGCCCCTCAGTGGCCTGAAGTCATTTGCATGCAGGCAATTAGGATTCTAAGACTACAAGGAAATAAAGGAAAGGACAAACTTAAGAAGAACCAGGAAAAGACTGAATTCATTACATAGGTCTGGGAGGCTTTCAAACATAGTCTCAAAAGCCTGTCTCCTGATGACTTTATTTTTCTTTCCATTTTTCAATGTCATTGACTCTGCCTAAACATAAGACAAGAAAGTGTGATCTCATCCCAGATCTCATCCCAAGAACACAGAATAGACCGTGGGACAGGCCACTGCAAAGACAGAGATTAATCCTCGTGCTGAGCACAGTAAGGTGGGAATGAGAGACTCAACCAAAGAGCGGGGTGGCAATTCCCCACAAGAAACAGAACAAAACTAAATTAGCATTATTAGCTCAAGTGAGGAAGCTGAATCTTCTCGGAGTGTCAAATAGTTTTTGTTCTGTTTTTATATATTAAAGCCTCATGGGCACTTTATTGTTTTTGTGGAGTTAAGTGGATTCACATGTTAAATTTAAAATGTGGGGGGCAGACAGGGGGATTTTGTTTGTTTCTGGTATTATTTGGCAGAATATAAAAGGCCCTGGACTCAGAATTGGAAGGCTTGGGTTCAAACCCACACCCTTCTTGGTACCGGCCAAGTGCCCTTGGGCAATCACTTAAATATCCATCCCATCTCCTTCATTAGCGGTTGCGGCATCCCTTCTCAAACAGAACTGAGAATTAAGTTTTAATGCCTTTACCCAGTGGTTTTCCAACTTGAGTGTGCTAAGAATCACCTTGAGGGTTGGTGAAAATAGAGCACGGGGACCAATCCCCAGAGTAGGCCTGGAGTGGAGACTGAGAATTTACATTTCTAACAAGTTCCCAGGTAACGCTGATGCTGCTGATCTGAAGACCACACTCTGAAAACTAGTGCCTTATGGAATAACTTGTGTGTTGTAAAGGAATTTTCTTCCTCTGCATCCAGAATAGTGCTAGCTGCATATCACCCTTGGGAGAATGGAGAAAACCAGTCACCCAGATCATTTCTTTTAAGACTATTTTCATATGGAACCCAGGAGGGTCCTAAGACTCAACAGAGAGAAAAAGTGTGAGGTCCATTCACAGCCACAAAGTAGAATCAAGATATGCAAGCCTTTGTAATGATCAACTATCAATTGATAGAGTTTTTCTACCTTTGCTCTTTCCTTTACAGCTTGACATCCTTGGATTTCTTGGCTTTAGGAACAGTGTTTTTTGCACTTGAGCCATGCATCAGAATCACCTGCAGGGTGTGTTCAACACAAATTGCTAGGCTTCTGCCCCAGAGTCTCTGATACAGCGGGTCTGGTGAAAAACCTAAGAACCTTCATCTCTAACAGGTGCTAGTGATGCTGTTGTCCTAGGACCACAATTAGAAAATACTCTTGCGCATCCCCAGAGTCACCATAAATAGAGAAAATAAAAATTGTAGCAAAGTGTATACCTTTATTAACAAAATAATTTATTACAAAATTTTACAACTAATATTTTGTAAATAAAGGTAGATTTAGCTAAAATTTCTCATTTTCTTTGTGTATGGAGACTTTTGGGAACACCCTGAATTTGTCCATTCTTCCCAGCTTTCTTTTTTTTTTCCTTGAGACAGAGTGTCACTTTGTCATCCTGAGTAGAGTGTCATGGCATCATAGCTCACGGCAACCTCAAAATCTTGGGCTGAAGCAATTCTCTTGTCTCAGCCTCCTGAGTAGCTGGGACTATAGGTGCCCAATACAACACCCAGCTATATTTTAGAGATGGGTCTCGCTCTTGTTCAGGCTGGTCTCGAACTCCTGAGCTCAAACAATCCACCTGCCTTGGCCTCTCAGAGTGCTAGGATTACAGGCATGAGCCACCAAGCCTGGCCTGTTCCATCTTTCTTTTTCTTCAGCTTTCCAAGCCTGTAGTCTAGGGGTTAGCAAACTGTAGTCACCCGTTTATAAAGTGTTATTACAATATATATGCATCCATTCATTTATGTATTACTGATGGTTGCTTTCAAATTACAATGGCAGACCAACAGAGACCATGGGGCTGCAAAGCCTCAACATTTACTGTGTGGCCCTTTAGAGAGAAAGCCGGCTAACTTCAACTGTAGTCTTCCTTATTCTCCTTAAACATAGCATTTATTAAGCATCTTCAATTTTAAAAAAAGTGCTTAAAGTGTATTCTTGCATTTTACCACATTTGCATTTATCACAATTAAAAATGGATTCTGGGTCCCTTCTGGCTCAGGAGTAAAGTAATTTTCCAGGGGCACATAGAACCTGAGTCAGGGCCAGCTACATAGCTTCAGAGGCCAAGGCATAATAAAATTGTCAGTCCTCTTGTTCAAACATTAAGAATTTCAGATGGCGAGAACAAAGAGCTAAACCAAGTGTGAGGTCTTCCAAGTGCAGGCCCTTCATGACTGCACAAGTGGAATGTCCACTCAACTGACCCTGACCTGAGAGAAGTGCCCAGTCCTGACATGCCTGGCTCCAATGGTTGGAGCTCTCTGCTCCATGGCTGACCATACATCACGGCCAACAGGTATTTTCATGGGGAACTACTGGAGCTTTCTATTGGAGGTGGAATCTCTTTTCTTGAAAAACCATCCCAATTCTATTTCTACTTCCTAGACCCTGACTTCCCTAAACTATGAGTTGTATAATATCCTTGGAGAAGGAATATCTATATTTCAAAAAAATCTTGGTATCCACCCAAAAGCTTGGAAGCCACTAAAAAAGGCGACTGTTTATTTATATAAAAATCTCCTCCCTTTGTCCCAGAGAGGATTTAAAATAGCTTTTCAATAAATCACTTCCTGATTTGTGGATATCAATAAAGGCGAAAGTACAGAAAGTGATGGCAGGGATTACGGTTATAAGTCTACAAAAGAAAAAAAAAAGAGCAATAAAGACATTATATCTTATTTTTCTACCATTCAAATATTCATGAACCACCCCATACTAGACCCAAGAGTCTCTTGATAGCAAACCTAGGGTTGTTTCCCAAACTCACAACAGATAGTATTTCCGCTTGGCCACTTCCTCCCTCGGTTTTGAGGTGTAAGTGACAGCAGTTCAAAAACACGTGCAAAACTAAGCCAGGGATCATTTCAAAAAATGCAGCATCGTGCTTGCTTCGGCAGCACGTATACTAAAATTGGAACGATACAGAGAAGATTAGCATGGTCCCTGCACAAGGATGACACACAAATTCATGAAGCGTTCCATATTTTTAAATTTGAAAAAAAATGCAGCATCTCATGTTATTTGATCACTATATTCTCTGAGCATTTAATCCTCTCAAATATTTTGCAATCTCTTCTTTTAATTACTGAGAAAACACATTGGAGTGATGTGGGTGCTTGGGAGCATCCCCTCCTGTTTCCTTCTTTCTGTTTAATCAAGAATTTGAATCACCTTTCAGCTTCCTAATCCTATAATCCTAAAAGGAATTTACTCTGGTCTAAACTGTGCTTGGCAAGACTCCGTACAGTAGAACCTGGAGTCCTTTCACAAAGACTGAGAGGGGGAGAAAAAAAAAATCCTAGAGGCAGACTTACTGGCTTCCTTCCAAAAACTCAGGAAATTGGGGCCCTTGAGAGAATCTTCTTGTAGCTGGTATTCTGAAGATACAGACCTGGATGCCCTGCATCAGATTTACCTGCACAGCTTAATAAAATTCTAACTTTCTGAGGGAGTCCCATTCTAGCCATACAAAATTACAAATTGAAGACAGGGAATGTATCTAGCTGTCTGTCTATCTCTCTATTTATTTATTTATATTTAAATCATTCCAAGTGATTCTCATTTGTACCAAAAATAAAGAAGCACGTGGCTAGCCATTCATCCCCTCATCCTACATTCCTTGTATGACCGAATTACTTGTGGGAAGTTCACTAGTGGTAGTGTGGTAACTGAGTTTAAAGATCACGAGTTATAAACATACAGGAACAAGTAGTGATATGGCTAAAAATGCCCTTGATCAATAAATATCATTGCAGTGGGACCCAGAAAGAATGTGGAGGAACACCAAAATGGGCATCTCTGTCCTCCTAGCCATGCTGGGTAACAGGATAAGTGCCCTGAGTGAGCAGCTCATCTGAGTTGGAGTGAGGCTGTTCACTCCTCAGAAATCTGGGTACTATCACTATAACGACCAAACCCACAACTTTTCTATGACAGCCTGTATTTCCAATATTCTGATGTACTGTGTCCATATAACACTCTCATATATTGGACATCTCACCCCCAGAAGTGCACTAAAATCGTTTCACACAGGCTACGGATCTGAATGTATGGTTCAGAGAATGTAGTCACCATAAACCAACAGAATACTGATTGCCCCTCCCCCATTATTAGTAGGAGAGATGTGTCCCTTCTTCTAGAAAGAAGGCTTTGCTTTGCCCCCTGTGCAGCTGTTCCTGTTCATATGCTGCCGCTTACACGTCTGCTCGCTCTTTCCTATTTACCCATTTTCTGAGAGCAGAAACAGTCTTTCCTAGTTTTCTCTCCTCTCCCAGACACACCTGCAGTGTTTCTCACACAACTCAATTAATGCTCGAAGCTGGTAAGAGATGATGGCCTCGGCTTGATTCGAGGAACTCATCAGCAAAATGAGCTGATGTGTCCCACACCACATGCTGGGAGGAATACGAATTTGTAACACACCTTCTCATCAGCCCTGGGTCGCTAAATAGGGCAGACTTTTTTTTTTTCTCAGAGCTCCATATGTTCAACTCACATGGATCAATAGAAGCACCATATTGTCTTCACAAAAGCTTTAGATCCTCACCCTTTTGAATATACAGAAGGCCCAGACTGTTTTTTCTCAAACACAGGGATGCCCTGAAGCTTCAGCTGCCAGTGTGGGACAGGGAGGGAGCCCACGGTAAGTTACGTGGCCATAGACTGAGGGACATACCTCAACAACTTGGGTTTTAAATAGCCCCCCAAAGGACCCTGTTAGCCCTTAAAAGAAACAGCTCCAAGCTCAAACACAATCTTAACCTCTAAAATGCTTTTATGAAAATAAGGCAGAAAATCCAAAGTTAGGAGTGCACAGCTGCCCAACCAGAAGCAAAGCAAAGTCCCAACAGAAACAAGGCAACATGCTCTGGGCGACAGCTGGGTAAACATTTCTGATAAAGGCTCACAGTTTTGATAGAACTGTGTGAGTTCTATCACACTGCAGTACAGTCGGGTGGATTGATAGCTGCTTAAATATCTGTAACCAAAGAGTACGAAGAAGCAGGACATCGACAAACTGCAACAGATGATGAGAAACACAAATAGGGATGGTGATGAAAACAGAATGATATATCTGGAGGAAAAGGAGCATAGTCAGCCCGGAGAATCAGAACTTGGATGTAGGCTCAGGAATAACGGTTCTTTTCAAATACACAAATATGTTCTACTCTACATACAGTTCCAGGGGGCAGGAATAGTCTAATGGATGAAGGTAACTGGGAGACAGATTTCAGGGCAAAAACAGAAAATGTTTTCTGAAAATCAGAACTGTTCAGACATGGAGGAGCTGCAGGAAATTTTAGAAGAGACAGAATGTCCTTTTGTCCGAGAGTCCTTTATGAGGTGGAAAAACAGAACAGCAGACCTCCAGGATACCTTCCAGCTCCTATTCAAAGACTGTGTGGGAAATAGTCCTTGTCTTTCAATCCTACCATCCTCAGCCCACCTGTCAGGAGTGGACAATGAAGTGAAATCAGTAATGCTGAGAGGATCAGATTTTAAGGTACCCATGAAGTCCTCCTGTGTGTAGGTTCCTTCCCAGAACTTCCACAGAAGTAGTGATGCTCCTATCAGACAGTTCCTGTAGGGAGGGTGGGGTGACCAGGTAGGGATGGGGAACAGATTTTTACTCTGACGTTTTACTAACAATTACACCAAATCCCCTTAAAGAAGGTCATTGGATTTGTCTCTCAAAATTTAATAAATAGCTTGTAATGCACACAAAGTGTTTTTCCTCTTTGATGGAAAGAATAAAGCTAAATATTTTAGTTTTTCTAAAGAGAAATCACTTGCTAAACCCAACATTGTTTAGCACCCTAAAATTCTTAGTTGCTTGTCCAGTTGGAAGAAAGGAAGAGTAATTTATGAAGTGAATACATCCTAACACCATTGCCACCTTCCCACTGGGAGGCAGCATGGGGTTATGGAAAGAGCACTTGTCTATGAGTCCAACTTCCTACTCCAACAACTTGCTATGGCACCTTGGGCAGCTATTTCACTTCCTCTGTCAAAGGTCACTGCCCACTGCCATGTTGTAACTCAGCCACAACCAATAAAGAAAATGGAAAACCATTTGAGTACCCAATTATATCTGAGAATCCACACTCAGAAAGGGAGAATAGATTAAAAATTCATGCTACTCTGTTGGTCTTAATTTTTCAAAATTCTCAATACTTGAGTAAAGACTTCTATTCACAGCATTTGATAACTCATAGTTTTCAGTTATGTTTTTACTAGTGAGTTGTACCTAAATGGTCTGTTTCAATGGCTGAAAGATATTTAGATTTTCTTGGTGGTCCTTTGTTGATTCCTTGAGAATTGTATGCAATATTTGCTTCATTTTTATACATAATTTAATGGGATAAAATGGGAAGATGCATTTTCTAAGTGTCTTAAACGATTCTGGAAATTACCATGGACAGTTACTATTTTTCAGACTACATATAATATTCAGATACACACGTAGTATCACTGCAGACATTAACTGATACGAACAAATTCTATATGCCCACAATTAATCAACGTAATTTTTTTCTCTTAATCTGACAAGTTTTTGCACCAAAGTGGGCTTTCAGGCATGCAAATTAAACTTCACAACAATCCAACAAACACGATATCACTACCACAATTAAGAACACTGCTACATGGAAGAGTGAAAAAAAGTAAGATCAGCAGGATTATAAGTCAAGGCATTCCCTGTCTCCTAGGGAGGCAAACTGCAAGTTTCCTTTGGGAAGAATATGTAAAACAAATTTGTATTTACAATTGCTTCCAACAGCACTGGCTAAATTGAAGTCATTTCCCAAGCTTCACAAAGAAAAAGCAAGTACCATCTCTTGCATTCTCTGGCTAGTTATGGCAAACAGCTTAGAGAGAGGGGAAGTGACTTACTGGAGGTGATGAGTTAGGAATCCATGAGGCTGTTGAATGGAAACTCAATTGAAATTGGAACAGCTTTTTATTTCTTGTTTCAGCCCTCAATCATCTCTTTTCATCTAAGGTTCTTTGCTTAAACTTTCTGCTTAGTTGAAAGTAGTGTTCTTACTGGCTGCAGATGAAGAACAGAGATCTGAAACTATTTAAGCGTGCCCTACAATGCCTGTTTAACCTTAGTGTAAAGAAGTGGATGGAGTCTGATATACCATACACGGCAGCAACTCTCCAACTGTTTTGACCACATGAGACAGTAAGCATTACATTTTTCATCATGATTCTGTGCACACATACCAATGTGTATTTGTGTGTGCAATTCACACATGTTAAAATAAGAGTTTAAGAAACAAAATTTGTACTTACTATGTATGATGCATTTTGATATTTCCCTCTCTCCCTCCCTCCCTATTTCTCTCTCCTTTTTTCTTCCTTTCTTTTGCTAGTATTAATCCACTAGATTAAATTCATAATCTGCTAAGGGGTCATGAATCCTAGTTTGTGAAAACACAAGACAAAACATCTTATAAGAAAGTTTAAAAGTGAAAGACTTGTTGACTTCAGGGTGAGGAAGAAAACTGATTATGCAGCCAAGAGACTAAGGGTCTATTCTTGTTGACCATTAGAAAGCAGGGTGAAGGCTCTCTGTGTTTGCATCTTACCTCTCCCTATTACAAGTCGTGTGGATTTAAGCAGGATTTAAATCTTCCCATCCTTCTGTTTCTACATCTTCAAGTGGAACATTCATAAAACCTACCCCAAGGCTTATCAGCAGCATCTAATGAGTTAATATAAAAATATCTCTTAGAACAGTGTTAATGCCTGGCCTTTAGTCAGTGCTCAGTAAATGTTGTCCAATATTCTTCTAAACTGAGGTTACAGCATCTGTTACAACTCCCTAAACTTTTCACTTAGGTTGCTTGCTTGTTTATAAGGAGATGAGAATTAATTGCATGGGGAGAAATGAGTCAAAGTTGTTCTGGGGAAAGGACTGGTGATGTCATTTGACCACAGCTCTTTTTGAGTAAGCAATGTTTCCTAAAATAGTTATCATAATCCTAGATGGCAGAGGTTGAAGCAGAAAATTCCAGTGGACACTGTGAACAATCACACTTGTGCTGATCAGGGCATTTTTTAGCACAGTGTGTCAAATTCTGAGAACCTTACTTAGGTCATGGAGATACCAGAAGAGTCTATTATAGGGAAAGGTCAACAGAACTGGGAGGGGATGAAGACCATTATCAATAAAGGGCTGGCTGATAAAAAGAGATAAGAAGATTAAGGGAAGTCAATATAACTGCTTTTAAATGGCTAAAAAATTACCGTGTCAATGAGGAAGAAAAATTGTTGTGTAGGAGTTATGATAGAATCAGTAGATAGAAGCTTTTATGAAATAGATTTGAACACTATATAGAGAATTAACTTCTAAACAATAATAACTGTCCAGCCACAAAATAAGTCGCCTCATCCAACAGGAAGCTCTCCATCCCTGGAAACGCTTAAGCAGAGATAAGATGACCAAATAGGTGTGCCTCATTTAATTCTTGAACTGGTAGCAAAATCAAACCTGATAGAACCTCTTTCAGAGATAAAATTCTATACAATAGCACATGTAAATGGGCTTTAAAAGACCTAAAACCATAAACATATCCAAAGTGACATTATTTCAAAGCTGTCTGCACCACCTGGCAAGTCTGTCTAAGACCTCAACAAGATGTTTTATTTCCCACACTTAATTCCTCTTTGAGATCAGTCTCAAAGTTCTCCTGAGCCTGATGAAGGCAAAACCTGCGTAGCCATAGACCTCTCTAGAAACAGAAGAGTTAGGATTGGTACAATGGAACTTCTCACCTGCAGTGGAAAGCCAGTAGAGTTTTATTTTTGTTTTGCTTTCTTTTAACACTTTAATAGCAAAGCCACAATGTGGAGATAATTTGGGTTCTGTGTAAACTTTCAACTCCCCCTCTCATGCCTAAAACTGTCAAAATGTTTGAATGGGAAAGAATTATTCAGGATTCATTTTGAGACATTTAAGCTTAATTTCCGCTGTTTTCTTCTCACACGAGAGCAATTCGCTCCCCTCGGGTTGGAGTCTGGGTTTCTCATCTTGTAGGTGGGTTTGATTAATATGTCTGTCGATCATGTGCAAACTCCTTGGAGAAAATAAAAAGCAATGTTCGAACATTCAAAAATAATGTCTTTTCCAGTTCCTATCTCAAGATACCTGTGACAAAAATCTCTCTGAAAGGCATGGGACCAAAAAAGAAAATAATGCCTCCTTTATACAAACACTGAGCTCACCTGGCATTTCTGAAGTAGGACTCCGAATTGGTCAGATAAAAAGGGAAGGGAATGATGGAGGCCTAAGCAATAGTATAGGGCGTCTGAAAAATATTTACAAGCAACTGGGATTGTGCAAGCCTCGAACACATCATTCCTTTCTTCTTCTTCTTCTTTTTTTTTTTTTTTTGAATAGGACATTTGCAGCCTGCATTAACTACATGATTATAGTAACCTTGGCTCACTCTGGTGGAAAAGACCTACCCAAGATGACTTTAGAAGCTGTGTCTGGAGCAAAGACTCTATTATATGACTTTCACTCAAGCTGACGTTGGGTTACAATGAGGTCTAGTCTACCCCACCCCTGTGCTGTGGTCATGATGGAGAAAAGAATGACAAATAGAAAAAAAGAGAATTAAGAGGAAAAAGAACAACAGTAATAACATGCACGACAGGAACTAATACAATAAAAATGACATGTAGGGTAGGCTTACTTGATTTAATGGCTTTCTTTGACCCCAATATTAATGTCTATTTCAGCTATGGAAATAAACCAGGGGACCAGGGAACATATTGGAATATAAGAAGTCTACCATGATGCCTGGCCCAGGTCATATAATACATTTTTGTTATAAGTTCTCTTCTCCCCAGATCACTCTCCCTCCACCATCAAAATCCTCTTCCATCTTCAAGACCCAACTCATTTTCCTCTCCCTCTGCACATTTCTTGATGTGGCAGGCCTTTGGGTATTCCCTGTGGTGCAGTGATTTTTCAACCAGCGTCCATGAGAGGCTCTTAGGTGTGCTTTGAAAAATTTTAAAGATCGTTAAATAAATTATTTTCAAAGAAGTTCAAAGCACAGTAAGTATATTCTTTTATTACTCTTTTTTTTTTGATCAACGTAATTTAAGTGTGCCATGGAAATTTAACTATAGGTTCAAGTGTGCTGTGGGATAAAAAAAGGTTAAAAAAACACTGCCCTAGAGTATACACTTGTGTTTACATCTGTAAAGAAAATGCATCAGAACTGAATGTTTTTACCTAAGGAATAAATCTAAGGCAAGAAAACAAATCAATCAGGATTCCATTCAACTGAAGGTCTATTTTTTTCCTTGAATATACTAAGACACTACAGTGTCTTACAAAGCATAGGCACTTAATAACATTTGCTGCCTGGATATGTGGTAAAACATAGACCAAACATAGATGATCAAATTCTCTGTGTGTTCACAGTGCTTTTGTTTCATTTTGTGTTGGTATCCTCTTCCCTTATTGTCTGGTGTTTTACCCTATGTGTTTGCCCAAGAACCCTAGGCTTGGAATAGGAAGATCCTTGTATATTTCATGCCAGTTTGATCACTTACTAACCCTTGAGCTTGGGCAAATCATTTAATCTCTCAATCTTTACTTCCTTAGAGTTAAAACTTGGATGACAGTAATTGCCCAGACTGGGTCACAAGTTTGATGTGAGAAAAAAATGCAATACTCATCAGGAAATTACTTTTTAAGCAACAAAGCGCCGTCAAGTGTAAGATTACGTGGTTAAGTTATACTCCCCAGGTCATCCTCTCACTCCTTTTCTCTGACAGCTGCAGGCTGAGGCAACCTTGGGAGATCCCCTAACTTAAAGAATTAGAGACAAATAGGCATGTTTTTCCAATAATAGCTTTTGATGATATAGCCATAGGACCTATACAAACATCACTCCACCTTTGTCCTCTAAGAAAATTCCTGTAGAAAAAGACTTCCCTATCTGTTAAAGTTTTCTCAATGGGTGGAGAGAACAGAACCATCTCTCAGATGGAAACATACTCAGGATGCAGAAGAATTTAGCATTGTATAGAAATAATAACCCTTTGTATTTTTTAAAAAGTATCCTCCTCCTGCTTTTTATATGAAGGTTTACCACTAGTGAAGTAAGAACACATAAAAACCTCCAAATTCTTGAGGATAGAGGGAGTCTGGAGAGATTTTGGTCTAAAAGTTCAAAGTTTCACTTAGGAGGAATAAGTCTAGGAAATCTATTGTACTACATGGTGATTACAGATAATAACATGGTATTGTGTACTAGAAAATCGAAAATAAATGTTCTCATCACAAAAAAATAACCGTGTGAGCTCATGGATATGTTAGTTAGTTTGCTTTAGCCTTTCCACTATATATAATATATAAAAAACCATGTTACTATAAATATGTACAATTTTATTGTCAATTAAAAGAAAAAAGAAAGATGTTAACTGCATTTTTTTTATAAAAAGAAAACACTCTATCAAATGTTGGGGAAAATCATGCTTCCCATAAAAAGGGAAAATATTTTCAGGAAAACAGGGATTCCCAAAGACCTTCCATTGTTCAGTTATTTGCAAAAGCTGTGCACAGGGGCTTCTAATCATAGATGGTAGTTAATTATCAACATCTAAATTTGCCTGTCCTTTCTATGTGCGTATAGACATATAGCTACGAGATCTGTTCCTGGTTAATTGTACATCAATAGGCCTCATCTCAATGGTTTAATTCAGTAATCTGTTAATATTTCTGCAGCACATGCAACAGATGTGGACAACAAAATAGGTATTGACCCTTTGAGGTGCAGAGTCAGTGAGCTCATGCCCGGCAGACACCATCACTACCCCCTTAACGATGTTCTGAAGTCTCAAGAGCAGAGGGGAACTTGCTCAGTCGGAGATGGCATTAATACTGTGACTCCAGTGTATACTCCACACATGATTAGGGTCAGCCTGAAATCCTCAGGGAATCAGAAAGGTTCCAAGTTAACTGATCAAAGTCTTCTGATTATTTTTTGTTTGTAGAACAGGCTTGATTAGAGATGATAAATAAGGCTCTGATGGTAGGTCTCAAACTTTTAGAGAAAGAGTAGACATTTTCACACAAAGATAAATAATTTCTTCTTTTGATTCTTCTCCCAGTTGGGCAAGAAAAATGGAATGTTTTCAAAGCCATGAAGGCCTATTGTTGTCCCTGGAGATTAATGAAGGAATCAGGGAAATTCTAAAAGCATCAGCAAAATTATTTATCTGTTTTGAAATGCTGAAAGGAAAAAAGGTGGGACAGTTATGACTTTCTATTAATAATAAGAGGGGGAAAAACATGTTTGCTGGGAAAAATATTCAACTTTCAAGTCAATTAAGGCCAAGAGTAAATGAAATACACTTGTTGTTTTCTTTCAGGATAAGTATGAGAGAGAAGTTTCCACTCACTGGTGAGTATCAGAGATGTCATTACTGCCCAACACTATACACCTTACACATTTCAAACCAAAGTCAGGACTCCTCTCTCATCTTCAAGGAGAAAGTCTTAAAATTAAAATAGCTAACTTGACTCCAAAGAAAGACCGGTTGTCAAGTTTTTCCACACTCTCTTTCCTTGTACCTTTCTCTTGGACCTCTAATTTACTATCAATCAGTTTCTGTGCTCCAATCCCCAGGCCCTTCAGGGGCATCAACATTATTAATCTTCAGTGGCCATGTCAATGACAGTCACTGCTCATATGAGTCCACACAAAGACAAACACAATAGATGGGCATTAGGCCTTAGCAGACGAGGTAAGTCTGGGGAAATGAACAGGGTGACTGTCACAGTTTTAATAAAAGCACAAAGCTCTCTTATCTGCTTTATAACTTTTTACTTTGCACCAAATGGGAAGCCCATTCCTTTTGGCATCAAGCCGATTCATAAGACTTGAGGAAAGGTAAAGCTTTAGCTAAGGAATAGAGCAAACAATATCAGCTTCGAAATGCTACTTCTCGGCATTCTGTAAAAAAGGCTCCTCTAAGGACTGATCTGAACAGAACTTCGAAGTGTGCTTTCGGGGTGGCCTGTGTGTGGCGCTGGACTAGCTGCTAAGAATGCACCTTCAACAAGCAGAGCTAACTGACTCACAGGGGATAAAGTTCTTGGTTTGAGTTTAATAGCCCTGTTCCTCATCAATTCAAATGTATGTCTTTAGGTCACTTTATACAATTTGACCCCCTGGAAAGCTGGTGTAGAAACGGATCACCCTCCTGGCAGAGAGCAGGACCAGCACCCTAGAATAATCTCCCTGCATGGGCATCTTGGGATGATTTTTGTCAGGGGTATGGATTGGTTGCCCTGTAATGTGTAAGTTTCTTATTTGAGCCCAGGAAAAGCTCTCTGTTGCTTCAGACCTTCTCTAGTGTGGCTGTAGTGTCCGGCAGCCCTATACCCCTTCTTCCTCCACTGAGCCCTTGCTTTTTGGAACCTGCCTTCCTGGTATTTGCTTGGATAAGCCCTGGACATTCAGGACTCAGCTAGCCACCGTTCACTGTACTTCCTACCTTTGCCTTCCTCTGTTGTCAGTGGTCTGAGAATTTTACCCACTCTCCAGTACTCCCCCTAGAATAACTGGTGCTTGCTAGTCTTTGCTCCTATGTTCTTATCCTGAAGATCTGCTATGGCTCTTCACCTCAGTCTTTGCTCACTCCAGGCTATTTTTCTCAGCCCTAGCTGAGAACAGGGAAAAGCCATCTCTTCTGTCATCTCATTATCAGAGCTGCTCTCTCGGCTCCAAGGCTAGGAGTCTCTAGTCCCATTAAGAGGGGAATTTCCAGGGAATTTTGTTCATTCTTTGAATAGCCAGAGAGAGCTGTAAACACCCGATTGGCCGCAACAATGTGCCTACCTGGAGACTGGGGACACCTCCAGCTGAAAACAGCAGCCCTGTAGATGGAGGAGGCGTCATTTCTGGGTGTGAATGAATCATGGCCTCCAAAGGAGTGGTGCTCAGCTCTCTCCAGTCAGCAAACACTTCCTAAAGGCCCACAAGGGGCCAGGCATGGCATGGGGGATAGATGTTAAATAAAAATCCTTCTTTTATTGGTCACCTATTTTGTATCAGGCACTTTACACTGATCATCCCCAATCCTTCCAATAATACTCAAAAGGAGTTAAAGTCCTCAGTTGACAAATGAGAAAACAGAAACAATTTTCTCAAGGTCATATACCTGCTAAGAGGATGAACAAAATTTTACACCTAATTCTATCTGACCTGTAAGTCCAAGTTCTTCCCAAATACTACATGGTGACATTACTCATTCATTCATGAATTCATTCATTTATTCAGCCAGCAAGTATCAATATTTCTGAGAGACTGCAGCAGACCAAGGTCTCTGTTAATTTCAAGGTGAGAAGACCCTTTGCTAGGAATTAGAAGGTCAATTTAGAGGAGCTCAGTGAAGCTCTGTAGGGGCATTAGAATGCTGTCATCTAAGTGTGGCATTGAGTGCAATATTGGCTTCCTTTTAATGAATAACAACAATAATAAAATGTATAGCCCACTAATATTTCAAAAGGAGAAGTGGTTGCCAACCTAATGAAAATCCCAAAGGTGAGGTTTTTTCCATATATGTAGATAGGTGCTACAGTTTAAAAACAGCTGAGTACACCCAAAAGGTGTCTGTATAGGGCTGAGGGCCACAGATTCTAAATCCCTCTTTTTTATTTTTAATTAAAATCACTTTTAGATATGAATATAAAAAGTACATCATCCAATTAGAAGAAAAAATGCACTCATCAAAAAGGGAAAAAAGGGAAAAAAAGAAGAAAAAAAGAAAGAAAGATGATGACTTTGATCCAAGCAAGCCGAGAAATTTCGTGAACAGAGTGAAGATTTCAGCACTCAATCTCTCAAGCAGTAAGCTATGGAAAAGCTGTATCTGTTTATTTTTATTTTTATTTATATACTTTGATATTTACATATGAAATTTGAGCAGAGTTGAAGAAGCAAGATAATTCTGAATGAAAAATCATCCCTCACGGGCATCTCTAAGGCTTTGGACAAATGAACTCTCTCTTGTCCTCAGCTTACCCTCTGGTGGCCTCCATGGTTCTTAGGAACTTTCGGTTATACTCTTTACAGCCTCTGGAGGTTCCATCTCTCCAGGAATGAAATGGAGTGGAAAGGGACAAAATACTAGAGGCTGGAAGTCAGCCCAGGCATCATCCAAGCACGTATCTCCTTCACGCTTGCTACATAAAGGAACTGAGACACTCAGCAGCAGGGATCAGGAGCCACAGGCTTGCTGCCTTTCTGCATGCTCCTGGACTCTTATTAATTTTATAGTCTGGGACTTGGTTATCATTGCTTTTTAACATTCCGTATATATGAGATTTCTGTCCCACTCAAACCATCTGACTATATATTGGATCCAAAGTATCCAACAAAACAGGTGTGTAGCGTAGTTAGCTCACCAATAACTTGTGAAAATGGATTGCTAGCACAGTCTGCAGCACTCTGGCAGAGTTCACCAACAACTTGTGAAAGTGGGTTACTGTTCTTTTTCTGAGACAGAATCTCACTCTCTGGACCTGGCTAGAGTCCCATGGTGTCACCCTAGCTCACAGCAACCTCAAACTCCTGGATTCAAGGGATGCCTCTGCCTCAGCCTCCCAAGGAGCTGGGACTATAGGCACCTGCCACAATGCCCCACTAGTTTTTCTATTTTTTGGTTGAGATGGGGGTCTCACTCTTGCTCAGACTGGTTTCAAACTCCTAAACTCAAACAATCCACCTGCTTCAACCTTCCAGAGTGCTATGATTACAGGAATGTGCCACCACACCTAGCTGAAAATGGACGGCTTCTAACACTAATTTTAAGACTCAACTCAAATAACAAAGATGCAAAATAATAGCATAATTGAATTGACTGCTGGAAGGCAAGCCACGTCATTTTTCTTGTCAAACGGGCACATGTGAAGCTTCAGAACTTAGCCTGAGAGCACGTTTTTCTCAGTCTATGTTTGGTCCAGGGCTCGTACCCACAAAACCTCCTCTGCTGAAACCTGTTTCACCCGCACTCAGCTCACCAGTGATCTTGATACCAGTTGCAGAAAGTTCACTTTCTGAGGTCTAAGGTCACAACCATTTGGCAATTTTTAGCTCCTTGGTTCCCCCAGATGCATGGAAGGCCGTCCCATGTGGATTGGCCTTTTGATCCTATCAGGTTCAGTTCAGGGGATCAATTTCAATATTCATGTGTTACCCAAAGGTGAGAATCAGAACATGTTGAAATAGAAAATCCTTAGCGACTATGGTATAGTGCTGCTTCCAATATGTTCTGAAAAATATTACCTCTACAACATGTTAACAGGTGTACTGACAAAAAGAGGATTCTATGGACCGGCAAGTTCCTTTCTTGGGGTTTATGTGCTCATTTATATATGAAGAGATCTGAGAACATTGATAATATTTAATATTGTTGTTGTTTTTAACTCAGCCTTTGCCAAACTTATTTGAGTATGGGATCTATCAAAAAACATTCATAAAATTCCAGGGAATAGGATTTGGAAAAAGCTGACTAAGGCCATTTGACATTGTACAGCTCAGGAAACTGAGACCCAAAGTTACATAGGGAATTTCCTAGAGTTGGCCAAATAATGACAACTCCAAGTCTGGAAACCATTCCAATATCATCAGACTCTAACATGGTGAGTTTCGTTTGGCTTTAGCTCAAAGTGACAAAGTCCCATTTACGCGTATATTTCCAGAGGCTGTACTGCAAAAGTGTTACTAGTGGTCGTTCCTGGATAGAATTTTCAGGTGATATTCAATTCTTTCATTTTAATTTTCCAAATCTTCTACAATAAATATATGTTGCCATGGGAATCAGAAATATATGATGAGAGATAAATATTTTAAATTTCTAGTAATATACCTAGGCACTGAGAGGAATCGCTCAAAGACCCAGTTACCCAGGCCATTTATTTGTAGATAAATGCCAGCAGAGTCTGGTGAAATAAGCTGGAAGTTTTATCAAACAAGTGCATCTTCATCGATAGGTTTTCCATGCGTCATCTTTTGGCAACACGAACACTATTTCCCTGATGGCGGACTTGTGAATGACTCAGAGTTGCTGGGACTCTAATTACACATTTCTAATGACCTTCTTCTGGCTTCTGAATCCAAAGTGAGTTTAAAATGGTTCTGGGCCCAGAACTGGGAGTGGAGAGACCACAACCCCAATGGGCTCCCAATGCCCCCTTTGGAAGAACCTGCTGGGGCTGTTTTCACCTACCAACAACGGCACTGATTTGGAAAGGGTGGCCAAGAAAGAGGAGACACGAGGGTTACAAAGACTAGGGGAAATGGCAAGCTAGAGAGGCCTTAAAATTATGTTTATTAAGAAAGTACTCCATTCTAGGTAAAGTGCTCGGTCTCTTACAAGTGTACTTAATTTCCCTGTCACCGGATGAGGTGAGTATTGTCCCTTCTGCTGCCTGCATGAGAAAACTGATGTACGAACAGGTTATCCAACTTGAATGTGGTCACAGAGGTAGCCAGTGTTGAAGCTGGGGTTCAGCCTCAGGTCTCACTGACCCTGACCCTCCACTGCCTTCCCCTCAGATGCCACTAAGAGATTGGGTGCTACTGGGCACATGGGAGTGTGCTCATTCTGTTGCTGCAAAATTCTTCCTAAATAAACTAAAAATCCATCTCTTTCAACCAACTCCCACTGGTTCCAGTTTTTTTCTTTGGGGAGCAATTAGTTTACCAGACATTCCAGCTCTCTATACATAAAAGAGAAGTGTATATAAATACCATCAGCATATAACAGGGGGTATTGTATTGTCTTGTGCCTGAACGAAAGGGCAAAGACCTTGGTTTTAAACCCAGTTCTGTCACTTCACTACTTAACAGCTGAGGATTTTGAGAAGAAAAATCCCTGAATTTGCCTCAGTGTCTACTTTTCCTTCTGTAAAATGGAGTTAATTATCCTTGCCAATTTCCCATTTCTGGTGCTCACCAAATATAACAAAGAAGCTAAAACTGCTGCATAAATGTAAGCTGCTTCTATTGTTTTATAACTTGTATATAGATTTAGGGCATCACCCTAATTGTTCCATGCATGCAAGAAATGAAATGCCTTTTTCAAAAGTATCTCTGGCCATTACCTTTGCTAGAGGGTCTTGTACCTAGCGGACATGATTAATATGGTGACATACAACCTGCTTAGCTAATCTGGACCCACATTTATTTGAGGAAAGTGAAATTATTAAGATCACCACAAGGACTAAGTTTCTCAAAACTGCCTGTTTATAGCATATATTTATTTTAAAGATGTTCTAGAGGAAGATGGGGGAAGAGTATTAGCTGCAAGAGGAGAATTTATTTTCAAAGCTGGGCTATACCAGTGCCTCTGAGACTGGTCTAGTCTCAAAAGGGCATTTGCAGGACGGCACCCCACTGAGATCGCTTTTGACGAATTGCATCTCAGAATATCCTTCTCATGGTGGAGGGTATTTCACCAAGTCAGAACTTTACTCTGAGTTCACATGGGAACAAATGAATCTCCCTACAGACGACAGGATCGCTAGGTATTTTCCAGTTCATGCTGATGAGAAGGCTCCCTATCTGCCACTGGTTGTGGAGTCACTGATGCTGAATCCACATGGCATGATTTGATGGCCTCACCTCCATTACATGCTTCATGTTATCTCATGATTTCTAAGGGTCTTTCCCATCCCCAGGGTATGCAGGAAACAAGCTCTGCCTCTTATCTGAGAGCCAGGAGCCTTATCTGAACAGTCTGAACAGCGGCCGGCTGCAGAAAGGCTGGTGTCAACCCACATGAAGTGGTAGAAGTACCTCCTTTTAGGTGCGTGCATACACTCACACACACACACATACACACACACACACACACATCTGGAATGAATGATCTGCAGGGCTCTGAAGCCTACAGCATGAACCCTGCATGCTAATCTGATATCCTATGACCTAGTTGTCTGTTTCTGCCGGATCCCATGTCTGCCTTCCTATCTAAAATAGGACTTGCCCTTATCCTGGTCTTATGAGCTCAGAGTCCTCAGCGGAAGATGGAGGAGGGAGGGCTTGGGGAGTCCATGAGCCACTTACACAGAGGAACAGGAAGCTGCCTTTGAATTCTGGAGAATCCCTTCTTCCCTGGCAAAGTGGCCTTTATCATAAGGGTGAAGGAGGAAGAGACAGGTTTAAAAAAAAAAAAACAAAGACACAAATGTTGCTTGTCACAAATCAGAAGGAAGAGAATAAACTTCCCCTTCTCCTCCAGGCTGTGGCCTCAGATGACAGCTGAGCACAAGTGGAATCCAATCCACCCTTAGTGCTTGTCTGCAGCTCCAGCAGCCGCAGCAGAGCGCTCCGAAATGCCCATGATTAGCACCTTCCTTGATTGGGAGTGTAAATGGAGAATCACAGCTCACTCCTCAAAGTAGCGACAGCCACACACCCATTCATTTCTAAGGATCCAAATGTAAACAGAAAATGAACGTCCCTGTACACTCTCCAAATTTTATTTCCCCTGCTAAAATATTAGGGAGGGGGTGAGTATCTTCCTCTCTTACAATCTCTTCTCATATTTGAATATGATCTGTATGTCTGACGTTCCACCAAATCATTCTCAAAGGGAGACAATGAACGCCATCGCACCCCCATTTGTCAGTATTTAAGGCTTAATGAACTCCTGGCGAGCTCTCTCCTCCCAGAGCTGCATGTTTGCTACTGCTGCTTAAGGGTGATCTGTCCAATGCTCCAAATGCCAAGAAGGCTTGCTTGTAATCAGAAATATATATTTATTAACTGGTTGGTTAATCTACAGAGAGGTTTTCTGGAGAATGCTACATTCACTGAGAACCACCAAGCCCAGCTGTGTTCTTTATATTTAAATCCAAGGCATTTTCCAGTGAGAGGGGCACTGGGTCCAGCCTGCTTCTGCCTCCATCTCAAAGATAATCTCCCTCAGCTGTGTATGAATCTGGACTGAGAGAAGGACATTCAGAGCTCTAAGCCTTTGGGGTGCAAAAGATTCTCTACAAATGCACATTCTGAGTAAACAAAACCCATCAGGCCCCTACAAGAGTCGGACGCCTGATTGCACTAAACGTATCACTATGGAATCTGCAATTGGCAAAGTAATTGGCATTATTATAGCTGATGGGGAATTTCTGATGCTGTCTGAGCTCTCCTTTGAAATAATACTCAGCCATTTAATTTGTCCAGCTCTCGTTTAGCTGATTGCTCTTTTTTGCTGGAGTTTATCAAGAATGAAATGAGCGTCTCTCTAGATGCCAGCAGGCCGAGATTTCACAGGCCTTTCTCTTTGCCAATACCCTCCCCTCTCCTCTCACCGACCCCTGTCTGAGGCCATGGTTCATGGGATGCCAAGATACCAATACAGAAATAGGTTCAAGGTGGGTGAATCCAAATGATGTCTTCAAAGCTGTCCACTTTTGCTCCCACCTCCACAAGTACTTGAACGCTCCTGTTGTACTATAAAACTCCCAAAAGACAAATAGACCTCCAAAGATTTGGTGGTCCTAAAGAAACCTCACAAAACTTGCTAGCTCCAAAAACAAGACAAATATAGAAAACATCCTTATTCTCATCTCAAGGTCAGAAGGCATTAGAGAAATCTCAGAATTTATAACCATGCATTTCTGATCGGGGAATCTGTTATGACTAGGGTGACCAGATGTCCTGATTTTGGCGGGACAGTCCTGCTTTTCAACAATTTGTCCCGTGTCCCACGGTGTTTTAAAAAAGTCCCGATTTTTAGAAAGAATGCACGAACAGGCTGTAGAACAAGAAGGGAATATACGATTTTCGGCCGCCATATGGCTATTTCGCCAGAATATGAGTTTTATATTATTTTTGTTAATTTTATAATGTTAAACTGTAATAAATAATTGCTGAGAAGTGATTATTGAGAACTGCTTATCAAAGTTTGCATTGTTGTGAGGTCCTGCCTGCCCCGTCCCCTGCCCCTAGCCCCCGCTCCGCGCCCCCATGTTGTCCCGCCTTACAGATGTTAAAATCTGGTCACCCTAGTTACGAACCCTGGGTCAAATGGCCCAAGAACGGGTTCAACCTAGTTTATCAAGTGTCTACTTTTCACCTGAAGCTCAGACTCCTTTCTTACACCACATTCCTTCCTCCATTCACCATTTAATTCTGTTCCTTCCCAGATCAGGGTGGGAAGCCAAATCCAGCCAGCCCTGCCTTCTTGTTGTCCATAGCAGGGCTGAGGGTGCCACAGTGCGTTTCTCTTTTTCCCATCAAGCAAGCTACCTGTCCTAGCACTGAGTCAGCATGGCTGCCTGATGGGGACAAGATTCCTGTGGCTAGGACACTTCTCTTCTACAGATGCCATTTCTCTCTGATGGCTCATTAAATCTAGAACCCACATGCTCTTTGAATCACCTCTTTTCAAGGCCCAAGACAGTCTTTAAATGGCCTGCACCCCAGTACTCTTTGGTGCTGTTCCTGACTCATGTTTCTGGGCAATCACTGTGCCTATGATTCTTCCACAGGGTAGAAAGTAGACATCTGGAAATAGGCTGAGGGTCACTAACCCCAAGGAAGTTGTTGTTGGATATATTTCTATGGCTGGAAAAGCTTCTGATACATGTACATCTCTTAAAAACACCTTAATACTTCAGAGTTATTCCTCCTCCATGAGCAAAAGATAAAACATTAATTTAGAAAGTGCCATGGGTGGGAGCCATCCACAAAGACTCTTCTCCTGGCTAAACAGGCCCTATCCATCCCATCAGTGTCTGTCTAACTCTTCCTCGTCCGAGGTCCTTCTCCCGGGGCCCCAGTGTCTGTCCTTGCTCACTACAATTGGCAAGAGGAATAAACAAACTAATGAAAAAGGCAGGTGGATCTAGATTTTGGGTTTATTGTTGTTGTTTTTTTTTTCCTCTACTCTTTTGAGTAACCCCAAAGTCAAGCCATATCACCTGGGGAAGCTGTAATTTGTACTCCAACCCTGACTTCAGCAGTCCAGGATCACGTAATTTATAAGAGCAATAAGAATTACAGCACACATTTATGGAGTGTTTACTAGACACCAGACACTTTTCAGAGACCTATCTATTCAATCCTCCTCAAAATCCCACGGGGTAGGTATCCTGCCTCCGCTAAGGAGGACTCTGGGCCACATAAAAGTTAAATAACTGATGGAGGCCACACAGTCAGAAAGGGGAAGACCTGTGATTTGAACGTATCGGGTTGGTCTCAGAATCACTGCTTTTAACTGCTAAACCATAAAATAATGAGAAATGTTCTCTATACTGGATATTATAGCAAGGTGACAGAAATCACTGTTTTGCTACTAAACAAGCATCAATTTTTAGTGTTTATAGTAGTAAAGATTATAATTACATCACACAAAGTTTTTCCATCCCTGCATCATTGGCTCGGGTCACCTGTTGGAAACATGGGACTTACCAGTACACATTTTTAGGAAGATAGAAGCTGTAGAAGGGAAATAATGAGCTGGAAAGGGTGGGAAAAGAAGAGGACAATTATCCGGAAACCATGGTAGAGGCTGCGTGCAGACTTAACATGCCCTCGAAATACCAGCAAGCAGATGGAGGGAAGAAGAGGCTTGAGATCTACAAGCCGTTCCATCAAGGAGCCCCTCTCTGACATGTTTCAACTGATCCCTTTGGTTTGGGACAAGATAGTAGGAAAGAAGACGGGTAGGTGGACAGGAGAACAAGAGGATTAACGTGTAAGTCAGGCAGTAGTAAAGAACTCAACAAGTTAGTTTGCTTCTCTATCGGAGTGGTGGGCCTTCTTCAAGAGGCAGGTTTGGGACTATCCTGGTAAGAGATTTATGAAGAAGAAACCTCCTCTCAAACCCTAAAGCTGGTCTGTGAATTAGTATTTATTATAGCAGAATCATTCTTAGATCTAAAAATGTATAGCGCAAAGTCACGCACCCAAACACCGCGGACACGGAAAATATGATGCTGTAACTTAGGCTACTGATAAGCACGGCCATTTGAGACAGAGTTCAAACGTCCTTGACCAGGCCTCAAGTGAGCAGAATTACAGGACAATTTTTAAGAAGCTTATTTTGACGCCTGTTTACCAAAAGGACTGAAGAAAAAAATCAAGGATCAAAAACTGGAAACATGAACACCTTGGAAGGAGGCAGAGTGACTGAATTACTTACTAAAGACCCAAAGGACCAGAGAAAGCGTCTAGCCCCACACTATTTTGGCTACAGGTCCCATTCGAAGTTAATTTGACTAGTTGGCCTCACTTGATTTATATTTCTATTCTGAAAAAGGTTTTAAATCAGATTTTGAAAGGGTAAATTATCATAGTTGAATACACTAGCAGGGATGACTTGTATTGATTCCTTTAATGAAGTGGACACATATTTTTGCATATGGATAACCCCCTCCTGTCCCAACACCCACCTGCCATCTATCAATTTTCTTACATAGGAATTTCTGCACATTAGGTTTGTTTTAAGTTTAGCCCACCTGCACACAGACCTCAGATGGTCAGAACATCTTGGAATTAAAAATATATATATATATATTCACTGAGGTGTAAAGAGGTTTAGTATCCCAGGAGAAGTTATTAAGACTTCAGAATATTTCACTGAAATGCCAGACTCTCTGGAAAACACCTGGAGAACTTCTCTCTGCAGGACCAAATGCTAATATTGGTTTTGCTAAAAAAACAAAACCAAAAAATACTACTAAAAACACTATCAAGGCAGACAGTTCAAAAATGTATACCTGTGGTAGGAAACTGTTGGTTTCATGTAAGAAAAGTAATAGCATCAGTTTGGAGGAAGGTATGTGTGTGCCTATGAGTAAACATTTTTGTTAAAAAGAATCTGTTATCATTGCAGATGTCAAGGTCTGGTAAGAAAAATAATTACATGGAGTTTCTTAGGAATTAGGGAAAAAGATCCATGTTTTGTGCAGGTATCCTGAAAGTAGCAAGAAAGACCCTTTTACAGGTAGCACCATTTCTTCTGTGGGAGGAACCCCATTCACAATATAAATATTCACACACAGGCTTATAGGAGAAGAAAAAAACAAAGCAGGAGTCCAAATCCTCCCCTTTTATTAAAACTAGATTTCAATATCGGATAACAGAATAGAGCTTCTCAAGAGACATCTGATGAAGGACCAGATGTCTTTTCCTCAATCTATATCTTCCCATCAATACTTTGGTAAAACATTATAAAGGTAAATTAGCAGGAAAACAATCGCATGCTTAGATACCATGGAAATATCAAATTGCTATAGAAGTTTCTAAACCTTTTCAGTTTCTAGATATATCACAATGCAGGAGCAGGGACATATGTGGAGGCCCAGCACTGATCTGCAGCTCGTGCTCTGCCTGGCTTGGTCTCAGAGGGCAAAGATACATGGCACAACAGGCAGCGGACAAGCCAGAAAACACGCCTGGAGAACCAAGCCACGTGTGTGCTAAGCAACAGGCTGAGCAAGCTGGACTCATGGGATCAGCCTGCTCCTGAAGTCAGGGGAAGCCAGCTGTTCCAGGAATCCTCTCTCTGGGGTAGTGCCATCAAGCCGGATCTTTTTGCCTATCTTCTAGACCCAGAAAGAACATCTACACAACAAGCAGAGAACATGAGCACTTCCTAATTTACAATTTGGGGCAAATCTCAATTGTCAGATGTAAATAGTAGGAGATGAACACGGGCGAGGGATTTACAGAATGCCTGCTTCACTGCACTTCCTCTGCCTGGACCGGAGTGTTCCTGGGAAAGGGAACAGGCAGACATCACCGTGTTGTCATGGGGAATGGACTCCGGAGAATGAGCGCAGCGCACGGTGCATCCTGCCATGGGAATTCTATTTGAAAGCGACAATGAAGAGACTGATTTAGATATAGGGAAGCATCTGAAAATATCCATGTCCAGACCTATCAGATCAATTCAATCCAACTGCCAGGGGTAGGCCTGGTCTCTATATTTTGCAAAGGCATCTCTGATAACTCTGTCTTCACTGAGCTGGCAATGGCTGCTCTAGGTACTTTTGAGCATGTGTTTCAGTGTTGCAATGGGGGTGGGGAGATGGAGGGCATGAGGGAGCACCGGAAGCAGGTCTTCCTCACGCACTGCCTTGCTGTGGATGACTTGGCCCTAAAACCAGAGTAAACAGAATGTGGTGAATTCAAACAAGCCACCCTGTCCCCTTGTTGCTATATGATGCTGCCTGCCTGCTGGCTTCACCCTCGGCTCAGATTCCTCCTCTGTGGAAGGGGTGACCAACCACAGTGATTCTCATTTGGGGAGTTGGAGAAGGAAGAGAAGAACTACAGAAATACTTTACCACGATGGAAGGATACAAAGTTCTCTGCAGTCATTCCCCTTGTGACTCTGACATGGAGGAATTGAATCTTCTTGGAACTTGGCAAACATCCAAAAAACTCAACACCTCCTTCAAACACAAGACAGGAACTGCTTGTCCTGGTCTTAGCAGAGGTCTGACTGGGTCTCAGCCATCTTGACTGTGCAGATGACATCTAGTTCAAGGTGGTCTACCATAAGCGGCTAAGAACACAGATGCCTGCGCCAAACTTGCCTCGGTTCAAATCCCACTTCTGCCACTTATGGGATTTGTGAGTTAAACTTCTCTGATGCTCTGCAAGGTTATTTGTAAGATGAGGATAATGATATAATTGAGTTCACAAAGGCCTTGCAAAGATTAAATAAGACAATACGTGTAAAGTTCAAAGAACAATTTTGGCACATACATACTTTCACTAAGTTTTTGGCATACGTACGCTTAACCAAAGACAATGAGAGCGTGTACTAACACACCAACTCTAGTTGAGTCTGACGGGGGCTGGGTGCCCTGGAAAACCCAGAGCTTCCATTTCAATTTTTGTATCTGTCAATGCTAAGCTTGGAGACAGCAGAGGCGTATTCAGAGTTGAGGCAGATAATAGTGACTTTGTTCTGAAAAACATGATCAGCCCCTAGAAGAACAAGCAACTTGGAAACTCAGGGGCTTCATGCTACAACAGAGCAGACTCTACCTCTCCCACCTGCCCTCCATTTCCCAGGGTTGGAATGCTCATCTGTAGCGACCAAATGCATAGACCTTCCCTGAGACACCAGCACTGCCCCAGCCCCTGCTCTGCTCCAGCCTTCCTTCACCTAAGATTTCATTCCACTCAGAAACTCCACAGCGATAGCTGCCTAACAAGCAACTTCTTTTCACCGAAGGCTTGCAGGCTTTGTGTTAAAAATGCCTGGGTTCAAACTCTTGGAGCCCAGGATTTGTTGCAAACGGTTTTGTTCCCTGGTGATCTTTGGGCAGGACTGTGGGACTGGAGGAAAATGGAGTGAATGTTCATCAGGGAAGGACAAAGCCTCCTCCTTTGAACGCATCATCATTTTTAACCCAGGAATAAGCACGGCACTTCCTCTGACCCCCATATTAGCTAACAGTATTCCCATCTCTCCAGACACCCAAGCAGCTGCCGGGTCCACTGATTCTGCCACTCCCCCACTGTCTCTAGCTTCATTCCCTCCTATTTCTCATGTGGACCAATGACAGAGGCTTATGGCCTCTTCGTTTCATCACGCCTGTTACCAAAGCAAAAGTGTTCTGGATCACAATTCTGACTCTTCCCTGCCCTCAGACCTTACATGGCTCCCATTATCTTCAGAGGGACGCCGAGGTCTGAACTCTGCATGTTGATTCATACAAATCAACTGTAAAATGGTATGTTGAGATGATCAGAAAACTCTGAATATGGACTGGCTTTTAGAAAATATTAAAGAATTACTGTTAATTTAGACGGGGTGCGATGATAGCTTTGTGTTTGTACACATTTTTTAAAGTCCTTATTTGCTAGAAAAGCTAACTAAAGCAAGTATGAGTGAATTAACATGATGAATGGGACTTATTTTAAAGTACTTCCCCTAAAATATTAAAATTAAAAACCAAAGCAGGTGAAAGGATAAATAAAATGAGACTGGAAAATGGTAATGGATTGCTGAAGCAGGCCCGGTGGTCAGTTCTCGGGTCAGTTTCTGTCAGCTCTGAAGAGCTAACTGTCGAAGACTTTGCAAATAGGTTGTTAAACCTGGTAGCTTCAAGTTAGTCATGATGGAGCTATTTACACCACGGAAATCAGCATATGCTATAAATTTGGGCTTTCTTTTTTCGGCCGGGGCTGGGTTTGAACCCACTACCTCTGGCACATGGAGCCAGCACCCTACCCTTTTAAGCCACAGGCACGGCCCTAAATTTGGGCTTTTTTTAGCAGCATATCGTGGAAGTTAAATAACAAACAAATGGGTTTAATATACTTATTACACTTACTTTTGTGTAAGTTTGAAAACTGTAATCATGGTTAATTTTTTTTTTAAGTTCAATTATTTTTCTAGACTTTTAAGACCTGAAATTTGGCCCCACCGTAATTCCCAGATAATTTCCCTCCACAATTCCTTGGAGGCAGAGTAATGAAGCCATTCAGTTCTCCAGAATGCAGAACAGCATCACTACCCTGGGCTTAGCCTTGACCCTGGGCTTTCCCTGCCCTGGGGTAAATTCAGCCCTTCACCTCCTGTCACCAATCCAGGCCCAGGCACAATGACACTTCTACCTGATTACTTCCTTCCTTGGTCTATCAAGATACAATTTCACCTACATCTGAATTTTTAATTAATTTAATCTTTACTTCTCTAATGGGAAAACAATTGAGTTTGCAGTGCAGCACCTTAGGCTGCTCTCAGGTGCACGGTCTCATTTGATGTGCACAAAGCTGTGAAAAAAGCTGCACAACTCTCTTGACTAACAAGGAAAATGAGGATAAGAGAAGTTGGATAACTCATCCAGGGTCATGAAATTAATACTATTGGTAAAGCATTCCAGAACTGTCAACTTCTGGGGAATGGTCTGTGCACAGCTGAGGGCCCCACACAGATGGGCTTTCACAAATGCCTTTTGAATGAAGTGTCAACCAGGAGACTGACAGCTCTGTTTTTGCCACACTAAAAGATGTTTTCCTGGGTGTCCTGGTAGATTCTCTCCTCACCTTTCACTACAAGGCACCTTTGACTAGAACAGCAATTAACATTTTGGAAACTTACTAAAAATGGCTACCCTTCAAGGCAGCTATCATACATAGACTTGCCCAGACTTGAAACGATACCCTATTTTTTTCCTAAAGGAAGTATCCTCTACTTTGAGACAGTGGAGAGAGTTTATGCAGCAAGACTTTAGGTCCGAGCTCTTTGGTGTGGGGGACAGTCTCTGAAGGTCACTGTCCCAACACTGCACTACAGCGAGGCATGGACAACCTACATCTGAATTTGGTCCCCATGCTACAGTTATTTCCTTACCAGGTCCCCACTTGAACCCTTGCAGACAGGTACACAAGCCTATAGGTGTCACATATGGACACTTTACTGTAAAGTTTAAGCAACTCACAGATCCCTATAGCAAACCAAGTAACAAAAAAGAAGCAAGTACCAAGTTGTAGCCTAGATGAGGGCCCTGAATCCAAGCATTTGCCTGGGATTGCTCCTGGGGACTTCAGCCTATAGAAGGAATGGGGTGTTCAGTAAAAGGGGAATAGCAAATGACTAGCACAGTGACGAGCACAAGAATGGCCAGCTCTTGTGTTTTCCAGTGACATGGAAAGCATTAAAGCCAACAAAAAGTAAGGCAACAAAAAATGTAAGCTATGATACCAATTTAAAAAATTCAATACACATGTATGTCTTCATAGAGTTAGGACGGATAGATTATGCCCCAAAATATCATTGAGCTTTCCGAAGTCAAATAACAGGATGTTTTTTTTTTTCTTATGTTTTTCTGTGTATTCTAAATTTCTAAAATAAACACTTATAGCTTTTATGTCAGTGGGGAAAAAAAGAACAAAAAGAAAAACGGACAGGGAAGCATATGGTTATTGGGCTCTTACTGAAGAGGATTAGATGCCGCCTCTTATTCCTCTTGAGGGTGGAGAGGACCGTTCGGGTAGGACAAAAGGAGATGAGGGTCCTCATTTCCAATCATCCCAAGATGAGAAAAGAGCAGACTCAAGTATGTCTTTTGCTTCAAAAGGCAAGAAGAACAGGATGTTAAAAAATAAAAGGAGATGCGTCTGTGGGCAGAAGAGTCAGGGTGGTTTAGGTGTGAATTTCAGAAGCTTTTCCATCTGTGCCTTTAAAACTTGCTGAGAATAGTACCCACCTACCAGCAGCAGGCCTGACTCTAGCAGACAGCCCTGCCCTGTGGTCCCGAGGCCACCTACCACTTATGCACAATGCACTGGAAAGTACCTGGCTCTACCTGCAAAGTCCTGCATTTATTTCCAGGAATGATCACGGTGTTTGTAGAAACCAATAACCGTGGGAAGAAAGGCAGATATCACCTCCTTACTCTATCTGGATGCAGAGAGAAGGACAGAGGCCAACAAGACAGAACAGCCCAGCCTAATGCAGCTGCTGTTCTTCACACTTTTCAAGTCATCAAAGATCAGTGCTTAGTGAAGACATCATGACTGTATCCCTTAAGATGCTGCAACAGGAACAGGAATCAAGGGGAAAAAAATCTACCCTCAAGTGATAAGTGCGAAATATACAAAAGCTAGAAATCACATACAATTATCCCAAGGAGGGGTCCTCAGTGAGTTTCCCCCCCAAAGTCAATGACAGGTCCTGTGAGGGAACACACCCATGAATTATTGCACGTGGCTCACTTTCACCTGTGACCCGAAGAGAGAAGAGGAAAGGAAACAACAGAAGCCAGCGATCTGGTGCAGTGAGGCTGGAGAGGGCAGCCCCAAGCTGGTGGGCTGCTTTCTGTTTCTCTTTGAAACAGCACCTAAAAGTGTGGCATTGACTTGTGAGACCCACCTGGGCATTTTTGATTTAGGAATACTTCTGCAGAATTAACTTCGATCTGGGCATTACACTCTGCCACAAATTTCCTAGGCCTGCCTGGCCTTAGGAACAGGCATCTTAAGGAGTGAAAGATATGCATTTATGTTTCAAGCCTCGGGGGGGATGACACAAAAATGGAACAATGTGGAGAGGCTGAGCAGAGGGAGAGGGGTGAGCTGCCCATACTGGAAACTGCAGGATTGTCTGTGGGAGAGCATGGAAGGTGCATTTCTAGGGTGATACCCTCAAACGTTATGGACACACCCCTCATTATATTTTTATAATTATATCAACTTGTCCTTCACTTAGTAGTTTATTTTAAGTCTAATTCCTTAAAAAATGTATTTAAGCAAATACACAGAGACTATGATTAACTCAAAAAGAAGCTATGCCCAAATCTCTCTTACTCTTAACACACACACACATATAAACACACACATACGCCACTTCCAGAAACTCAGAGTCTGTACTCTGTGTGTCCTTTGCAAGTAGCAGAACTACATCACATAAGGCCTTTTCCCCATTCATTTTTATACATTTGCAGACAAAAAGAAATCTTTGGATGCCACAGTGTGAGTGTAGGTGTGAAGGCGGGTGGAGTATAGGTAAATGTTGATTTTCTTTTGTTTTCAATTTATATTTCCTTAACCCAACTGGAAGCTTCTATGAGTAAGTGATTGTGATTAATTACCAGTTTTAAACAGTTGACAAAAAGGCTGATTGGCTATCTGTGTCCAAAATCTCATTACATCTCTGACAGTAGGATCAACAAAGCTGTGATGAAATCACCCCAGGCTAATATATGATTTATGTTTAAGTCATACCAAAGAGGCCCTTTATTTGGCTAGTTCTCTTTCTCTAGCCACTCGTTGTCCCCTCTCTGTCCCACCTCTCTTCCTAGCTCTTTGTGTATCCAGGACCACTTCATATTAGGCCCTGGGTCCCCAGCTTTCCCAGCAGTAGGAGGGTGCTCACAGGCTGTAGCCCCATGGGAGCAGTATCGTGAGGGTACAGCAAGGTCCTCATGTGAAACACATCTAAAAAGGAAGTCATCCCTAAATATAAGACATTCTTGAAGTCAGAAAATGACTTGTTCTACCCCCATAGCTACCACCAGAAGCTAGGATACATTTTCCCACAAGGTTCAGATTTGCACTGCCCAATCTTGCAGTAGGCGCTGAATTAGAGGGGGACAAATATTTTCGTCTTGACAAGGGAAACAGGTGTAAGGACAGTTATGCAACTATCTCCCTGGATTTACTTTTCTTTGCATACATGCTCCTCCTACACCATGATCTATGGGGGAAAACAAGGGCCTCTGTGTGCTTGGTGTGTATTTGTGGTATATGTGTTGGTATGTGTGTGTAGAGAATCATGCTCCCTTCCAGAGACAAGGAAGGTGATATCCCATCTTCATCCCTGCCAAGAAGGTCCCCAGAAAGCCCCTACTTCATCTTTTCATAGTGTGCCCACGGCAACCTCCAAATACTTCTTGGGCAGGAGATAACAGGGGGCTGTTGCCTAACCAAGATCAGCAAACCTCAACTATGTCTCTGCAGGTGTCTGAGAGTAACCTGGCTGCCAGACCATGACTGCAAGACATTTGCACACGAAGATCACAGAAATGTGAGTATCCCGTCCAAAAGGAGAGAAAGCCAGGGGGAGAACCCAGCACTCTCTCCACTGCCTTTGGCTTAACTCTTTCCAAGGCTGAGGCACCCAACACCCAACATTCTAAGCATTTTGACTGGATTTTTTTCTCTATGAAACATTAAGAGAAAGAAAGTAGAGAGGGGTGGTTTTGTCCCTCATGGGATAAGACTGAGCTGGAGGGACAGAGCAAGCTCCCAGGCCATTCTCACGGTTAGCACTGTGAGCCAACAGAGCTAAGGTGGGAGTTTCTGTCCTGGAAACAAATGTGTCTGCTGACAGTCAATGACGGAGCATCTCCTTCTTCCAGATTGCGGGAAACCACCACAGACTTACCTGTGGCTGAAATCCTTTGAGGTCGCTGGCTGCAAGGTCACTGGCTGTGAGGAGCTGGAAAAGAACAAAGGAGGTCTCCTTAGTGACGACACTTCTCAACGTTTGCATACAGTATCCCCAGGACAACTGGCCCACAATGGACTTACCATAGACCAGACCAGACGGAGCTAGAGGAGCAGGATCATAAAGGACAAATGGGAGGTTCCTGGGCCAGGAATCTAGACCCAGAGGCCCTTGTGTTGAGTGTGCCCCCTCTCGGCCCCCAAGCCCTTCCCTACCTTCTTTCTGTGTGCTACCAGTTCTTCAAGGGGCCTTAAATTAGGAATCATGGGCTATGGATGGCTTCAGCAGCCCACAAACTCCCTGAAATTGTGAGTATAATTACGTGTGAGTCCATAGATGACATCATTTATTTAGGGAGAGAGGCCCTGGTTTTCTTCCTACTACCCGAAGTAATCTGTGATGCAAGTTAGGAATTACTGCTTCAGAGACCGCTAAAGACCTATATCCTCTAATAGGGCATTTTTTGTTGTTGTTCATTCTTTTTTATTAAATCATCTCTGTAAAAATGACCCTTTCCTCTTCCCACCTATTTGTGACTCAGTTTCCCTTTGGCATATGGTGCCCATAATTTGATATACTGTTTAAGTGTTCAGAGCCTTATGCTTCCAATAATCATGTGATATTAAAGGATAAAGAGTCAGGTGTATCTATTTTTTGCACCCCTCTGTTTAATCAGTTTTAAAGGGTAAGGTCAAAGTTCTAAGTATTTCAGAATCCTTTCTAGGGCACTGCACCAGAAAGCACTGAATAAAAACATAGGATTGATGAATGAAATAGTCACATTCTTTATTATTTCTTTAAAAATGCTGGGAAAGTGTGAGATAAAGAGAAAAAAAGGGCAGATGCTTATTTTGATTCAAGGAGGGTGACTGCCAGCTTTGTTAGGCCCGGAGAGCATTTGTGAAAAATAGGAAAGATTTCATGTTTGCTGTGACAATATTTTGCTTGGGTCAAAAATAGAGAGAGCGTCATGCTGAGCTCCAAGGGCCTCCAGCCTTCAGAGAAGCTCTACTGGATTTCTCAGCTTCCCTAAGTGACTCTGCCAGAAATGGTGCTTACGTGGTGTCAAAGCTGGGATTTAGAAGGAGGGAGGGAGAGAGGGTAAAAACCACACCATACTCCCCTCACCCCATCCTGGGGGCTAGATTCCCCAGGGGAAAGGCAGTTGGGTGAGCAGCACCTTCCTGGTGGATTTGGTTGTAATGAAACAGCCAAACAACACCCCATTCGGCCACTTGACCAGGCACTAAGATTCAAATATAATTGTTTTTTTAATTATTATAATTAAGTCATAGCTGTGTACATTAATACTATCATAGGGTACAGTGTGTTGTTTCTATATACAGTTTGAAATACTTTCATCCAACTGGTTAACATAGCCTTCATGTCATTTTCTTAGTTATTGTGTTAAGACATTTACATTCAAACATAATTGTTGACCTAGTCCCTGCCTTCACATAACCTGTAGTGTGGCTGAAGGATCAGACATGTCTTTGTCAATATGAGCAGAGTACAGAAGAGAGCATCACACCAGGAAGACGGAATAAGAGAGGTCAGGGCGGGGGTCTTGAAAGAAGATGAAGAGTGAGTTCAGCCTTGAAAAATGGGAAGGTGGCAGGGCAAGGCACTCCAGGATTGCGCAGAAGGAAGAACAGAGACGTGGAACAGACCCTGGCCAGGACCAACACACCTTCCTGCACATCTGTGAAATGTAGCCACACACTACTTTAAGGAGAAAGGGAGGTGCCTGGCACACTGCTTGCTACTTTATATAATTTTCACAACTCCCTCATTGAGATAGAAAGTATCTCCACTTCGTGGATGGAAAAATTGATACTTACAGAAGCTTCATAACATTTTCTAAGCCTCACAGATAGTACCTGTACTGAGGATTTAATTCCAACTCTGTATTTTCCCAGAGCTCGTGCTCTTTTCCTATAATAAGATGCCCCTGAATTACAGCACATTGGGGACAACTTGTTGAGCACGAGTGGCAGAGAAAAAAAACTGAGCGCCAGAATACTAGTCAAAGGAGCCCCAGACAGTAACAAATGTCTTCCTCTCAATTTTTTTTTTAGATTTTTAATTGGTAATGACCATCTATTCTTCTGAATTTAACACTTCAACCTGGCCTCTAACTTGAGCTGGATGCAAGGTTGTGATGGAGCTGAGGAGAAGGGACAGAAAGGCTGGGGTGAGGTGTGAGCACGGGAATAGCCTTTACAGGGACACAGCCACTGACATGTGTGTCAGCATAGAGGAATCAGAGCTCAAAGTTCTCCAGGCCCTGGGAGCAGAGATCTTCCTACTGCTGCCAATGAGGTTCACCAGGCAGATAGGAGGCACGAGGGTACAATGTTTAATTCCTCCTACTCTTGAGATTCCCTCCTCCCACTCCAAAGATAAAACACAAAGATGTGTGCAGCATCTTCACGTACGAAACGACCAGATCCAGTTGTCTGACTGGGAACAGAGAAATGGCATCTTTGGTTCTTAGTCCTTATTCTAACTCAAAAAAAAAAAAAAAAAAATCAGGATTTCTTCCCTCCCCCTTAGATCCTCTTCATATTTCTTGCTAAAAAAAGCCAGCTGTGCATGGTTTAATTCTTACTTTTTTACAAGTTATGATCTGTGCTTTGCTGTATTTCTTCATTTTTTTTTTTTTCACCGAATAGGAACACGCCCGGTGAGACCATGTCTAACAAGAGGAGAGTTTATATCTTATGTAAATTCTGCACTTCTCAACATGTTGAAAAGAGCCTGGACATGCAGTTAGTCACTCATAACCTGTTGGTCAACTGCATTAACAAGGATGTGGAGGAGAGTGTCAGCCCAGAAGTGAGGAGCAGCATAACTAAAGTGCGGAGCTGAGAGACAGACGTGTGAGAGGCAGGCTTCAGACACTCTTCAGACTGACAAAAGGAAATGGCTCTCAGCACCTCACACGTTTCCTGCATGAAGGAGGCACTCAAATATTTGAAGGAATTAATCAACTCAGACAATGAGGGCGGCTCTTCTTTCTTCCACGATGAGTTTTACTCAAGAATATCGGCTGATACTTGAGTTAGGGATTACGTTTAAGGAAGAACGGAATGAAAGCAAAAGAGCTGAATAGTGAATAAACCCACCAGAGAGAGATGGTGGCTCCCCCCTTCCTGAGGACGAAACAATGAAACTGCAAAGGGCCAACCTGGGTCAGATGAATTAGCTTATATCTGATGGGGGGTGGGAGGAGGTAGGGATGTGATGTCTGGGATGGTAATCACGTAGCTTCTAAAACTTCTCAATTCCTTTATCCTAGAGATTCTGAATGTTTCACTCATAACCTGGTGTGCACTGAAAGTATTATCTGACCTGGGAAACAACCAAAGGTGAGCCGTGCAATCTCTCCTTTAATGGAGAGGTGTGTAGAAGCCTGTCCTTCCTGTCCATCAAGCTACGACTCCCTGCCCGGCTGGCTCCTGGGTTCTAACCACAGGGTAACTAAATACACGAGCTCTTGGGTCAAACACCAGCCGTGTACCTTGCATACTCCTCTTTCCGAAGTGAATTATTTCCTAGAAGTCCCAATGTCTTATACCCAGGAAAGGAGAAATAGGAGATCCTCAGGCACGAAAATCTGGTGCTTAGGGATGGATTAGAAAGAGCAAACCACCTAGATCTGAACCCCCACAGAGAGCGCTAGTCTTACAGCATCAGGGCCTGGGAGAGGAGGTTGAAGGTTCCTGGACACGATGAACAAATCTGTGCATCCCTAGTGGGCTCAGGAGCCACCTGCCCTGGGGAACTGTGTGGAGAAACGTTACGTAGACAAAGGCCTTCACTATGCCCACGTCTCTCTTCTTTTAATGAGAATGGCTCTGCTTTTTCCTGTTTCTTGTAGGCAATTTCAATTGAAAATGAATGTTTTGCCACTAAAACATGTTTTAAAACGCCAGGCTAAGTCTGTATTTGGCAGAAGCAGCAACTGATAAGCGGAGTTTTCAAGATTGCCTCACGAGTGAGCTACAGGCTTGGGTGGATCCTTCTGCCTTCTGTGCAGAAGCTCTGTTTCGAGACCCTTTCCATCCAGTCTGGGTCTAATACCCAGAAAGAACCTGCTGATTTCTGACCTGAAGCTGGAATAGATGTGCTTAGAAACTCTGGGGAAACTGAGGCACAGGCAAGAAGT
>NW_003852407.1:7835934-7836455 GCF_000181295.1 Otolemur garnettii
GTTGAGAGGGTGCGGGGGAGAGGGCAGACAGAATTACATTTAAAAGGCAAAGGAAGGAGAAAATTCTTTCATCTCCCTGGTGGAGTTACACAGTGCTTTTCCTGGGGCCCAGCTCAGACCCATCTCATTCCTGACACGTCTTACTGTTCGCTGGAACCGTCCACATTCAAAATACTAGGAAGATGGCCCTGCCTTCCACTTTCCAGGAGCTGCAGCTTCTCTCTTGGCATAAATTCAGGTTGCTTTTTTTTTTTTTTTGGTCTCTCCAGGCTCAAGGAGAGGGTGGAAGGTAAGAGGGGTGACAGAAGGCAGAGGCAGCTGTGCCCCCACAGCAGTGAGGGGAGAAATTCCTCCAGCTTCTCCAGCACACACATTGTGCTCTCTTGTCCCTTTACTCCTCTGCACTCTGAAAGAGAATTTTTCCTTTGCTTCCCTCATCAAAAATCACCCACAGTAGCGCTGCAGTCAGGATTCCCTCATAACCTTCACAGACCCAAGACTGTCCTCCCAATACCTTTCCT
>NW_003852407.1:7836641-7845737 GCF_000181295.1 Otolemur garnettii
ACTGACCCAGGACATGTGTGTCTGGGAAGGCAGTGGCTTACACAAAGGAGGGGATGTGGGTCCAAGCTGGACATCTGGACTGAAGGAGCTAATACAGCTGGACAAATTGAAGCCTGTGGCCCTGGGGATTGTCCAAGTCATTTGTCCTTTCTAGATACCTCCTCACTTGTAGGTTTGAGCAGTAGATGCTGGCGCATGAAATGAATGGGCAGACGGACTGAGGTGCAGACAGGTAGGTAGGTGGGTGAATAAATGAACAGAGCAGTGAAGCCTTTGGTATAATAAATGACCCATTTTCACATTTGCCCTGAAAAATACCATCATTTCATCAAATGAGGGAACCTTCTTCACCTCCTTCTTTTTAATCTGTCCTCCTTTCCCTATCCAATTTTGCAAGAAATTCATCTTTTTCTCCCTTTTTATTTTGCATCACTTGCTTCTTATTTGACTGCAGAATAGAAGCTGGACTCCAATCCATCCCCCTCAACACACAAAACAGTTCTGAACAGCCCCCGTGGAAGGCAATGCCCCAGCAAGCCAGGACAGAAGTCCACTCCTGTGTTTCTTTGAGGTGGCCAGGGATGAAGCGGCTCCTCTCTTTCCCTTACAAAAGAAACTGAGGCACAGAAACATGAAATGCCTCCCTCATCCAGTAGAAAATCAGGAGCAACAAATCCACCTGTTTGTACACAGCCCACAGAAAGTTTTAGATGTCCAGACAACTGGAGGCTGGGGGATACTGCCTGAGACAAGAGAAATTGGAAGGTGTGTTAGAGCTCAAAAGAGAGAAACTGATAAGAGTTTAAGGAAGGCTTTCCCTGAGCAACAGGCTCTGAAATGCCAGCTAGAATGGCCCCTCAAATCCACTGGGACCATAAAAGAAAATACTGTAGACCCTCCATAGTTGACCCTCTCCCTACACTGACACCTCCTCAAAGTGACCTAACTTTCACAGACTGAACATGTACCACATGTCCTCAATGTACAGGATGCTAGTGCCTTATGTTGACCACCTCTGTAGGTTGACCAGTTCATAATAGACCCTTGGGTGGTCAACTTTTTAAATACTACTGTATAGAAATTGTAATAAGGAAGGTGAAACAAAACCAACAGGTTGTTAGTCTTCCCTGGGATGGTAAATGGATCATTATCTTACAAAAGAGCTTAGATGTAGAAGGAGAAGGCTTGTGTCCTAGTCCTCGTTCTGCACAACTCATTATGGGATCTGTGGTGGGCCTGGGAACCTATTCAGGTTCTCATTTTACCACCTCTGAAATGAATGCCATGTTCCCTCTGGCTTTAGCCTGCTGGCACCTCCAGAGTGCTCCTCTCACCTCAGGGATGAAAAAGAGATACATAGAGCGGTCACTATCTAGTCTCCTCTCTCTTTCAGTGACACTCCCCCCAAAACACACATCTCTCTCATAGCCTGTCTACATTTTGGGGAAAAATCCTAATCACAAAGATAGAGGGGAGGATAACGAGAAGTCCTTGTACTGTGGCTCTATTACTGGTTTACAAATAGAAATGAGGGCAGATGGCCACTCAGACTGCTCCATGATTTCCCCTCCCAGTGGGGCTGAACTTGAATCCACATCCAAGCTGAAGAACCTTGCAAATCAGAAGGCGTTATTTTTAATAGCCCAGCTATTTGGGGTAGGTAGCACAGACACCAAGGGGCTAAATTCCCACCAACCTAACAAGTAAGTTTATACACCCAAAGCTCCTGATCTAACTGAGCTATGTCCTTTTGCTAAATTCCCTCAGCCTCATGGAATTTGAAAGATTAAACTCGAAACCACTGACACCTCCAGTCTTAATTTCAGGCTCCCTTTTTAAAGAGCACCAAGAATGACTAATAATAACTTTGTGCATAACTCCCAGCAAGCCTGGTCTTGATTGCTTATATTTTTAAATGATAGGGTTCTAATATTTACAGGTGAGATCTCTATCAAATTCCCCTAGATACGCAGCCAAAAGAGCTTTTACCTATTTTAAGATTCCATGCATAACCCTGCACATCACATAACCCATGCTTTTATAGTAGTGTGTACATTTGGTGGCTGTCCAAGTCACAGCTATTTCAACTTCTGGGTGGGAATGTCTTTAATCCTCTGCCTTGCAGATGACAGCTGTAACTACTAACACCCAGTGAAAGACGAGACCTCTGAATGCCCTGATCTAGAACCCACAGAGATTATGAGTCTGGTTTTATGTTATTCAACACTGGTAAACCTATAGACTCTCCTTCCACCCTTTTTGAGTTTCCTAGTAGAATTCTTTTTAAATAGATTGTTCCTCAGATAAAGAACACTAGGTTTCATGGAGAGTATTTTGTATGGTGTTGCGGGGGGGAGTTTATATACGTAAGCCTGGTATAAATGGATGACCTGGATGTTGATGTCATTATATACTAAGCATTTCAGTAAAAAGGGGATCAAGAGGATTAGGTAGCGTCTGAGGAGCAGGGCTGGTGGGTGGTAAAATGGCACTGGACCCCGCTGTGGTCAACTCATGTTCTTTTTCACTACATCACAACACCTGATGGGCATCTGACTACTTTTGGTGTGTGTGTTATTGGAGGTGATTACATCTAGAAACAAAGGATGCACAGGAAATCCAGAGAACAGCAATTTTCAGACTGTGCCCTCAGGAGCATTGTATTCCATAGAAAGGTCCTTTTGACTTTGAGGTGAGTGAGAGAAGCTGAGAGTAGAGTTCCAGGCTCCGCTCTCATTTCATCCAGCCCCAATCTCACTTAATCCAGACCAGCACAACTTTTCTTGGCATGTTATATTGAACTTCCATGTTAAGACCTATTTGATTTAAAGCTTTATGAAACAAAAATTTCGAAAACTAGTATCTTGAAAGAGAAGGACCTGGGGCAGGTGAGTGAGCCCTTCCCAATGCTAACAGCATTCACCTCGGAAAGAGAATTAATCAACTCACCTCTTTAAATACGCTAAGATAGTCGTCTCCTAGTAGGAGCCAGCTGGACACAGGACCAGACCTCATTTTAAGAACACTGCCTTTCACAGAGTGATTCATGTACATGAAGGAAAATACCTTCTCTTTCTTTCTTTGCCCTTTCTGCAAGGCAATATGTCTGCTCTCTTCATCTGAAGTTCAGCAAGCTACACACTTAAGAATGCACAATTAACATACCAGGAGAGGAAAGAGCTAAAGATATGTTGTTTCTTGGGAGCACAATCTGGGCTGTAGATCCTTTCCTTCCAACAAAATTAAGAAATCACACTGCAAGCATCTGTGGGCTGTTCCCAAAGTCCGTAAAAAGCCAATAAAGGAGGTTCCCCTCATTGAACGGAAGCCAAGCAACGCAGGATGCTGGGGGAATATCCACCCTGGTCTTCCTCGTCTTCTCTTCACTTATGCCTGCTTAGATCTGACCAGATGATCTGCTTACTTGGCTCCAAGAAGAGTATCAAAGCTTTCTAATTCATCTCCTCAGCAAGGCCTAGGAAATTGATTTACACCCCCAGGCTTACTCAGCGGTAGAGAATGGAAAAGTCAGAAGGTGCCTGCTTCAGAGAGTGTCTGAGTGCTGGAGTCAAAAGCTCTGCTCCTCAGCTCAGTGTAGCCAATTTGGCAGAGAATCTGGGTCCTTCGGGCCAAATCTGGAGCAATTAATCACAATTACAGGTGGATATCTAAAAGGGAGGAAGCCAAGCGGGCCCCAATGATGGCCAAATCTTGTATTTGCAAGTAGCCACAACTTTTGTAATTCTCAGGTAAAATAAAGGGATCTCTTTTAGAAATCTTACCCTAAATTCTTAGAAATTAAAACACGAAAAATAATTGGGATTTTTCAGGACTTACTTTTGCCTCTTCTTGGGCTGGGCAGATGCTTTAAGCTCATTATCCCTCTTAAATTTCACACTATCAGCAAAAGATGGTTATTATTTTCTCTAGTTTATAGTTCATCAAACTGAATCTCCAATTGGTTAGATAATTCACGCAAGGTTATAAAGGCAGAAAATAGCAGAACTGGAACATGCATGTAGCTCTGAATCATGGCAAGTCCAGGTCTCTACGCCATCCATGACCCCATCAAGAATCCCTTCCTAGAACATTGTTATTTCCTTCCCCACTCTGGCAAGGAGGTGGCCTGGTCCCCCTGGATATAGAACCACTGCCAGTTGTGCCTCAGGTGACTCAGCATCGGGGTAGAAGTCATGTCTCCTACCAGCCCCCTGCAGTCTCACAGAGTAGTTATCTGAGATGGTATCTCTGCCATCTTCATCTTTCCCTCACAGTTTCCTGAATTCAAGCTGACTTTGTTCAAGAGATTTGTTTCTGAATCTAGCTCACCAAGGAATCAGTAGACTTTGTACCATGCACTGCTATGGATGTTGCTAATTGTCATATGTATCTTCTCTGTTCCCCCTCCTTTCCCTAATCCTCCCTCCCTCCCTTCCATTCTCCCTTTCTCCCTTTGTCCCTTCCTTCCTTCCTTCTTTCAGGCAAATGAGGGCATGCCAAGTTCCAGGCACCATCACAGACGTTGGCAGTCCCCCTAAACCACCAAATGCTTCATTTATATTATTAAATTCTCTCAAGCATCACATAAAGTGGTCCTATGAATATACCCATTTTACAAGTAAGACAACAGACATTTAACAACATTAAATGACTTATTCAAAGTCACAGGGTTGTAGTTGACAGACCCAGAGAACACACATGATTCCATTTGGAACCAATGCTTGGTGTTCCTTCTCAACTACTGCACGGATATCACATTGCCAGTAACCTAAGTGCTGATAGGTCACCATATCCCACATAGAAAAGGTCTCTGTTGCTGAGACAACAACTAAGACAGAGGCAGGTGTTTATAAAGAAGAGGTAACCAATAATAGAAAGGAGATAGTTGTATACTGAGGAAGAGTAACACTATGATCATCGAAGTAGGCACTTTTAATAATACAGGGCAGTGGGAAATCTCACATAAGCCATGTCTGTTACCAGAGGTAGGAACCACGACATTATTTCACCTTCAAATTCAACATTATGTAAGAACCAGAAAGAGCACAGGTGGCAAGAGCAGCCTTGTGCCTGACAGAATGAAGGAGCCGGGCGGCAGGAGACAGACAGCCACCTTCCTCAAGGAGAAGACGGGGGACAGCAAGCTCTTCCTCTCCTTGGCAAGAAGCAACCTTCACAGAACAGAAACGCTGCCTTTGTCTACGAAATACCTGGCTTACAGTTTTCATCAGAAAGATAAGTGAGTATTTTTAAAGAAGTCATGTTAGGTTATTTGCTTACTCATTTTAATTAACCAACTGGAACTTGCTCACCGCATATATGCCTTGCTATTGGCTGAAATGAAAATCTCTTTGTATTGCTATTTGAAAACTGTTTGCACAACCAGTTTGTGGTCCCTTCCACAGATGGCCCTGCTCTTGCATTCGTGTTACAGGTGTTTCAAGTGCTGGGACTTGGCCTGCCACTCCCTAGGATTGGGACTCTCTGAGACACCTGACTGTTTCCAAAACGATCCTTCACCATTGAAGATATTCTGCAGTTTCTCAGAGCTTTTAAAGATACTCCCAGGACATTAAACAAACAAAACACCCTTGGAAAATAGGACAACATTCCTGGAATATCAACTTTGAAGGAGGTCTGGCTCCTTGGAATCTATATTACACAGCCTAGTTGTTAGTTAAAAATCTGTCCTTCTTGAATTTCATACCACACTTCTGGAAACAGCTATATCCACCATAACTCTCCTTAGCTGGGGTTTATAGGTGTGTGTTTCTGTCTCATACAATCCTGCCACAAACCATTGCAGTTTGCTAAACATCGTCTCTGTGATTTCACTCTCAAGAACTCTGAGGTCATTTCACAGAAGTGTCTGGAAATAGATGGTTCTTTTTCGCCAACACAACTCAGTCCAAGTTGGATTATAACTCCCCAGACCTCCTCCCCAAATGAGATAACTTGTAACAGTTCTTCTCTCTGAAGTCATATGTGTGCCTGACTCACAGACCACCCATTTCTGGACAAACCTGCCCAGAATTTCTGGTTTGCCTCAGTTGAGGGGTATATCTCTCTACACTGCTCACTGAGACTGAGTGAAGTGGATGTGACACACAGATGCTATCTCAGCAGGACTGGAAGTACCTGTGAACACAATCTGAAATCCCTTTAGTAATCACATGCCTGGGCCCTTTATTTATAGCACAAATGAAGGGCCCATCACAGGGACTGGCAGTGTTCACTTCTGCAGCTATCCTCAGAGATTCCCTGGTAGAGTGACCTTGGGCAAGTCACATCTCTACTGAACCTTAGTATTCCCCCCCTAACATTAGGAGCATTGCAAGATCCCTTTGTCCTCTTAATCTGGAAAAGGTTATGGATGGCCTTGTCACTCACCCACGGCATTCTCAGGCCTCACACACATTGTCTGTTCCTATAGGTAAGGGTTATCTAGACCTGGTTGCCACTGGAGGGTGAGATTTCATAGCAAAGATAGTGCAATGGTAGGGCTCTTGGCAGAACTGAGAAGTTGGCAAAGGCTAATTGTGTCTTTAGAAAGAGCCATGCCCTCATCTGTCACTGGTCTCTCAGAGAATAAGAGGCTTTCTATTTCTCTCCAATGTCCTTCCTTCTTAAACTTGGTTTTAGGAATGTGCCGACTATCAATCAATTACATCATAATTTCTGGGGCAGCTATTCTCAGGATTGCTGTTTATGGTGCTTCACCTATAACTAGTTAAGAGAACCGGAGTCTCCATGCCCTTGGATAAAGAGAAACTCAAGACCTAAGAATTATAGCAGAAAATAGAGGTGAAGAGGGAATTCATAATTTGGAAGGCAGAAGTTCCTTGCTACATTGAGAGCTATACTAAGCAAGGCTGGCTCCAGGAGATGAGAGGGGTAAGGGAGGTGGGAAGCCATACTTTTTGTAAGCCCACCCATCTGCCTTTGCCATGTCCCAGTGAAAGGCATGTGAGTGTCAACAGTGGCATCCTTTCTCTACTTTTACCCTCAAGCTTTCCTTGACCTTCTGGGATATTAATGAGCATCCCAATTCTAAGACACATGAGCTTATTTCCACCTAAAATTTAAGAGGGTTTGGCAATAGAGCTGCCTTTTAACTATTTACCCTCTATAATCTACTGTGTGCAAAATGGCAGGTGCTCTTGATAATCAAGTCACAGAGATCCTTGTCCTATTTCAAGACATAAAGCATTCTTATTATACTAAGAATGGTAAATCAGTATGACATTGATAAAATAGCTTTCCTCATGAGACCTAAAAACATTTCAAACAACGATCTAACTGACTCATCCCAACGACAAGGAAAAACAGAAAAGGACAGAAACTACCCTGCTTCCTTGACAGATGGAGGAAATGAGGCTAAAAATCGGGCAGTGACTTGCCCAGGGACATGCTCTTGGCTTTGGAAGTCCTAGCATGGAAGGGATTATCCAGACCAGCCGTTTTCCAGTCCCGGAATCCCCTTCTCCAACTTCTCTGACAGATGGGCACCCAGCTTGAGCACTTCCAGGGAAGTGGCACTTGCTATTTTAGTGGTGCAGCAATAGTCTTTACCAAGTTCTACCTTTATTCAGTTGAATTATCCTCCCTGAACTTACTCCTTATTCATTCTAAAGAGCAGGAGCTAATTGCTTTTTTTTTTTTAAAACCCTCATGATCTTCCTGCAGAGTCCCATTCTACAGATGAAAAAACAGGAGGACTAGGCAACATACTCCACACTCCATGTCTGAAGTTAGATCTGGACACCAAACACAGAGCATTTTAGTCTCATGCTCTCCTCTTATTCTCTAGTCCCACTCATGGGTATACACAACTGCCTGTTTAGTCCTTTTGCCACTGGCCTGCCTCTGGTACATCTGATGACATGCCCAGGTAGAACAGCCTAAGTGCTCTCAACTCTTCCTCCCCGCAATGTCATCACTATCTAGCTTACAAAAGCCTTCCCTATAATGTGGCACTCTTGGCTAGACGCAATGGCTCATGCCTGTAATCCCACACTTTAGGAGAACGAAGAGGGAGGATAGCTTAAGGCCAGGAGTTTGAGATCAGCCTGGGCAACATAGTAAGACCTCATTTCTAAAAAGATATAGGAAAAAAAAAAGGAGGCACTCAGATCTAAGCTCCTAATACCTGTGGGAGGAGTGACTGCTATTAGTCAGCCTTGTGCTTACTAATATTTAACACCTGGAGGAGGGGGCAGGCAGGAGAGATCCCCACTGTGACTCATTTGCCAATTTCTACAGTCTAAATAAGCTCAAGGAGTCAAGCTATCAACCTGAGGTCACTGACTGCAGAGTTGACAGGATATGTGCCCAGCTGGCTCTGGCTGCCCAGCATGAGCTGGCTCCCACACACCACTGGTGGATCCATGAGCCTATTCACTTAAGAACACCAACAACTGGACTGGAACTCAGTTCAGGTGACTGGTATGGAAAGGGACATCCCAACAACCTCAGAAATCAACATGTTCTTTGTGCAAATCTAGGCTTGTGGTAAGCCATATTTCTGAATGGAGTAATTGTGAAGGATGCAATACCTGCCTCATTCATTCATTCAATAAATATATTTTTCTAGGAACTGGAGAAATACAGTCGAATCTCTATAATTGACCACTTTCCCACATTGACAACCTTTTTAAGTTGATCTAATTTTCACAGACTGGACATGCACCACATGTATGTATCAGCGCAGTAGGCCCAGTTTCTTACGTTGACCACCTCTGTATGTTGGCCAGTTTGTTACAATCCCTTGGGTGATCAACTTACAGAGATTTTACTGTAATAGCAAAGAAAAAAAAAAGTCCCTGTTATCAACAAGACAGACAATGAAGCAAAATAATAACAAGAACAACAACAACAATATAACCTGCCATTGTAATAAAAGAAGAGAAAAATAAGACAGAAGACAAGGGCAGAGGGAGGGATGTACTACTTTCAATAGTGGCCCAGGAAAGCCCCTCTAAGGAAGAGAGAAATCCAACCCAAAGGAACAGAGCATGCCAGGTGACTGACATGGAATGTAATCCACCTGTTGGCAGCAAAGAGTCTGGCATAGCTGGAGCAGAGTGAGAAGGAGGA
>NW_003852407.1:7846314-7867949 GCF_000181295.1 Otolemur garnettii
CCTGAGTAAAGTGCTGTGGTGTTACAGCTCATAGCAAACTCAAGCTCTCGGGCTCAGGAGATCCCCTTGCTTCAGCCTTCTCAGTAGCTGGGACTGTAGGCACCTAACACAATGCCAGTTAGTCTTTCTATTTTTAGTAGAGATGGGATCCCACTCTTGTTCAGAATGCTCTTGAACTCCTGAGCATTCAAGGGATCCACCTGCCTCAGCCTCCTAGAGTGGTAGGATTACAGGTGTGAGCCACTGCATCCGGCCCGAGAAAGCATTATTTTTAAATAACAAAACTATAGATAATTTTGAGCTCTGATAAGTTCAATTAAAAAAAATGAGCAAAAGGAATGAGTGTGACAAAAGAATTCACAAAGACAGATCTGATTTGAAGTTTGAGGGTCTGATTTGAAGCCTCAAGGAAGGCTTTCCTGAGGAAGTGACAATTAAGGTGAGCCCAGAGGATGGATGAGTAGAAGGTGCTTATCCAGAGACTGTGGAAAAGGCACTTCTGGTAGAAGGAACAACACGTGCAAAGGCCTCATGCAGGAAAAAATAATGGTACCTTGGAAGAGGCCCTACAATCTCTGATGTGAAAATAGGGCTAGGCTGAGGTCAGGACTCCTGGGTTCCAATCCAAATCCTGTCCTTTCCTGCCACTGTAACCTTTTTCCAGTAACTTATCATTTAAGTTTATCACCTCAGCTTATTTACCTGTGCTTCTGGAAGGCAGGTGAGGCCATGTGCTCTGCAAAGTAACACATGCTTAGCTGTCAATCAGACTCAAGGGCAGATACTAACTCTTCCAAGTTCTTGCATTTCAAGTCTCTGTTTTATCATCTGTGAAAGGTGGCTAACATTAGCTACCTCATCGGAGGTTTGGAAGAGGATGTCCAGATGCCTATAAGGTGCCAAAGAAATGAAATCTAAGTCACTTGCTCCCCTTCCTATCATACCTTTCAGGAGTGTAGTGAGGTGCAACGTAGACCACTCTAATGAGATGATCCGGAGAGCGTGCTGTTTCACACCAACAGCAGAGATAGTTGTTGAACTTTCCACATCTTCCTCTCCCTTACCTGCCCTCAAGCTCATGGCCCACTGAAATACTTTTCCATGGGAGGGTTGTGGGCAATGTAGAGGAGGTTGGCTGTGGCTCAGCTGTGGCCAGGTTTTAAGTGATTGCCTTAGCATAAGGTTGGCAATTGACTTTCCCGGGCTTAGGACAAGAGTAGGCAGAAGGTGGCTGGAAATGTCGGCTCTTCTGTGAAGCTTTTATTAGAATTAGGGGATTCCCCACTGCTCTTTCAAACTCTTTTGGCCAAACATTGCGTGCCCCAAGGTCAAATTTATTAGCGCATCTACCAGCCCAGAGAACTCTTGGCTTTACTGCTGAATCCCTCTTATCTCTCTTCCCTCCCTTAAGCCTTGCAATTTAGCCAAGGCAGCTGCTCATACCTCAGCCCTGGAGTGGTTCAGCCTGGATATAAAAATAGGCACACACGCCGGTCACTACTTTCATGGAGCCATCATCGGAAACTAGATATACTCAGGGCATTCTCCAAGGAGGGAAAAGAAAAGTGGCTAGATGTTTACATGGCAGGGTGACAGAACCTCAAAGAACCAGAATAGGTATAAGAAAGGTGCCTAGGAAAAGCCAATTCACCTGTGTGACCTTCAGTTTCATTACTTATGAACAAAGATCCAAAACTCCTAGCTAGCTTATAGGATTTGGGGGGAAACAAAATAAGATGGGAACCAAAAATGTGCTTTATACCTGTTACACCAATGGAGGCTATTACTGAGAAGACCACAGTGTCCATCCTCCCTGCTACACCAGATATGGGGCATGCTTGGAGAGAGGGGAAGTCGGGCAGCCCCTGTGGATCTGCTCCTCCTGAGTTGGCTTAGGATTCATCTCAGCAGAGCAGCTGCTATTAACCCATGGCTCCAAATCATGCCTCACAGGACCATGGAAGGAACAAGCTGCATTTCCTGCAGCAATGGTGGCCAAGGGCACAGTAGGCAGGTGGACCATGGAGGGCACCTCTAGTGAGGCTGAGGGTATCACAGCTACGGAGGCCACAGCCTGTGCTTGTTGCCTCAGTTTCCCATATGTCTCTGATCAGGGCCCCCAAGGAGGGGCCCCTGAAGGTGCTGGGCTCGGGGTGGGTGGGGCTGACGGCAGCACCTCCAGCCTGTGCCTGCGCATCTCATTATTGAGCGGCTACAATCAAAGCAGCCCTGTGCAGCTGCTGTCCTGTTTAATCCATTCGCAATCAAAAGCGATTAGCATGGATGCCTCGGTGCTGAGGTTATTGTGTGTGTGTGTGTGTGTGTGTGTGTGATCAAAGCCAAAGCTCCTGCCTGCCTATGAGAGTGGCCAGCACCTGGGAGGGTGCACAATGCATAAGGTTGTGAGCCTGGGGCGTGGGGCAGGCGGCCGTTGGCAGTCTGAAGGTGGGGGCTCACCCAGCAGAGCACGGAACAGCAAGCGTAGCTTCCCCTGTGTGAGGCTCAGCAACATTAAGGAGGTCCATGGGGAGGCCGATGGCCCAGGCTTCCCCCCTCGAGGCTGGCATTCCCAGCTTAGAGAATGGGCCGGGTGGTAGACCGAGGCAAGCAGGACTTACTCCATGGAGGATTCTTAAACTCCCTCATTTTCTGGAAGACACTGAGATCCAGAAACAAGCATATTATATGTCTGGCTGGCACTTGTCACTGTGATAACTGAATGTATATACTCTGAGAAGTTAATTTAAACAAAAAAAAAAAAAAAAAAGGAAAAGGAAAGGAAGGAAAGAGAGGAGAAAGGAAAAGAGACCAAGAGAGGGGAAGGGACAAGGGGAATTGCTGGAAGAGATGCACAGCTTGTACACAGACCACGGAGGCCAATGCTGAGAGAAGAAGAAAGACCACAGCTAAAGAAAGGCGGCCCGACGAGCTCAGAGGCCAGATATCCCAGAGCTTGTCCACATTCATTCCCACACACCAGGTCCAGAAACTTTCTGAGTTTGACTCCCTAAAACAGCAAGACCCCGGCCCCGAACTCATCCTCTATTTGTAAATTCTGCCTGCGTAAAGCTTGACACCCCATTTTTCTCTGCTAAACCAGATGATAAACATCACCACCATCCAAAGGAAGACTCAACTCTTCCTGGAAGCTTCCCTAGATCCTCCTTCTCTGAAATGTTCTATCCATGCCATGTCTTTGACAATTAGCAGGCACTGTTCTCTGATAGCCCTTGGATTGGTGGGGTAAATAGTTCTTTTAACTCTTGGAGGATAACGGTGCTGGTGGTGATCATGATAAAGATGCATGAGCTCTGCTTCATCAACCAGACTGAAGCTCCCGGTGGCAGCTGTTGCATCCAGGGCACACTTCAGGACACCTTCCACACCTGCCTCAGGGTGGAACAGGTCTCCAGTCTTTGACAGGAAACTGGGAGCCCCTTGAAGGCAGGAGCTGGACTTTTATGAGTTTGCAACTGTCTCTAGGACCAAGCACTCTCCTTGGTGATAGACCCGTAACAAATGTCTGACAAACGGTGAATGAAAACCAAAGATTTTTGAGTGAACATATATTATGATTTAATTTTAATGTGGTTAAAGAGGGTATTTAGAGGTGTTCTATTTCTACCAAAACTTCTGATCCATTCTAGAAGGGCAGTATGGAGGAAAGAAAGAATAGGGAGTCCTGAGGAGTGGGGTGTGTGGGGAATTCAAGAGCCAAGAAAGCTGCTTCTTTACTAAAGGGATTTTCCAGGCATGTGCAGTGGCTCACGCCTGTAATCCTAGCACTCTGGGAGGCTGAGGTGGGTGGATTACTTGAGCTCAGGAGTTCGAGATCAGCCTGAGCAAGAGTGAGATCCTGTCTCCAAAAATATTTGGGCATTGTGAAAGGCGCCTGTAGTCCCAGCTATGTGAGGCTGAGGCAGGAGGACAAGGGGATGGCTTGAGGATAAGAGGATGGCGTGAGCCCAAGAGTTCAAGGTTGCTGTGAGCTATGATGCCACAGCACTCTACTGAGGGTGACAAAGTGAGACCCTCTCTCTCTCTCTCTCTCCTCTCTCCCGTAAAAAAAAAAAAAAGTTTTTTCCAGAGGAAAGAACTTAGAAGGTTCTTCCCTGCAATCCCTGCTAGGAGAAGCCACCTGGGACTAACGATTTGCACACATGACTGGTGCACAGTATTGCTGAGTTGCATGTCTTTTTTAAGACCTCAACGGGTACCCGGTATGCAAACTCCCTGGTATGTCACAAGTTAATGCTACGGTTTTCACAACTGATTTAGAGCCAAAGGAACATCCCAGATCCTATTTGTGGATGACACTGTGGGGTCTTTCACACAAGAGTGATCACATTTTGGAGGTGAGAACCATGTGGAAAGATTTGGTGGAAAACTTTTGCAATAAAAGCCAACATGAAGGGCAGCACAGCACCTGTGGCTCAAAGGAGTGGGGTGATGGCCCCATATGCTGGAAGTGGTGGGTTCGGACCCGGCCCCAGACAAAAACTGCAAAGGGAAAAAAAAATTTAAAAAGCCAACATGAAGTAATCTTTACGTTTCCGAGTTCTCCCTCATGCTGGAAAATAACCAAATACTCCAAAGGAATAATAATACATGACTGCTCAGTATGGAATGTGTGACTACAGGTAATGACAAACTGTTAATAACCCCTCACATGTGCCAGGTGCTTCATATAAATCTCGCTTATTTCTCACAGTAATTTTTCTAAGTAGGCACAATGATCCCATTTTAAAGATAAAAGGTCTAAGGCTCAAGGAGGGTAAGTCATATGCTCAAGACCACACAATGAGGAAGTCGTGGAGATCAGAGCTGAACCCCCCTCTTTCTCTAATCCTAGAGGCAGGGGACTCTTCCCTGTGGCCTTCACCATCTCCGGCTCAGCCCCATTTCAGAGAGGCCATAACTAATGTATTGCCGCCAAGCAGCACGAGCACAGCCGACATACTACAGCACCCACTTCACCTCTTGCTCGCTCATACTCCAGTGCCCTTCCAAATAGGCAAGCCATCGCGGACTCGTACTGCCAGAAGAAACATTAGGGCATATTCAAATCGAATCCTCTCATTTTACAGATTAGTGAATTGAAGCACTAAAAGGTTAATCACCTGCTGAAGACAGTAATGCTAGTTAGCAGTGGACCCAGCCTTAAAACCCATGAGTCTCTGACTCCCGGTGCAGCGTCATTTTTATTGAATCATGGAATCTGGGAATAGAACAGAGGCTGAGAAGTAAGGGCATCAGAGTATCTGTCTTTTGCTACTGTCATTACTAGGACAAGGCTCTACATAAAATGCCCAGAGGTATTTTACTAATATGCTGCCACAGAGGCTAATTTCCTCCTTCCAGCAGCAGATCAGGGTGGCTGTGGCATGGACTTCCAGAACACAGAATGTCGCATCTCAGTGGCTCCTACAATGTTCCCGTAGCAGGACTTTCAATGAATGCAAGAGATGGGGGAGAACAGGTGGAGATTTTCTTGCCTGATTTTTAAAAATCCACAATTTCAGCTTAATTTGCAATAGAGAGTGAGCCTAAAGAAACTGACAACAGGGCCATCGGCTATTCTGTTAGTAACACTTGAGACCACAGCATTTCAATATGACTAAAGCCAGCTGTCCAATGCACAAAATGACCTTTGGCCTCATCCTTGGAGAAATGTAATTCACTCCATGCCTCCTTCTGTCCATGGGGAGTTAGAAACCAGAGCTGCCAGAATAATCAGAAGGCTTCCTAATGACAACGCTTGAACAGCGGAGATTACGCATTGTCGGAAATATAATGTGCAACGCTTCTCATCTGTTTCATTGTGTTTGCGTTTTTTAAATCACCTCTTCTGGAAGAGATGAGACAGGTGGAGGCCCTCCCTGTATTTGCACCTAGAGACTCATCCATCTTCTTCATTTGAAAGGCCAGGGGAGAAATTAAAATGTGGTGAGTTCAGAGGCCTTCTCGTGTTGTGACTTGTAGCCCGTCAAGTATATATACATGTCTCTTCTAGACACATAAAACCAGGCATGGGTTACTATGTGTACTTTGACATGAGCAAAGGCAGCTTCTCTACATGCTACTTCCCAGCCTTTGAGGACACTTCCACAGAGAGGGCACGGAGCTAAGTGTGCTGATCTGCGCGTCCCACCTCCTGCTTTAGAACTCTCTGATGGCTTTCCATCACTTATACAATATCCTTAGTCCTTACCATGAGCTTCCAGCCTGCCTCCCTCTGACAAGTATGCTCTGTGCCCCTGGATCACTGGCACACTCACCTCCAGCCGCGGAGGCCTCCTTGCTCGTCTTGTTAGAGAGTCCTTACTCTCTAACCAGTTACTTGTACTCTCCACCCACCCCCACACCACAGATGTTAATTTAATATATCTGGGGGTGGCGGGGAGTCTGGACCTTAAGAGCTTGTCAGAGTTGCCCCAGTGATGATTATGATTGGCCAGGGTTGAGTATTTGGGCTTTTGTATTTGCTGCTCTCTCGCCTCTGAGACACCTGCCCGCTCTGCCTTTAACTTCACACAGGTCCTGACATGGACCACAAAGGCCTTCCTGGCCAGCCTCTGCAGATGGCCTGTGTTTCTCTCCTCTATCACTCTTTGTCCTCTGGACCTGGTTGGTCTTTCTTGGCAATGTTACCTCTACCTAGTGTTTTATTCTATACTTGTTACTCAGTTACTGCCCATCTCCCATCCCCAGCCCAGACCCACCCACTCCAGCGGGAATGCCGGAAGTGCAGGGACTTGGTCTATTCTATTCACTGCTCTACCCCAACAGCACCAACACCTTGTAAGGGCTAAGAAAAGGATCTGGTGTACAAAGCAACGTGTAGGCGTCTGCACCACCATAGAGGGCTCTGCTGTGGGAGGCATTCCTACTTCCTCACACATTTGCCAGGTTTGCATGTTCAGCCAATGGCCCCGTGGACTTTCTGAGCATTCTTTCTTTGTAGGTACTAAGGAAGAGTGGACCCTCGTCTCCTTATCGTGGAAGGCCAGGAGGAAAGGGGGTGCTAATGTGACAGACGACTGCCCATGCACCATGGCAGAACAGTGTGAGGCTCTAATAGGCTTGGTCTATGTGTCCTCTGGCTGGGATTGACACTGTTGGAAAAGGTGAGGCCTCAGAAGTGGAAAAGCAGCACTCGGACAATTGAACAGACCCTACAGTCAGCATGCAGACCAGCCCTATGCCATGTCCTGGTCATCACTGTAGTGACATGCCCATTCTGCACCCGCCTCCAGCTTCTAACTTTGTGTTTCTTCTCCTCTAGCTTTGGTTCTGATGTGTTCATGAGCCCCCAGTCTGGCCACTTCAGTTAAGTTTCTTAGGGTGCCCAGAACTACCCCTGTCATTATGGAACTCTGGAAAGAACAGCACCTTTCATGTGCTTCTGGCACAGCTCCATGTGAAAAAGTTTTAAACAACGTTGGGGAGATGGTAACAGTCCTTGAAACCCATCCAATTTATTAGTTTGGGAAAAGAGAGGCAAGAATGGATTTGGGGGAGAATTCTGTGAAACACTGACAAAACGCTTATTAATAACTGGAAAAGTTAGGGCGAATCAATGTATCATGGGGATGGGCATCCTAACCACACTAGGCTCTGAGATATTCCTCTACATTGTGAACTTGGTCAGTCAACGAACATTTGTTGAGTGCCCTCTGTGTGCCAGAGCTAACGGGGTGTCTATGTGCATGGCCCTTCCCCACATCAAGCCTGAGGTGCTCAAACCCCGGCCGTGCCCAATCACCAGAGACCTTTTTCTTAACCTAAGGCTAAGATATTTCAATTCACAAGTTGTGAATGGATCTGGACACATTATATGCGTCCACTTATAGGAAATGTCCAGAGCAGCCAAATCCATCTGGACAGAACATAGATTAGTGGCATCATAGACCTGGGAGAGGGGAATGGGGAATGACTGCTAAAGGGCACAGTTTTCTTTGGAGGGAGTTAAACATTGTGTGGAATTATTAGATTGTGGTGATACTTGTAAACTTTGTAATATACTAAAAACCACTGACTTGTACACTTTAAATGGGTGAATTTTATACAGGTAGTATGTGAATTGCATCTCAAAAATAAGATGCTATGGGAGCATTCAGTGTGTGTGTGTGAGTGTGTGTCTGTGTGTCTGTGTGTGTGTTTCAAAGAAAAAGAATCAAACTGGGCATCTAAATTTTTACAAAATTGCACAGGTGGTTGGGAAGTGTAGCCAGAGTTCAGAACCACTGTTCTTAAGTCCTCTCCTGGCCTCTCTGAAAGGACAGATTATTAAGGATTGAGCCCTGGGTAGCAGGTGAGAATGTGGTTTCTATACATCTTGAACATGAGGAGCCCTGAGTTGCCAAGAAGGGGCACGAGGAGGCTCATGCTCTCAGGCACCACTGGGCTTCCCCCCTGCTAGGCACCAGGGACATACAGAAAGCCACCTTCAGACGCGGTTTTACACAAAGCCAGATGCCCTGGGAAGAAGTATTGTTTCCAACAATGGCCCTGGTAACTTGAAGATTTCAATAAAGTGTCTCCATCTATTCCTTCCCGCCCTCCCCTGTGCAAGGTATTCCTCTGAGTGCAGAGTAGGTGGTCACCTGGAGAATGTAGATAAATGAAGAACTAGCAGTTAGAATGAGAGGCTGGCCTTGCCTGGAACAGCCCTGGAGAGAGCAGTGAGCCAGGTGGCTGCTCAGGGGAACAGCCTTGAGTAGCAGGCAGAGAGTGCCACTCCCAGGCAATGCCAGATGTGCAGAGATGGTCCAACCCGACGGGGGTCCCATGGTTCTGGAGACCCTCTGGAAAAGGAAGCAGCAATCTTCCTTTTCCAAATTCATTGCACTGTGCAAGCCACCAGGCAAATTAGCCAACCCGAGAGGAGAGACTGATGGCAGACGCACATCTGGAGGCCCTGAGTGGGAATTCTGCTCACCACCACCATGTGGGTTAATGAGCTGCTGTGCAAAGTTGCCTGCTTCCTAGAAAGTTCTATGCATGGAAAAGACCATAGCCAGGCAGCTGTGACAGGGCCCAGGGCAATGAGGAGAGTGAGAAGAAGCTGGATTGCTCCCCAAGACTCCTGGAGATGTCCCAGCCTGAGAAAGCAATGTGGTCCCCAGAGGACATTTGACTGCAGGGTGGAAACCACTTAGCAGGAGGCAGCATGTCCAGTCTGATAACCACAGTCAAGCCTTCCCTGCTCTGAGTTTTAAAGAAAATAGGATCTTTGTCTTTTCTCTAATCACTACAAAAGAACTCATAGGCAATCGCCCCACAGTCCGAGGGAAAAGCCAGGTGTGACACTTCTACGCCATTCAGAAAAACCCTCTCCCTCACATGATCACACCTCATCTGACATCAGTTCCCATCAAGACTCTCTCTCCACAGAGCCAACGTTTCTCCTGGCCCCAGGCACGAATATGAATATTACACCATGTTTGAAAGCAAACTTTTCCTGGGCTCTGCCTACCAGCCATATGCCAACCTTAGCCCTCCTCACAGCCGGGTGCAGAAAGCCTGTCTGTGACCTGTCCAGCCTTCCTGGCCATTGAGACCTTCCAGCAATCTCCTTTTCTGAGCAAGGAAACATCAATCGCAGAGAACCCATGTGGAGACACCTAGCATACGCTATCTGCCTGGGTTGTCCCCTGGTTTGTGTTTTGAATCTGCCCCTCCAGCTGGCTGGTAAGAGCCTACAGAATAAAGCCCATGTTTTTCATCCCTCAGAGCATGATGGGTAGAGAGCTTTGGAGCAATCCAAGCTGACTTCAAATGCCAGCTCTGGGCTTATTAGCTGAGCCCCTCTGGGCAAGCTGCAAAACTTCTCTTAGCTTCTGCCTCAGCCTGCTCGACACACTCGGTTCCACACAGCTCCATGCGTGGCCTCCAGAAGCACAGATCCTTACATAAGAAAGTGAGAGGCAGAAAGAGCCTCTCTAAATGAAGTCGGAACAGTGCAGTGGGGATTTTATTATAGTTTGTGAAAAAGAAAGGGAGAGAGGAAAGCGAGAAAGGGAGAGAGGGAGAGGGTGAGAGGGTGAGAGACATCAGGAAGAAAGAGAAGGAACAGCTCTAACAGGGCAGGGAGCTGATATTCCTGACAGCACTTGAACAAATGCTAAATCAAACAGCCACAGCTGCCGATATCAAATATAACCTCTTTTTACACTACATCAAAAAGCTTTCATTAACAACCAATTTATCTGAGGGAGAAAATAAGTTCCCTTATCCCATACGAGTATATTTTAAGGCAAAGAATAGACATTCCCCTCCATACACACACACATTCACACACATGCACACTTTAAAAAAATTCAGAAGAGTGAAAATTGAGCCTTTAGAAAAAAGATAAATAAAAATCTAGATCAAAGAGGAAAAAGAGTTTGGGAACTCACGAGGTCAACAGGCCCTAAATGGATAATTTGTGGAAAACAGCCTTCTCTCTCTGTCTGCTGTGCGGGCACTCTGATAAAGATGCTTGTGAAGATGAGTTGTGTTAGTGTGGCCCCGGATTCACAGAGAACACTCAGCGAAGATGTGCTGAGGCCTCCTAGGTGTGCCTGTGCCCGGTCTCACACGGGGCAGGATGAGCCCCTCACCCGCTCCCATGAAGCCTCACGCTCTCCTGCCTCCACCTGCCAGTCTTGAACAGGTGTCCCCTCTAGCTGAGAGTCCCATGACCCACAGAAAGCCAACCAGAAGGTGCAGATGGCCATGAAGGGTGAGGCCCCCTGTGGCCGGCCAGGGAGATGGGCAGGACTTCTAACCAGAATCTTGGAAAATGGGTGTCAGCCTCCTGATACTGGGCGCTGCTCTGGGCCCTGCCTGGCTACAGACCTCACTTATGTCTCCTTGGATGAGCTGCTTTACTCTCTCTGAGACTCCGTTTTCCCACCTGTCCAATGACAGAGCCTGCAAATTCAACCAAGCTCATGTGTTATGGGGGCAGCTGTGTGGGGAACCCCATCAGCAGATTGTTACCAGAAACCAAAACCCTACCACAGGTGGGGTGTGTGTGTATGTGCGCACACACGCACTTGTTCATAGACCTTTGAGAAATCTCCCCATTTTCTAATGTTGGCAAATTCTGGTAAAAACCAAGTGAGTCGAAAAAGAGAAGTCCATGGGATGAATGTGGCCCCTGGGTCCTAATGTGACATCTCTGGACAAGACATGGCCATGTCTTCTGTCTCACATTACATAACCACTAGTGAGCTGTCCTCTCATCACTCTCCTTCCCAAATTCCTCCTGTGCACACACTATTTCTGAATATAAGAAGTAAACCAGCTGAAGGAAGTATAAGTGTAGCCCACCAGGGCCTCCCACAGGTATAGAGACAGCTCTGGGCTGAGTTAGAGGCCTCTGTCAGTCTCTCTGGCCAGCCAGCTATGCACACTGGTTTCCTCACGTGTAGAATGAAGGTCTCCAGAGTCTTCGCCAGCTCAAGGGTCACCACTAATGACCTCAGCATCTCTGAGTGGTTTTGACTAAACAGACAACAGTAATCCATGTGGGAGATCAGGGCCACACCACAGTGGTTCCTTTAACCAGACAGGAAATGAGGGCCACTAGTAAGCAGGACGGTGCGACCAAAGCCCATGCACAGAATTAGAGACACGTCTGTTGTGTGGTCTCTCCTTTCGGCTTCCTTCCACACCCTTCCTGTGTCTGCCTCCCTGAGTCTGACCCTCATAATCCATGCTTTCATCAGTAAGCTGAGGGCACTTCTCTTTTGGGAAGTTGTAGCCTATGCAGGCCTCCTAACCAAAAAAGACTTTGACTCATAAATGACAAAATTTCAAGTACCCCATGGGTCATTGTGAGCTGGCGTTTGCACGGGGCCCCTAGGTTGATGCCCTTCAGATTCTATGACCAGGGTAGTCACCTGCTCTGCCTTGTTATAAAGCTGTCCCCAGAGAGCAGTGTCGGGACGAGTGAAGATATAGGACTTTCCTGTTTCAATAAAAATTGACAATTTACTGTAATTTGGTTGTGATTTAACAATGCTTTTAAAAGCGGAGGTAAATGGCTCATAAAGCCTGGTGACCTATTCACTCCTGTGCACTTTGCTAAGCCCTCTCTCTGGGCTGGTGCCCTTCATGTACCCGGCCCTCCCGAGGAAAGGCCAGAGATGAGCTGCCATGAGCACAGGGATCCCGGCGCTCACCGCCCACCTGCAGCCTGCAGAGACCCACACTGCTCCCTCATCTTCTCAATCCCTCTGAGACTCTCTTTCCTTTCCTCCTTCCCGCTTCCTTGCTCTTTTCTTTCCTGTTCTCTTTCCTGAACAATGAAAGATGAATGGCAATGCAAATCTCAGTCTCTCCTTAAAAACCCCAGCCAGGGAGGCAGCATGTCACCCATATTTATGAGCTTTAAATGGCTTTTATCAAAGTGAGGTCTCAGTAAATCACGCCCAAGCTGTCATAAATACAAATGGCTCGACAGAGGCTGCAACAAGCCTTCGGGGAAAATTATATGATGTGCTGTTGCAGTTATGGTATATCACACAGGGAGCTCATATATTTCCACTGGCAAGGTAATCCGATCCTTCAGAGAACTCTAATAGGTGAAAAGAGGCGGTAAGTCGGAGTGAATCACACGGAAGGTGAGATGGTCACATGCCTAAGTCACGAAGAACCCGTCTCTAGATGAACCAGCCTGTCCATAGGAAGGGGTTGATTGATAGGATCTTAAATATTTTATGGGGATTTCCGAATTTGGAATCAATCAATTAATTACAAGACCAGTTGATGGAACACTGGTCTCGAAGTCAAGAGACTCGTAGCTCTGGCACTAAATGTAGTTACACAACTTGGGTCATGGGTAGGTCTAAATTAAGTCCACAAATTCACTGAGGACAGTACATCTTAAGGTGGAGCTGAATCCCCCTTCATCTACATCATGGCTGGATTAAGGGATTCCCCTCTAGTGGATAGATTTCTGTGCAAGTAAAGTGTGTGATTTCCAAGAGTTGGTCATGAAGACACTGTGGTTTCTTCCTTGGGTCACACCTGGTAAGAAAAGCCAGCTGTCACATCAGGAGGACTCTAGCAGCCCCATGGAGAGATCCTGGTGATAAAGGATTGAGGCTTCCTGCTGAGAGCCAGCATGTACTTGCCAGTGTGTGAATGAGCCACCCTGGAAGGGGATGCCCCAGATCCATCAAACCATCAGATGACAGACACCACAGCCAGCATCTTTCTTGATTGCAACCTTATGAGACCATGAGCTGAACGACCCAGCTAAGCTGCTTCCACATTCTAACCATAGAACTTTTTGAGAGGTAATAAATATTTACCATCTTAAGCTACTAAGTTTTGGGGTAATTTTAATGCAGCAATACATACACAGCTAATGCAGGACAATTAACTTAAACTTTGTAGGTGTCAATTTTTTATTTTTATATTAAAAAATGAACAAACCATAAGTTCCCCACCCTGGGTACACCTGGGAGCTGTTGAAAGGGATTTAGTGCTCGGGACTATTCTAGACCAATTGAAAGAGTCCCTGGGTGTGGGGCAGCCCCAGCACTGGCATTTTTTTAAAGCTCTCCAGGTGATTCTAAATGCACTACTAGGATTGAGTACCACTGAACTGGATGCATTTTATGTTCTAAAATACTTTTTTTACAATTTTACAAGACCCTTGGCAGGTTTGGGAACTGGCCACGTGAGAGTTGGGCTATTTCTTCATTCCCATCTCTCTCCTGACTGCAGATGCCTGGACACTGTCCAGGAGAGCCACAGACAATTCCTTGATTCCAGCTGGGGAAACCTGGCTCAAGACAAAGGAGGATATTTTAAGATGTAAAATGTCATCACAATAAGGATGAATCCTGGGGAATAGACAAACAGCCCACACCCAAGGAGAACTGGCACTGATCAATTCTTTTAACCCATGGCATGAAGAGAGTAAAAGCAGACCAGGCTTGGCTTAGCAGAGTCCTTTTGCAGAGGTGTGTTTCCAAGCCTGGGGCCCCTCGCAGAGGCAGCAGCACATCCCTGCTATGGGCCAGCAAGGGTGGCTGGCCCTGGTCCTGGCTAACACGCTAGAACTGGAGCCAAAAGACTTGTTGCTCATTGACTGTGAGAAGTTGGGCAAGTCAGTTCACTCTGATAAAGGGTCCACATCTATAAAAATGGATTTTATATATCCGCCGTTGGTTTTGTCCAGGGGAGTAATGAGAAAACTTTAGAAGTTTTCTTCTAAGAAGAAGAAAGTCTTATAAAGAGAAGTGTACACATGTCTGGGTGCTGTGCCCCCGAATCGGGGACACTTATGGAGAGAATCCCATTCTGGGGAAAAAGTAAAACCCAAATATGTAACTAAAATAAAATAAAAAGCCAGGTGGATCAAGAAGATAATGTGTCGCCAACCAGAAGGAACTTCTTCCTCCCTCCTCATGTTTCCCTGACCCTGCTTCTACCAAAAGTCACATGTTATGAGTGGTCTTCACTAGCTCTTCCTAAGGAGGTTTAAAGAGATCCTGCCGCACCAGGCAACACGGAGGCTGAGTCCTCCTTCCTTCATCCATCATTCATTCAACAAGTGTTTATGTTGCACTTACTATACACAGGTACCCTAGGAGTCATGAGGGGATGAATTCGTGTCACATCTGGCCTTACTCTCAGATCTCCAATTATGGGGGATGCTCCTCTGTGGTCCTCTCCCTTATGTCACAGCCTCAGGCAGTCAGGACACCCCAAAACACTGCACATTTGCCTCAACCTTGATGTTACATCTTCACTGCTAGCAGCTTGTTCTGCACAGTTTAGAGACTGGATTCACAAGAGAATGGAAGAGGCACAGCCACAAGGCCACTTTCCACGGTTCTCCACATCATCTGTAACAACAGTGGAGGGCCCGGGAGGAGAAGCCATGCAGCAACAGAGGGCCAGGATTTGCTCAGGGTGCTGAGCTCGCCTTCCACCTTCCATGTCTGTGCAGCAGTCTAATCCTCGGAGGGTGACAGCAGCAGAGACACGGGATTAGACTTTTATTTCAGCAGAACGTCTGCTGCCTCCCTGGCAGCCTCTACACTCTGATTCCCACTTCAGGGAGCACAGTTTCTGTGGTTCAGTCTCATGCCCACACTATTTAAGATGCCTCCAAATGAGAATTTCAGGCTTCCCACGACCAGCCCTTGTCTGTTCTGTAATACCTAATTCTTTGGAAAGAAGCACCAAGAAGGCTGGGTTTTGGGTTTTTTTTTTTTTTTTTTTTTTTTTAAAGATATTAAGAGAATCATTCATTGCTGAGAAGTCACATCAGGGTCTCATCCTTCAAACCGACAGTTGACTGTGTATCAGTCTGAGAGAGCCTGATTATTAGTTTTAAAGAGCTTATTTCATTCTCTTAAAAATGGGATCAGTTCATCTTCGTCACATCTGTCTCTGTGTGGCTCCTGCATGCCACAACAACTGTCAGCTCCAGGCATTATGTTATTAAGGTGCAGCTTGGGACGGGGGTGGAAATCTGCCTAGGTGTGCCTGTTTTCCAAAGGAGCAGCGAGGAGATTCAGAACATGAGTGATTAACAAGGTTGATCTGCTCATTTGCATTCAGGAGGGGCTGAGAAAATAGTTGCCATCCAGCCCACCCACACCTCATTAGCCAGAGGAGGGATGACCGAGGCTGGAGTCCTCTTTTCTCAGTAGCAATAAGCAAGGCCTTGGAGTAAATCCCCTTACTAAGGGATGCCCTGAGAGAGCACCACTGTCACAAGGGCTGGTCTCCCTCACACCCAAGGGCTGCCAGCCGGCTTCACCCAAGTGGCCTGCACACAACTGCAGCAGGTGTTCCAGATGTTCCCCATTCTGTTATGAATAACAGCAAGAGCAGAGCTAAAGAATCAGATACAAGGAAGGGTAGGATCTTCCACTGTTCTGCCATATTTTGAAGCACAGGGTCTGGGCTGAGTGTCAGGATCCTGAATGTCAGTACAAGAGGAGTAGATAAGTCACAGAGACTCACACTAGAATGCCTCACGAATGATATGCAGTGGACATAATACGCTGAACTGAATGCAGCTGGGTGTCAAATGTGGCTCACAAAATGTTTTACAGATGACTGAGAAAGCTAAAGGGCATAGCCACGCCCAGGACCCTCCGGCAGAGGGATTGGGGAGAATCCTTGAGACTGGGAGCATGTTCATTTCAGAAGGGAGGAGGGAGATTCCCCCAAGCACAGGTCAGTAAGAGAAAACAAGCAAGGGCAGGAACAATGCTTGAGAACTGTGGAAAGATGGTGCACACAGCTTGGATAGGAGGATGGTTAGCGATCCAGATGAATGTCTCCAGGCATGCCTACGGAAAGAAGCGTGTTTGCATACGTCTGTGTGCACCGGTGACCGCAGGATGGATAATCTGAAATGACAGGTAATCAAAACATCATTTGGTATATATCTATGTCTCAGAATTGATATGGATGGGTCAGAAGATGTAGTGCTTGCCACACTTTCCAGAAATAATAAAGTGCCTCTAAAGACCTGAGGTGGGAAAAACAGGACAGCTGCCACGCCAATCCTAGAAATGTATCTGTTCCTCCCCCTTCCTGCCTGCAGCAAATGAACAGTATCACCTCCTGCGCTGAGGCAAAACACCTCCACTTCTCAGCATGTGGAGGCCAGGCCTTTGCCCCATCCTACCCACACCAAGCAAGGAAAGCAGCTAAGTGAAAACTATGTACAAAGATGCATGCTCTTAGTTTCTGCAGACCCAGAATATGCAATAATTTGTATTCACTATTGAATAAAATATATGTATTTTAATAAATGACGTAGAAAGACAAAGACTTGCTATGGATGAAATGACAGTGGTAATTAATTTACCAGCACATAATTGAGTTCTGATGCAGGGACAAAGGCCAGCCTCTTCCAGGCAGCTTGATTGACACGCAGCCAGAATGAAGCACTCCTGCTCTGGGCTCACATTTTCTACTTTCCTTGTGTAGTCAGTGTTAGTGGAATAAAGGAATGCATATCAAAGAATGCCCAGCTGAACAGGGACCTATATCCTCCAGTCTTGTGTGGTGACTGTCAGCACCACTGGTTTCCCAGACATCAAACAGAGTCCTTAGCCTGTGGGGTGGAGCCTCTCCTGCCCTCTAGTCACCTTTCACAGAGGCTGGAAAGTACACACAACTCAAAAAATTAACATAAAAAGAATCTTAAAGAAGAAATGGAAATGGATGGCAAGAAAATCACAGCCACATACAGCTGCAAAAAAATATAGAGCTGTTAAGTGATAGGGCCCGCAATTACAGTGGCCCAAATTGAAATATAACGAGAAGTCCCTGGCCCTCCCAGGCTGGCACATGACTGGAGATGCTGCTAAGAGCAGAAGCTGCAAGAACTTAGGACAGACCCGGTCGCGTACTGCTCTGGCCCTGGGTAAGGTCGTCACCCTGGTTTTCTTTCACCCTGGTGTTAGCCTAAAATTTCCCAGACTAATATTAGAAAGAAGAAAACACAACAAAGAAGTGGTTTGAGATAGTGAGAAGAACATGGTTGTCAAAAGTTTGGAGAGCTTTGCTCTAGGGAAGAGAGGGAACCAAGAACCCGAAGGAGATAACGGAGGGTAGCGGAGAAGCCTGCAAACTCGGCAGCTCTGGCCCCCCGCACTCACATGGCACGGCTGGGCTGAAGGGCATTTCCAGCTCTTCCAATCTATAGATTCAACAATCTGACATCGTTTTGTGGACAACAGTAATGTTGAAAGAGAGGTGTGCTAGAGAGAACCCAACTCAGGAGAAGGCATAGCACGGTCAAAATAGGAAGGGGGTAGGAAAAGAAAAGAAAAGAAGGAAAATCTGACTACAGTATGTTTACAAAAAGCTGATATGTAATTCAGTGTTTGCGGAAATGTTTCTGGTGTGTTTGGTGACAGAAACAAAATTTAGTGTCAGAAACCAAATTGGAAGCATGTGAAGTATGAAAATATCATTTACAATTAAAACAAAAACTTACAAAGATTAAGGATTGATGTTTCTAGATGCACTCTGAAAAGTAGTAAGTATTATTCCAATGGGAAGAATTCATGGCCATGGCCAAATGTTTCACAGGATTATTTGCTGGATCTGAAGGTGATACGCACCCCTAGCTGCAGTGAGACATCTCTGCTCAATTCTAAGAAAGCTCCAGGACCAGAATGCCTTCCCACTTGAGTAGGACTTGAATTTTCATTCTTGGACATTCTCACTCTAGTTTTTACCCTCGGGCCTCCTTTGAAAAATGCAAATAGTCCTAGGAAGTCTGCCACATTTAACTAATTCATTCCAAGGTATGGGGGACAGTTTGCCAAGTGGACACCAGTTGCTCTGGAAGTCACAACTTCCCTCCAGCCCTGCTTTGTGAACTTAATAAATAAACCACTTGATCTTTGGGACCTCGGCACCTTCCACTGGGAAAGGGACCTTGGGCAGCTAGACAAGGTCTCCTTGGACTCCACAGTGATGTTCCTTGATATATCCCATGGAGGCTTGCCAGGTAAAATACAGGACAAGTAGTTAAATCCAATGTCAGATACACAACCAATTCCTTTTCAGAAGTATTCATGGGACAAAATAGTATTTGTGGGAGTTCTGTATTTTTATTTACTAAAGTTTTGCTTAAATCTCCATGAGATGGGCTTTTCTTTTGACAGGGAGATTCCAGGATGTGCATAGGCAGTAAACAGCTATGAGCAGGGAGCAAAAGGGAATCAGGAAAGAGTCTCTGAAGCAAACTGCAGTCTCCTTCACGATTCTTTGAGGCCTGGCTTATCATGATGACATTTGTAAATAAATGAGGGGCCTCACCCCAGGCCCTCGTGGAGATGCAAGAGCTGTAGAGACCCTGTCTTGGAGGGCAGTCCTGAGTATGCCCAGGGAGAGCTGTCCTGAGCGCTAAGTGGCCCTTTCTCTGCCTGCGCCCTGACCCTCCACTGCTCCTCCCAACAGTGACCTTTCTAAAATGAAGATTTTGTTACCTTCCTTTCTCCTTAATAGTCTTTAATGGCTCCCTCCAGCTGCTCTGCAGAATCCAAGCTCTTAGAAGGCCCATCTGCTCTGGTCCCCTCCCTGGCCTGGCCTCCTGTCCTCCTACCTCCTACTTCATAAGCCAGCCTCATCCTTCTTCCTTCCTCCACTCCCCTTTCCAAGCACCTACAACGGCACCCTTTCCCAGGGACTGTCCTTAGTTCCTGTTTCCTCCTCCAGATTCAGCTCATCTCACTGTGGTCTCTACTGTAGCCACATGGCCTTAGTTGAGGAGGGTATCAGCTTGGATTCTAGTTTATATCTTTCCCCTCTTAACCAATTTCTATACAACTCCTTCAGGGCAAATAATTTGATTACAGACATTTGGAGGAGAATCGATTAGCCCCTCTAGTCTACCTCTGTGCTTCTTCTATAACTCTTGAGGGTCATAAGTCATCCCTGGGACTAGTCACCTTCTACCCATCCACACACACCCTTCTTGCTCTGGCAAACACTAGGGAAGCCCTTCTTTGAATTTGCATCTCTGAATTGGCATTGGTCATTTTATGACATCCACTGTGAGTCTATTTTGTACTTACTTAGCAATTAATGATATACTATAGAACTTCTGGAAGTTGACCACAGAAGGAAGTCCCCAGAAGGGACTGCAATAAACTGGTCAAGGAACAGAGGTAGTCAACATAAGTACACACACTGTACTGATGTGTACTTGTGGTGCATGTCTGGTCTATAAAAATTCAGTCAACTTAAAAAAAAGGCACACAATGTAGCAAGGTGGTCAACCATGGAGGTTCTACTGTGTCCTCATGTGCCATGTCCATTTAATTACTGTGTTGTCATTCCCACAAAGTAGTACTTCATTAGAACTTTGTCTATACAAGGTCTAGTACCATGTTCTTACTGAGGAGTGAAGTCAGTAAGCAAGGCCCCAGCCCTTTGAGAGCAAGCACACATCAGATGAAGCTGAGGGTAACCCAGAGAGCCGTCTCTATGCAATACACTCTTGCTTAAAGAGAAGTCTGATGCTGTCAAGTCTCTGTGGATTTCTGGAATCCAGTCCGGTATTCTTATTTTTCGATTTTCTATTCTGATAAAATCAAGATTGCCCTCATTCCACAGCATTTCTTTTCAGTTCTCTACTCTGCTCTCACAGTTAAATCAGAATTTCCAATCATTTCTTATGCAGACCAATTTGTTTTCTTTCATGTCATGCCCTGCAGGCCACACCTTTCATACCCCCAAACAGATATTCATTAGAAAATTCTGTGTATTGTCCCAGAGGCTGAATCAAAGGCAAATCTTGTAATTAGCAGGATTCCTTATCTTCCCCCTTTTCTAGCTACAATAACCATTACACAGAGTAAGAGCTCTGAGTTAGGGGAGCTTGAAGTGAAACATGACTATTTCTGACCCAGGAACTGCAGCAAATGCAGACTATTTTTTCTGGATCTGCTGCAGTTGACCTGCCTTATCATATCTGCCCTGTGGGCAGGAGCCACTGGGCACACTCACAGCCCTCCCCTCTCAGGCACTGCTTGCTGACATGACCTCTGTCTCCTGGGCTCTGATAAATATTCAGTACTATTTCCTGGCCACTCCTGGTCCAGTTCCCAGGCCTGCGTGTTACAGGAAGGCCATGGGACATTCACTGGCTTTGGTACTCATGCCTGCATTTCCCAGTCTTCCAAATTCTGGCTCCCTCCTGACCCTCCCAGGAACTCTCCTCATTCTGTCAGGCCTCTGCCTCAGTGAGCCTCCAAACTCCTACTTCTCAGAACACTAAAAGAAAGCCAACCTCCAGTCCATCCTTAGCAGCTTCCATTTCTCCAGAAAGATGTTTCCAGGTGAAACTCAGCACCCTAAAAACAAAATTCTCAAACTTGAGTGCAATAAGAAATACCTAGAATGCTGAGCCCCATCTCCAAGGTGAATCAGAAGATTCCAAGTGAGGCCTGACACTTATTTCTATCAAGTCCCAAAGTGATAAAAAGGCATAAATAATTGGCCTATGCACTGGCTTCCATTATGTCTAGGTTGTGGGCTCTCAGACATACTGTCTAGGACCCTCGGCCTCTAAATAGGGCAGATGCTTCCCATGCACCCCCCACTGCTTCCAGGGAGGCACGATCAGCTGCACAGTGCCAGGCCAGGGAACCGGCAGTGATGGGGTTGGAGACTGTTCCAAGGGGTGGCTGTGGCCTGCTGCAGACATTTGCCCCATGTGATTAAAAACCAAATATGAAAACCTCCAGGGGCCAGGAGACTGAGAGAGCTGGGACCTGGCTTAAAGCACAGTGTGAGTTTTATGTAACCAGCCTAAACAGAGCAGGGCGTGCACAGACAGCTGTTTCTTATTCAGGGACCAGCAGGGCCCAGAGAACAGGAAGCCAAGCAGAGTGCTGTCTTGCCAGGCCTCTGTAATCAGAACCTGGTGGACATGTCAGTCCTGCCTCAGAGTAGTACAGCGAGGGGCTAGTGGCAGGGGAGGGGAACCCCAAGGACACTATATTTGGGGCAGAGCTGTACCTAGCAAACAAGGGCAATAACTATTGATGTCTATTTTTTCTTTTTTTTTTGAGACAGAGTCTCAGTATATTGCCCTCAGTAGAATGCTATTACATCATAGCTCACAGCAAACTCAAACTCTT
>NW_003852407.1:7868157-7911391 GCF_000181295.1 Otolemur garnettii
TATTTTTGTCATGACTAGCTTGTATCTTAGCCTTCTGAGAAAATTCAGCCTTACCAAAGAAAGGGCTGGAGGGGACGGCTCTGAGTACTTACTGAATATGCAGATCCCCAGGCCCCATGGAGTTTACAGAGTCAGAACCTCTGTGGGTAGCCACTGGCCTGGCCTGGGAATCTGTATGCTACAAAATCTCCCCAAGTAACTGTTTACACTCACTGATGTTTGCCCAGAGCTCAACTGGCTTGGGTTTTGCCCATGCTGGAAGGCTAGGCTCTCTCCATCTGCTTTTCCAAATCTGTAAGTAATGTCTAGATTCACCTGGCGGGCTGCCTCCTGTACACTGTTCTCCAAAGGCCACCTGTTCTCAGAGCCAAGGGAAGCACTCTGCTTTGCTTCTCATTCTTGGCATCCTCTAAATCAAATCAACTTATTATTCAATAAATATTTATTGAAAACCAATTTTGTGTTTATCACTTTACAAGGGGAATACCAAAAAAATATGAGCCATGGGTAGCCATGGACAGCAGGATTGAGAGCACAGTGGGAGAAATAAACTCAGTCCCACACAAAGTCAAGGGCAGCAAAACACACAGCAAGTGAATGATGGGTCAGGGAGGTGTATGTAAACATCTGTTGCAATCAGTGTCACAATCATCTAAATATGCTTGATTTTAATTCAGGAAATCTATATGCCTTGTCTAACCCAAATCCCATGATAAAAATAGCCTTCATTTATGGAATACTTATATGGTGCCAGATGGGAAGAAAGTTTACCTACATTATCTCACTTAATCCTCTTTATAACCTTCTGAGGTATGTACAATTATTCTAAAATTATAAATAAGAATTCTGAGTCTTCTGGCTATTAACTACCTTTCCAAGTTCACACAGCTAGTATGAGATGGGGTCAGAACCTGAAGTCAGTTCTGTCTGATTCCATTAACCCAAATATCTTCAGTGTTAGTCTTGTGTTTGATGATCATGAATAATCTGGGTTTAACATAATTAAATGTCAGACCTGGGTAAGACAATTGACAGGCATCGTGGTACCCAGAGGAAGAAAAGTATCAGAGAAGTTTGTAACAATTAGGAAAAAACGTCATGGAAGAAAGGGACCTTTGGAAAAGTAATTCTGAAACTTCCTGACCTAAGTCACCCCTTAATCACATGTCTTTGTTCATACAGAGGTTGAGAAGCCCTGGGAACCCTGGGGAAAAGATTATGTCTACAATGATCCACGAAAACAAGTCAAATTGAGCGTGTGCTCCACTGTACTTGATGCTGCCTCAGCTGAGCCCAGGATAAGAACAGTTCATCATTGGCAATGTTCACAAACAAGCCTCCACTGAATTCACAAAATGTACAACTGAGCTTGCTATTCATTTTTTTTTTTTCTTTTAAAGGAGGGTTGGGAATAAAAACAAAAAAGAAAAGACAACTCTATACAAAGCCTTACCAAATAAGCACTCTGAGAAGTCACTGAGCAGAAAATTGAATTTAAGTTTCTCCAAACGATATATATTCCCCATCCTCCAAGTGCTTTGTGGAATGATCCACTCCCTCTATAAGGAAGTCATGAAACCAAGGAAACCCTTCAAACTGGAGAAAACACAATGTACTGTTTTGTGAATCCAGACTTTTGGAATTGGTTCAAATTCTCAATGTATAGGGTTTCTTCCCCTCCCCTCCCTTTAAAAAGCACACAGTAACCTTCAGTCTTCTTGCAACAGTGTTTTAAAACTTATGTGTGGTTTTCCTGTATTCACTGTTTACAGAGGATGAGAATAAAACTGTATTCTGGCCAAGGAAGCGGAATAGTATCTCTAGTAACTCTGCTCTCTGAGAGCTGTCCCCCACCCCGCCCAGCTTCTATTTGATCAAATCCCAAATTTTTGCACCACATAAGCTAATAAGCAAAAATATCCTTGGTATAGGTAGCAAGGAGGTAGGGAACTTTTTGGTATGACTGGAGAAGCTCCAAGCATTTCCTCCATACATCTTAGTCTGAAATTCTCCCCTTGAGATGCTACTAAAATTTTGTAATAAAAGATGCATAAAATAACAACCTAGAAAGAACTTTTGAGATCATCGGGGCCAGCCCTCAAATTGTATGGCTGGGTAAAACACTACCTACATTAGGTTACTGCCTTGAGTGAAAATTTAATTTTTAAGCTGCAATAGCACTTTCCAAAGTAACCCAAGAACCCAACTATTTGTTTTTTCAAAACTTATTTTAGCTACTTAATTTTTTTTTTATAGTATAAGTTCTACTAACATGCAGGAGAATGATTGGCCCGATTAAAAATAATTCTATGCTTCATATGGAACCAGAAAAGAGCTTAAATAACCAAAGCAACCTTCAGCAAAAAGGACAAATCAGAAGGCATCACTTTAATGGACTTCAAGCTATACTACAAGGCTATCATACCCAAAACAGTATGGTACTGGCACAAGAACAGAGACACAGACCAATGGATCAGAATAGAAAACCCAGATATAAAACTATCCTCATATTCTCACCTGATTTTTGACAAAACAGATAATAGCACACAGTAGCAAAAAGAATCCCTATTCAGTAAATGGTACTGAGAAAATTGAATAGCCACATGCAGAAGATTGAAACAGGAGCCATACCTTTCACTACTCATGAAAATTAATTCACAGTGGATAACAGATTTAAACCTAAGGTACAAAACTACAAGTATAATGCAATGGACTCAAATTATTTTTTTGCAGTTTTTGGCCAGGGCTGGATTTGAACCCAACATCTCCGGTATATGGGGCTGGTGCCCTACTCCTTGAGCCACAGTCACCACCCCCAAAGTACTCAATTTTGATATGAGGACAACTGATGCTAATACATGGTAAGGGGTGGGGGAATGGGGGAGCACAGAGAGGGAAGGACGGAGGGAGTTGAGAGTCATGGTGTTTGGCACACCTCTTGGGGGAGGAACACATTTATAAGAGGGACTTAGCTTGACAAATTCCAGTAGTGTAACCTAGATCTTGGTACCCTCAATGAATCCCCAACAATTAAGGAAAAGAATCGTAGAAGAAAATGTTGAGAAAAATCTTATAGATATCAGCCTAAGCAAAGAATTTATGAAGAAAACCCAATGGCGATCACACCACCAACAAAAATTAACAAATCAGACCCGACTAAATTAAAAAGCTTCTGCACAGTCAAGGAAACAAGCAATAGAGCAAATTGACAGCCTACAGAATGGAAGGAAATATTTTCATGCTGTATACATCCTATAAAGGGCTGATAACCAGAATCTATACAGAACTCAGGCAAATCATCAAAGAATGAAAAAACTCCATGAAAAAGTGAACAAAAGACATGAAGAGAAGCTTTTCACAAGAAGATATACTAATGGCCAATAAACACATGAAAAAATGCTTAATATTACTAATCATCAGGGAAATGGAAATCAAAACAATAATGAGGTATCACCTAACTCCAGTGTGAATGGCTTTTATCAAAAACTCTCAAAACAACAGAGTCTGGCATAGATGTAGATGTGGAAAGAAAGGAACACTTATATACTATTGGTGGGGTTGCAAGGTAGTACAACCTCTACCAGTAGAGGAAAGTAGTATGGAGATATCTCAATGAACTAAAGTAAACCTACCATACGATAAAGCAATCCCACTATTGGGCATATATCCAAAGGGAAAAAATGTGTTATTTTATCAAAAAGACACACGCACTAGAATGTTTATTGTAGCACAATTTACAAGCACAAAGATGTAGAATCAACCCAAATGACCATCAATACATGGGTGGATTAAGGAAATTTGATAAATGTATACCACAGAATACTACTCAACCATAAAACAATACCTTTTACAATGACCCGGAGGGAACTGAAGACCATTCTTCTAAGTGAAGTTTCACAAGAATGGAAAAAGGAACACCATATGTACTTACTCTTTACCTGGAACTAATGGATCAACACCCAGGTGCATATTTGGTAGTAAAACTAACGGAAAGCAAGCAGGTGGAAGGGGTGGGAGGAAGGGTGAATTCACACCTCATGAGTACAATGGACACTGTCCAGGTAAGAGGCATACTTAGAATGTATAACTTTGACTCAAACTGTATAAAAACAACTCATGTAACCAAAACAATTATTCCCCTATAATATTCTAAAATTTTAAAAAATACTACATTATATCATAGTATATGCTTTCCCTTATGAGAAAAATTATTCAGAGGTAATATTTTATACTAATTCACATTGTTTCACTTTCCCCTTGACAAGAACTATTAGGCAGGGGTCAAGACTCTGGTTACAGAGACATGAAAAACACACTTGGGCAACAATTTGGCCTTGAGTGTGGCTGAATTTTACAAGTGGGACCATCTCACGTCAGAGGGATTAAATACAAAGACCCCAATAACTAACCACATTGCTCCTCTGTTATTGAAATTCCCTCTTTGATCTTTAGAACTCCATTTGCCCCAAGATTACTACTACTACAAGGCCACTTTTCTACATTTTCATAAGCATAATGGCACACAGTAGGTACCTAATGGTGACGAGAATATAAAAAGAGCAGACTGACAAAACAGAAATATGATCATGGTCAGATTTTTCCCTCAGTCAAATGGCATCTGGAATGTGATCAGCACCAGGATTTCACTTTATTCATTTTATTCCTCCTAAAGAGTTTTTCTAAAAAAAAAAACTCAAGTGTTTTCAGTTGTTCAGTTGATTTAACAAGTTTAAACAAATTGAGCTTAGGTCCATTTTATTAGCAGAATTCAGCCTGATCCATGAAAGTATACTTGACCCTCCCCCCCAAAAAAAAATCACTAACAGGCACCAGTGCAATAGAGCAAATCAGTAACACGCATAAGATGTAGTTGAACTTGCAATCTTGGGAAATGAGATGGTGCACTGGCCACCAAATTCATACTAACATATTAGCATCTTATTTACAGATTCAGATTCAAAAACCCCAAATGGATCCAAACAGGCCTTGCAGTGCTAAATGTCTGTCTCCACTCTCTAAGTTTCTCCCCCACTATGAAATGGAGATCAATCTTTTTGTTTATTTGTTTGTTTTGTTCTGTTTTATAAAGGCAGGAACATACTCTGTTCTCCAAGCTAGAGTGCAATGGCATCATCATACTTCATTGCAACTTCAAACTCCTGGGTTTGAGTGATCCTCCTGCCTCCTCCTCCCCAGGAGCTAGGACTGTAGGTGTGCACCACCACGCAGCACTACTTTTATTTGTTGTAGAGATGAGGTGTTGCTATGTTGCCCAGGCTGCTCTCTAATTCCTGAACTCGAGTGATCCTCCTGCCTTGGTCTTCCAAAATTCTGAGATGATAGGGCCACCATGCCCAGCTAAAATCAGTCTTCTTAGATGAATTAGGGAAGAAACTTTCAGTTTTTTGCTCTCTTCCACTTATCTGATAGATATAACTGGACAAAGAATGTTGTCTTAGCCATCGTGGGCTGCCCTAATAAAATACCACAGACTGGGTGACTGAAAAGAATAGAAACTTATTTTCTTACAGTTCTAGAGGATAGAAAGTCCAATATCAAGATTATAGCAGGGTTCGGTTTCTGGTGAGGGCTCTCTTCCTGGCTTGCAGACAGCTGCCTTCTTGCTGTATCTTCATATGGAGGAGCTTTGTGGAATTTCTTCCTGTGAGGATACTGATCCCACCAGCTCAGGACCCCACCTGTGCAACCTCATATAACTACAGTAACTCCTTTACTCCAAACACAATCACATTGAGTGGTTAGGGCTTCAGAATATGAATTATGGGGGAAAGAGCCACAGTTCAGTCTGTAGCAGGTGTGAGGATGCAAAGCACAAGACTGTGGGGACTTTCCCCTCTTTTCTCTCATTCTGCTCCCTTTCCCACTCACTTCTTCCATATACTTCCTTTCTATCCAATTTCTATTCAAATTATATAGAATAGAAAAAATAGCCAATGTGCAAAAAAATGATTTTTCAAATTATTTGAAACAGACTGGAATGGGTCAAAAATATTTTGTTTTCTCAGCTGCCCCTAAAATTACAATATTCCAGGAGACACCCAATTTGTTGGCATTTGAATGTTCATTTACTTCATTGAACAATGACTGATGGTTTGAGACCCATCACCAGATGTGACAAGTCAGGACATGGGGCAGCTCACAGAGCCTGAGTGTCATTGTTTTCACTGCCTTGTGACAAGGCCAAGGGTAACCAGCTCCAACACTTTTCAGCATAATGGAACTTCCTAACTGGAGATCCCTTGGGGCCCCTTTGGGAAGAATCAGCTACATAAATTAGAGACCACTGTGTTGGGCTCTCCTTTAAAAACCGGTGACCTGGCAACAACAAAGGGATATTTCAATCATATTTTGAACAGTGGCCTTGTTACGTGCATGGTCTCATGAGGCAAACATTTTGAGACACGACTACATTTACTTGGAAGTATGATAAAGTCCAATTTGTGTTTTGAAACGTTAGTCTTTTGTTCTGTCTTGCTTTAGACAGTAGCATGCCCATGTGTCTTCACTGTGGTCCACTGGTAAAAAGTTCTGAGCATGACAAGGATTGCAGGGCACTGCTTTGCCATTTTACTTTTCTTGCTTTTCTCCATGTCCTACCTAGGAGACTGCAGAGAAAAGTATGTGTATCCACGGAGGAGCCTGTTGAAGTCTTAGCAAGATGAACAAAGATGGTGTCCGAGTATACAATGTTAAACTTGCACTGTTATCATAAACTACATTTGACAATAATGCTTAGCTTCCCCCATGGATTCTATAACTTAAGCAATTACTCTTTGCAGTATGAACTTAGGAAGGAAAAGGTTTATTAAGTCCCACTGAAAATGCTGTCCATCTGTGGTCCGACTGGCAAGGCTAGGACCCAATACACCTGCATCTTCTCAAACCCTAGCATAGGGCCAGCACACAAGGATTGTCAATGAATACCCATTTTTTAGTGAAGATACCTATGTTGCAACAAAGAACTGAGTGAATGATCTGTCATGGGGGCTCTCTGGAAGCTCAGTAGAGATAGATCATCAACTGATCGATTCTAAAGTCTGGTTTGATGGATCGAGGAGCAATAATCAATATAATTCCTATCGGAAAATTCCAGAGCAAAGAGGATGAAAAGGAAAACACAAGCGTGTCTCTAGTGACATTACTACGGAGAGTGATGTGGCTAGAACCTACCTGTCCCTCCACCATTACAGGTTTGGTTTTGTTATTCTTTGAGAGACTGTACTGGGAGGTTCTTTACAGTAATTTCCTATCATGGAATCCAGGAGAATGTTTTTTCTTGTTTTACAAGTTTCTTTTCCTTGAAATGAAAAATATATTTATCACTAAATAGAACATGTCATCACTATGAGTGAGTCGTCCCACGCTTATGTCACCACACTGACTACATCATGAATGGTGGCTCTCTGACAAGCAGGTCTGGGGCTGAGGAAGTGAGAGAAAGAAGCTCCCCCGTAACATTCTCAGCCTGCATTGGACATAAAGAAGAAAGCTCAAGAAATTGTAGTTTCCCTCTGTGGCCCTTTTGTGGGCCCAAAGCTGCTATTAGGGAGCCTTGGTGTTCCTGAATTATGTGCTAAACAAACCAATGTTTGAACCACAGAGGGCCAGGCTGGGGCTGGTCTGGTCTGCAGGGGCCTCCTTTGTTTGGGGGTTGGAATCATTCCTTGGTTCCCTTTCACTACTCCTCCCCACCCCCAGCTCCTTCCCCTCTCCCAATTCATTCTTTAAGAATTTATCCTGCTGCTTCTTTAACTCAGCATGTGTCTGGGCAGATGTCCAAGAACCCTCCCTTCAACAAGGACAACAACAGGAACAGGAAAAAAAATCCTCCACTTCAATTCAGTCCTCCCTGCTCTTGCTTAGCTACCCCTTCTCTCTCCTGGTTTTTAACAGCTCATGATTGATAATGTCCTCCTCTCTCTCACCCTGGGACTCCGCATGCCTTTCTATTGAACAACACCTCCTCTGTGAGGCAACCTGGGAGCCCAGCCACTGGGCCCTGGGACCCCCTTGTGGTCTTTTAAGAGAGAAAAAAAGAAAGGCCAAAAAGGGGCCCTTGATCAGGCAGACCCAACAGGTACAAAGCAACCAAAGAGCTGAATGCAAGGAGCCTTTTGTAAGGGCCAGGGACTGGCAGGGCTGGGAGAGGCCGGGGAGGCTAGGAAGGGTGAGAGGGTCTTTCCACAAATCCCTGCCACCCTTTTCTTTGTCCCAGTGTGAAAGGCAACCACCATGAGACTCCAACAGACCAAGTATACTTTGAACCAGTGAAAATCATTATGTCCGAACTTTGTTTTGAACCTCATTGGTTTCCTTTGACTTTCCTTGAGAGAAGACATTGCATTTTCAGTCATATTTAGTTACAAAAACTTTCACCTAGCAATTATTGAGCATTGTGCTAGATATTTTCTTATGCCGAATTTCTGTTTAATCCCTGAAACATCAAGCTAGTTACTTTTTATTGGCAGATGAGGAAACCTAGGTGCAGAGAGATTAATTTCCTTCTTCTAAATTGCATTGTGAGTTTAAATTCAGTCTTGTGATAGCAAGGACCTCCCTTGTTCTGTTCTACTATGTTGCTTCTGTACACTTTGACAAAAGAAAGAATGGCTGAATGAAGAGCTCCAGGATAAAACAAAAACATTATTCTTATCATTTCTACTATCATTATTCTTATTTGTACCACCCACTGAATCTGTACCAAGAAATTTGCATCACTCAGGAAATTACTTTTCTCCTTTTTCTTCATAACTATCTTGGGATAAATGGGTCAGAGTCAGGATTATCTCCAAGTCGATGAACCAAATTATCTCATTCTACTTTAGAAATGCTTACTTGGATTTCCAGTTCACATCCTTTACATTTTAGGAGGGTCGAGTTGAAAGCCTTCTATTAGTATTTATATATTTTCCAAAACTGGATTGAAAATATTGTCTACTATGTTAGAGACAATTCTTATTTTAAGATACTTTCAAAATATTATGTGCCTTTGATTAGAAAAAAAAATTTGATACTTTCAGATAAATCTATGCCTTTATCTTTATAAATAAAAGCTGTCAATAACATAGGATCTCTTTGTGGCTTCCGGAAAACATATAATCCAAGTCAGCCCTACTATCAAGCTCCTCCTTGAAGGAACCTTGGAGCTCCCATTCCTTTGAGATAAACAACTTGAGTATCCCCTTAATTGCTGAATTTTATACTATGCATGCAAACTTCTGAAATTCCTTTGGAAACAGACAAGGTATAAACTCTTTGACAAATAAGCCAACAGTATATGCTTTTAGCCCAATGTGGTACCACAATCTGAAACACCTCACCCCAAAGCTCCCCACCACAGGGACAGAGCACAGTATAACTCTTCCTGACCAGGTAGACAGTGTATCTCTCCTGGGAGCAGATGTGAGAAGCAGTGATCCCACGTAAGTGCAGGAGAGTAATGTTCTCCATGTCTGCAGCAAGACGAAGACTCTTCCTCACTCCTTTAACTTCCTGAGCTGGGATCACCCTCCCTTCTCCACATCCTGCAATGATCTTCCCCCCTCTTCACCCCCCACTAGCCACTCCCTTCCCTCCTGTTCCCACCACTCTCTCTTTCTTCTTTCATTCTTTTTCCTCCCATCCTACTCCTTTTTTTTTTTTTTTCTTCTCTTACAATGGCTTCAAAAGGGCAAAAGGCTGGGGTAAAGAAAAAAGAGGAAACAGCCAAAAAGTTCTAACTTGGAATTTAGAAAACTATTTTGCTAATGTGAAATATGTAGTGGGTCCTTTAGAATACAAGGTAAAGACATACGCATTGAAATGTTATGTTAGAACCTCAGAGATATTGGAGAGCAATCAGGAACTCCGTAACTCTGCAGCCTCTATGTCATGCAGGTACTGGGCTAGCAGAGTGACAGCGTCAAAATTAAAAATAAACTCTCATGGTGACCCTTAGCTCAGAGAGGTAGAATTGCATGAGACACACACATATGCCACATTCAACCGTCATGAAACCGGATCATACAAAACCCTACTAGTGATGCTGCGTGCAGGAAACGCAACAGTGCTGGAGGACAGTTCTGAAGATGTGCACCCAAACTCTCAGGGCCAGGAGGTGCTGTGAGGCGGGCTCAAGGCAGAGGGCTTGAGACGGGCTCTGAAGGGTGGTGAACTTGGCAGGGGAGCAAGAAGCAGAACAGAGCTGCAGCTTTGAGATCCATGTCCCTGCCCCCAAATACAAGATGTGGGGAGGGAGGGGGTTGCAGTACTCACATACTCAGTCGCCTCTTCAGTCCTCTTCTAATCCTCATAACTGGTCTGAGGATTTGAGCAGGAGTGGAGAGGTAGGATCTGAGTGGAATGTGGGGTGAGAGTGAGAAATACCTCATGCCAGGACCCCAGGATGTCACCCTTTCAGCCAACTGTGTTTATTGCCAGAGTGCATGTATACCAAGAATTCAAATATTATTTTCTCTTAAATGTCACTGATCCCATACCTAAAAGGTCTTACTTAACCTTATTGCTCACTTGGGGAACTTGCTACTAAGTAAGTCTATGGGCACAGAGGTGAGGGAGCCAAATCACTTCTCGTTTGTGAATGGGAGGCATGAATCCCAAAATGCTTTGGCTGTCATATATATGTCGTCTTCCTTGCCATTGTTTCGTCACCTTGGCTAACTAAAGAACATCCCTCTTTCCCTCTTACACAAAAGCATCTGGTCTCCAAAGCAAAAGGTCTGTTCTGCAGCAAGGTTTGAACTTCCTTGACCCGAGCATGATTCCCCAGGTAGGCCTGCATGGATGGCTGCCTAAATGCCCTCAAATACCTTCCTCCCAGGATGTAGCCCCTGAGTCCCCAAATTATGGGCCGGAATGGATGTGAGACCTCATCACAGATCAAGTGTTTTCAACACCAAAGGATAGAGTAAGGCGTAAAAAATAAATGCCATCTATGTCCTGCTGAATAAAAGTTATGATCCTCATTTATTTACTTTCTTAAAATAGAACTGTTTGTTGTTAGAGCAGGGAGGGAGAAGCCATCATTGGCTTTCATTTTGTTTAGTATTTTCCCTCCGATGGATGGAAACATGTATCATTTTCATTAGTATTACCTGTAAGAAGACAAACCCAGGGATATCCATTTCTTTTTAGCCTGTTAAATGCTAATGACTTCCGAGTAACCAATATCCACTCAAGATTTAGACTCTGCTGGATATTTTGTGTAGTCAGTAATCTATTCTAATGAATAACTCATGAGGAGCTAGGCAAAGGGAAATTCTCTTTTATTTCTCTACTCAAACTGAAAACGATTGTTGCCGGTGACTCTCTACCGTATGCATGCACGTACCTGTGGGAGACAGGAATTGGGGCACCGCAATCCTTCGATTAAGGTTTTCAATAGTGAACTAGCTCCATGTGCTATTAATACTACAGCTACACTATAGAGCTGCTGTAGGGAGTAAGTCTGAGTTCAGGTAAGAAAATTATGGTATTTTTAGTTGTGGCAGTTGGAGAGTGAGGTCGGTGGAAGAGTAGGGGTGCAAAGGGCCACCCTCTAGCTTCACAACCTAATCCCCTACACATCTTGTGCATGGCAGGTGGTGAGTTCGAAAGGGAATTTTCAGTGAAACAGCTAACAAATTTAAATACCTATCCCTTTATAACATTTTTATTGGAATTTCTTTGCTAGTCAGTAATCAGTAATTTCATCTATACTTTTAGAAAGCAAAATTTAAATTGATGAGCAATATATGTGCAAGGTACTGTGAGATGTCTAAAAAAATGAGGAAAGAATAAGATACGGTCACTCTCAGAATGGTATCACTTCCCAAATACTGCCCGGACCGCCCGGTGACAAATTGCACCAAGCTTAAGTAACTCTCTCCCCAAGATGGGACTGCTGGGTTACGCTAAAGGCTACGAGTAAAGACAGCAAACATTCTCCCTGAGTCAGTCATGGAATTCATGTTCCAGACTGGATTATTCCATTCTGAAAAAGCAGAAGTCACTGTTGTTCACATAAAGGCGTCACTCAATCAACAAATAACAACTGAATGCTAGGAGGAAATCAAAAGAATAAAGCAAGAGACAAGTGGGAATCTAATCGGTAGAGCAGGATACCAATCAAATAGTGGTTCCAGACAACCACAGGCCATTCAGCCTTCCTGTGCTCACAGAGCCATGCGGAAGCAGGTGTGCTGTCACAGTTTGGGGAGACAGCTCCCTAAAGCAGGTGTTCTAGCAATGGATAGCATAGCATTCAAGTCCCCAAATACACCAGGTCCTTACTAACTAGCTCTGATTCTGCAGAGACTCTTTTCACTGTTCAACTGAAATCTGCTTGTCATTTTCCCTCATGATTCTTTACTGCCCACTGTAGTGACAGATCTTCAGGAATCAGTCTATCCGACACCTTCAGCAAAGCCGCAAGCACTCACTGAACACTGCCATGTGCCAGGAACAGGGGAGAAGGCAGAGGACCCAAAGCCATTGAGAAATCAGGCAGAGAGAAAAGGTGCATAAAGAGGAAAAGGGAGATGGAAGGAGTGGTCTGTAGATAGACATCTAAAAGGGGAGGGGCCCGGGGGGGGCGGAGCAATCACCTGCCCAGAAAAGGAACTTTCTGGACAAGACGATTTTGAAAGAACATTCTAGGCAGAGGTGGTGACCCACAAGAAATGCCCAGGGGAATATTTGAGGAAGTTTGGGAGACTGACGGGACCGTAATGCCAATCACAAAGAAACTGCACTGAGCCAGGAGTCTACCCTTCAGAATGTGGATTTTATTCTAGGTGACAGGAGGCCAGTGGAGCCTGTAAGCAATGCCTTGTTAGAAGATAGGTAGAGAAGGAGTTAATGTCTTGATTTTATGTAAGAAAACAACCGTAGCACAAAGAGATTATGCCTGAGGCGTCTCAGCAAGAGAGGTCTGGAACACAGGTCTTCCTACCCCCAACCCAGACTGCTATCCACCAACTCATGCTGTTTCTAGAGTCAATATATCTTTGTGGGAAGCAACATATCTCTTCAGACATCCTGTGGGGAGCAGAACACTTACCTGCCAATAAGAAACTGTAATCCTCTTACTTCAGTAAAAGGAAATGTTACTTTGATGGCTCCCAAGTTCCTAAGTATACATTTCTATCAACTCGCTAACCACAATGTCAGTGCGACTATTTATCCATCTGCCTTTCCCCACTAAACTGTGAGCTCTGTGAAATCAGGGACTGTGTCTTCAATCAGTGCACCACACAAGTGCTAACTTTGTCAATTACCATGTCCCAGGCACTGTGCTAGACACGGAGTGTCCCATCCTACATGATCGAGAAGGGGCCCGTGCCCATAATGACAGGGACTCATTCCATCTCTGCAGTCCTGGGATGTGGACACAGGGTTGGCGCTCCAAAAAGTTGTGTGGATGTGGATGACAGAGTGAATAAAGATGATATTGTCACACTATCTTCCCCCAGTGTGGAGGTTTCTCAAAGCTGTGTTCTGTGTGTGCATGGCTTAAAAAGGGGGGAAAAAGCCCAAGTCTCAAAGTTTCCCCACTGCGCTCCCCCCACCTCTCACCATTCAGAAACAGCAGCTTAGGACAAAGGCACATACCAGGCTGGACTTCACAGTTCCAGGCCAGATAGAGGGCCAACAGGTACCAGATACCTCTGTGCCCCTGGCCAGCAAGCCACACAGCCGAAAGCTGCAAGGGTTAGGCACTGCAGGGATGATGACTACATTCTAGTGTCCTCTCCTGGAACCTTCACAACTCTCAACTGACTTATGTAACTGAAGAAGAAACTAAAGCCCCAAACAGAGAAACCACCAGGCGAGGCTATGCAGCTCAGCATAGGGCTCCCCAGCCCACGCTCTGGCCATCTTACTACTTGCCCGCCACGTGGCACTTAGCTGGGTGGCTCCAAGCCCAGCCTGGGCTGCCTGAGTGAGGAATGTTCTCCTGCTGAGCAGGCCTGCGGAAAGAGCCGCCAGCCAGGGCTGCCACCCCCCTGAGCCAGCCAGCCTCCCAAAGCTGCCAGGACAGACCAGCCCGGTACAGCTTCCTGCTGCCTGCTCGTTGTGCCACCAGCTACTATGACGTACACGGCAAGAAACCACACTGTTTTGTAAAGAATGATCCACGTGCACCCTGACCCAGCTGTGGCCCTTACCATTTGCTGGTGCTTAGGGATTATCACAATTTGTTTTCTCCCCAGGGTGTGCACGTAGGTTGCCATGAAGTACCAGTTCATTCTGGAAAATTATTCTCAGTGGAAATTCTTAGTACCCAGTTGTTGCCTGAAGGTTGTATTTTAACCTGAGGACAGCATTACCGTCTATTGTAAGCCAAAGCAGAGCAAGATAGTCACCGGGGTGTGTGATCTCAGAGTGGGCACTAAATTATATATACTTCATTACAGTGCTGTGGGAGAGAAAAAAAAAAGCTAGCTATCCAGTCACAGTTTTCTAGAGGTGGGTCTCCTTCCCACTGACCTTCACGGGGACTTGGGTAGGCTCTTGACCTCTGAGTCCTCCTGTTCTTTGTGGTAATCCAGGGGTACCTTCATCACCACTGGGGAGGTAATAAAGACTAAGTGAGAAAGAAAAGTCTTCCATTTCAGTTTGGACCTCCCCCTCCATCCAAAAATGTTTAGTGAGAGTCTGCAGTAAAGGAAACACACACCGTGAGACTTAGTAGAGAAAGAAATGACCCGATGCTGTGTTGAGGGAGAATGAAAAGGAGAGAATTTTAATCACATGTGGCTGAAAGCGTGAAAGGTAAACATTCAGAAGTTCTGATGGGGGGGAAATGATCTTCGTGTGCATCTGGTGCCTGGTATGCTGCTCAAAAGGAACCTAGGTGATCCATCCCCCATCCCCAGTGAAAGATGGCACTTGGATTCATGTGTGTCTTTTGAAAAATGGCATAGTCCATGTATTAAGAGATAAAAGCAAAGCTATTCTCCACTCTTAAGTATCTATCTGAATGAAAAAATCCCAAAGAATAAAACACTATATAAAAAGAGATGTGACTGCTTCCAAAGGTCCAATAATAGCAGACCATAATAATCAATTTCTTGTGTGTACATACAAATACATACACACTCACACATACATACAAATACAAACACACATTCAATGAAGTATTATCTGGTTATCCAAATCACTAAGAAACCATGGGGAAATGTTTGTGACAATGTTAAGTGAAAGCAAAAGCAGAAGGATGTCCGTGATGATTAGAGACACTGTGGTGTGTTTTTACAGAGATAGATGGCAGAAAGTCACACTCTAACCACTGAACATAACCCCGTTATGCTGGTGAGACTCTGCGTGTGTGTTTCCTTCCATAAAAAGAAATCTCAATTGTTTTCACAAACTTTTCGGAGGAGATAAAGATCACAGAAATAGTATTTCATGCCTCCTGGCTTCCTGCAGGCCCCCTTTAACTTTGCAAGTGTAGGCAAGTATGATTTCAATCTTCTTAAGAGTAGTTAGTATCTTTGAGGGATGGGAGTAAACATTTAGACATCAAACAAAGTCCACTAAGGATACTTGTGACCTTGGCAGTCCTTGGCTACTACCCTAAAGCCCATGGTCACTGGTTTCGAACCCAAGGAGTCGGCACATCAGAGTGGAAAAGCACACTCAGCTGGGGGGTTGGACTCAACGCCAGCTGACCTTGGCCAAAGTCACTGCCCAGCTGGGCCTTACTTCCTCATCTGCAAAACATGCAGGTTGAGATCAATGAACTCTGAAGTCCTTCTTCCTTTAAGGTTCAGTGATTTTATGATTCTCTGAATCTCCACCAGAATAAATACCTTCTTACATGTGAGAAACTTTGCAAAGTGACATCCACCCAAGAAAAATATATATGCATATATTGCTTCTCAGAAGGCAGCTCAGATTAACAGAGGAAAGTACAATGTGGAGTTAGACAGACAAAGGTTTGAATCTTGGCTTGTACTTCAGAGATGTTCATTTGTTTAGGAAATTGTTTAATTTTTCTGTAACAGAGGATTAAATGCATTAATTTATGAAATGCAACAGGGATACTGAGTTACTAAAAACACCCAATTAAAACAACATTCAAGCCATAAGGCAAACGTATAACGAAATAGAGAAGTAGCATATAATAATTTGGCTATTCTTAGAAGATCCAGAGACCTTCCAAAAGGTGATGTACTTCCAAGAACCATGAATGCCAGATTTCTTGAGACACCTCTGAAACACTGTCCTCTGGTCACCCATTATTCCCATAAGGAAACACATCCTGGCTGTTGTTTGGAAAGTGTAGTTGCAGCGCACCTCAAGGCTGGACAGAGACCTGTGTTCTTCCCAGAGCAAGAAGACTTTCTGATTCTGAAAGATGCTCATAGCCACCTCCTTCTCCCATCACAAGCACCACACTCAAAACAACACCCTTCGCTGGGTAGGATTTGTCCGACTTCTGCATTATTATGGTCTAATGTACAAAGGTGGAGACAGGACAGTCTATTTCTCAGGCCTCAAGGTTTACCTATGTCAGCTTCTGAAACTCACTTGCCCAGCTGGGGCCGAGGCTGCCTGGTGACAAGGCTGGTTTGGAGTGCAATGAGGGTTTGTAGCTTTCAAATGCACCTCTCTTCTGCTGGAAATCTGCACTCTTAGTAAAGTCTCCTATTAAATCTCCTGGTTCTACCCTCACCCTTACATGAAGTCGCCTGGACCCCAGCTTCTTGGTTTATCCTCCATGGAGCAGGGGGGCCGGTGCCAGGGTGCAGACCTGCCTCCTGTCGGCAGAGGGAATGGGAAGACAAGTGCAGAGATCCCTGAGTGCTGTCTGGATTTAACCCAGGGGGCAATATTATCATCTGACCCCAAACAGAACAAGCCCCAGAAGATTGTCTATTTCCCTAAATCGGTGGCTAGATGCATGTTTAATGCATTCTTGTCAACTCAGAGTAAGACACACAGGACTCTGGGTCAGAAAGAGGCAAAAGGACCCATGGGGGCAGAGGGGAGGTGCAGAAAGTGACACATTTGAAAGGTGTTTTTTTAAAAAGAAAAATGCCCTAAGTGCTTCTTTGTTCTCAGTGGATCCAGAAGAATAAAAATTGAGGGGAGGAGATGGTGTGGGGATGATGAACTGAGGTGTTCTGCTATTCCTGGAAACACAGGCCTCCGACAGGCTGTAAAACCAGCACTGACTTCAGGAGGAAGCTGAGGACTCATTGTGGGGAGGGTACACCCCTTTTTACTGATGCTCTAGTATTCGCACATTAGGTCCTTGTGCTGATTTGATGACTGGACATCCTGGGAAATTTCCCTTCTGGTAAAGGCAGGCATGGAAGTGTCATTAAGGTACAAAACTCCCTGCTCGCTTTTCCCAGAATCTGGCCAGCCCCTCCCCAGAGGGCTCCCTCCCCCTGCACCCGCACCCCTCAGCCAGCTGCTGACCTCTCTCTGGCTTTTCCCAAGCTCTGCCTCCCCACTGCCCCTCTGGCCTGGCCCTGCGATTCTTCCTGAGTATTTGCATTGTAGCCTTTGCTTGCACCTGCTACACTCCCCTCCTCCCCCTCCCCTCTCAGGGGTCTGCCCTCACACCCCTCCCACCCATTAGCAGATTAGGCAGACGACTGTGCCACAGTGACAAAGGCCAGTGGAAGCTGCCTTCTCCCTGCCCACCTGCCCTGCACTGGCTTTTAGGGGATGCCCTGGGAGCCCCTACTTCACCTCCCTTCCCTTCTCCCAGCCTCCTTCTTTCATCTGTTGTCCCTGGTTCCCAGGGTCTCTCTACTGTTTCTCTACTTTGTTTATTGATTTGAGGAATCAAATCACTTTTGTTCAGTAAAAGAAATGGCCTGATGTTAGGGAGGACACATTCCATGGGCATCAGGAAAGCTGTATTACAGACAGACTTTGGACTTTGGGGCTGGGTGTGTCCTCCAAGATCGTGCCTGTCAAGCTTGTCAGAAACAGAGGCCAAGCAAGGCTGTAGGCCTCCGGTCCCTGGGCATCTGTGTGTCCTTAGGCTGTCAGTTGCTGTCTGAGTCTGCATTTCCTCATATGCCTGGCAATAGTAACAGTGTGTTACAAGTTCAAAGAAAACCTTGAAGGTGGCGGTGATTGTGTTGGTTAACCAAAGCAGTGAACAGGTGATCATGCTGCCGCCTCCCTCATGCTTCACACAGGAGTCCCCTCACTTAACCTGAATGCTGTCCATGGGACAAACTAGAACACTCTGGACATGCAAATAGCGTGGGTATATTAAATACAGGTATTCATAGTTATCAAAAAACAATGAAAAGCTTCAGATTTCTGTAACTTCTGTATCTTCAGTGCCAAGAAAATGAATGAAATAAATAGTAGCAATAGGGGGGTCTGATAGGATATGTCTTGTCTGATAATCCAAATGCCTATGGCCCATTTCTCCCTTCCTTGTCCCTGGGAAGTAAATACAGGCTGCCCCACACAGCTCTTCTCCTCATATTCAGTTCTCAAAGTTCAATTCAAACCCCCCGCCAGCAGCTCCTGAAGTCCAGATGGTTTTTATCGTGCATTCTAAGGTTGGATTGTATGGGGTCTAATTATATTTTGTCATCAAGAGGGAGTTGAATCCTTAGTGGTGAGAACAATACTCTATTCTGGTACCCCATAGTGCCCAGCATGCATGAGACACACAGTAGGAGCTTAGGAAACATCAATTTTTTGATTTCTGAACCCAGGAAAGAACAAGCATCCTAGTCTACACCCAGCTCCCAGCCCAGTATACACCAGGGCTGACAGCTCCCCATTTTCCCAACTTAACACAAGCCTCTGTAGTTTGAGGCAGTCCTTCCTACCCAACAATATGCTTATGACACTAACAGCAGGGGACACAGCCAAATTTGTGAGATTTCTGTTGACACTAAGTACAGCTGAACAGGATTCAAGGACCCTAATTTCCAGAAACTCCATCGTCATAACCTCCTGCACATACCTGCGCTCACACTATTTCACCTACCAGGAAATCCCCTTCACCAAGCCTGATTATTAAACGCAAGCCCACTTTTAAAAGCCTGGCCAGGTTCTGACTTTCTGAAATGCTGTGAATAGCTGCACAAGTGGTAACGCTGCACAGCATCAGAGGTCACAGCTAGAGTGCAGCCAGCCTGTGTTTATCAGCCATAAAGTCTCTGCTCGTATGGATCTCTGCTTTGAAAGAGTTGCATGCATGTACTCTCATCAAACATTCAATTAAACAGAGTGGGGACTTTATTTAGTCTCTGCTTAGCACCGGAAGCCTCTACTTCCTAGGCCACCTCAAATTTGCCATCATTTAGATGAACAGACAGTATTTCTGCCTTGCCAGTTCTCGATGTGTTAAGAAGCCGTATCTAACTGTTGCCCGATATATAGTAATGAATTCAATTTTAAGGATGTGAGGCACTCAACCTGGCCCTGGGGTCTGGCCTTCTGTTTAATTTGCTGTCTGATTTCTTTGGGCCAAAACTCCCCCAACCTTACCCGGAAGCCTCCATTTCTGCCACAACTATCTTGCTTTTAGTATGGATTTTGCATGAAGTGAGTTCCTGATATATTTTTATAAAACTCTGCCCAAATCAAATAAGCTGGAGGTCACTTCCAGTGCTTATGTGTGTGGTTCTCCAAACCAACTTGTCCCCCTCTCTCTACACTCCCACTGGCATAGGTAACCCTTCTCTGCTCCTTCAGCCTTTGCCTTGACCACAGAACACATTCTTAGGTTACTTTTGCCTGGCTCCCCATCAGGTGGCGGCGGGAGGGGGGGGGGCTGGAAGGTAAGAGCCCTTATCCTCACTCTTTGTTATAGGACTTGCTAGATAGAGGCCGGTACTTCATCAATGGTGTCTGTGGACTCGATAAGAAAACAGAACAAAAGGACCTACAGATCCAGCACTATTCTACCATGCTAGAAGATTAGGGGGGCCTCGGGTTATCTGAGAGCAGAAAACCCATCAGAGTCCCCACGTCCAGAGGCAGATGTGGTCCACAAGTATGTGAGCTCTCAGAGGACCCTGAGTTTATGACCCAACTCTTGCATCTGCGCCCCTCAGCACAGCATCTAGCACATTCTGCAGACTTATTACGTGTTTGCTACACAGATTAATTACTGAATACAAGCTGGATTAATCCTCTTGCACTCTCTTTCCTCAGAAGGCAAAGCTGTGTAAGTTTTCCTTTTTAATGATGGCAAAATCATGGAATTGCAGAGCCTGCTGGAGAGGGGGAGCTGGTTCCAGTTTCTCATTTACAGATGGATGCTCTGAGGTCCCAGATCCCACAGACGGGCAACCTGCTCCCAGTCTAGCACACACTCAGCACTGCCACACTGTCACACTCTGCAAGAGATCCAACCCTCAGGAGCTTGTGAGGCCCACGGCTAAGCACAAGGCTCCTGGCTTCTTTCTTTCCACCTCTGTCCAGCACTTGTCCCTCCATAAGAAAGAAGAGCTTCCTCTAGGAAAAAGAAATAAAGCCCTTCTTCTTCCCAGGAAAGAGCCTGAAGTTTTTACATCCTCCACCATGTAAAAACATGGGGAGGAGTCATCCTCACAGAGCATCTTCCAAAGGGAAAGCCTTCATTTCAAAGACAGCCTGAAAGGACACAGCCACAGAAGTGACACTTCAATCTCAGTTTTGTTTGACTGTTGAACATCAGTGGAAAAGACTCTCCTAGAGACAGTTATGGACACTGTTACAAAGAAACCACATTTAGTTGTTTTATTTTTTTTAAGCCTTCTTCCCTTTTTACACCACATTTCTTTCTGTTCTGTGGATAACGGATGCTCAGAATGAGCATGTCACTGATGTGGCCCCACAGAGACCTCTGGAGTCACCCATTGTTAATGTCACAGAAGAAACAATCTTGGCACCACTCCCTGGCCTGTGGGGCTTTTTACATCACAGAAGGACAATGTGGAAACAAGAGAAAGCCCAGTCCTGCTGAAGTGTGGCATTTTCTGTCCTCTAAAGCTCTCCTGGACTCATAAATGCTAAGAAAATGCTGCCCTATAAGTTATCCTTTTTCATCTAACGTGTTGGGTTCATCCCAGCTCATACCTAGAAACTTGACTTTCAAAATGTTGGCAGGAGGCAATTCAATGCACAACTGGGACACAGACACCAGTGTCAGCACGGGACAGGCAACTGCCTGGAGCCCACAGGAGAAAAACAAAGACGCCCGGCCAGAGCAGCAGCAGGTCCCTTCGTCCCCAGTCAAGGGGACAGAGCACTTCGCCAAGCAGGTGTGCAAAAATATCTCATACACAATGATGGGGAGAATAAAAAGCTATTGTTCATCTGATAAAATAGTTCACCCCACAGCTGGCTGAAAGACCATTACTTTTTGCTCATTTAAGTTTATTTTATGGCCCTTGAACTAGTTTCAAGAGGAATATGGGAGCACTAAAAATCAGTCAGAATTCTAGCCAAATCATAGATGTTGAAAGGGATCCTCTGTTTCAATTAAAAAAAAAAAAAAGATTGAATTTGGAAAAAAAATATGAATTTATCTGAGTATTTTAGGAATGAGACTGCTGTTACTATGGTACAGGGCTTAGCTCTGTGGTGGGGTGTGTCTGTGTGTGCGTGCATGAGTGTGTGTGCACTGTGGGGAAGGGACAGTGGGAAATAGAGGCAGAGAACCCCACCTGTGGAGATACACACATTGGGGTCCTCACATGAGCCCTGAACACCATTGCCTCCAATCCCCTACAAGCCCCTTGCTCTATAGGCCACCCAGCCAGATGCTTCTGGCCCTCCAAGAGCTCATTTCTATAGGCAACAGATCAAGTTGCTATGCTCTGGTGAACTGGCCACATGTGCCTCTCAGAAAAGCCATCACACCAGTCTTCAGAGCATGAAAAGCCAACCATCTCCCTACCCATGGACCCTACACCCCAGGAATGTTGACCTCTACTGGGGATCTCCACCCAGAGGCCTTAACATGAAACCATTCACATATCCTGTGCCATGGCAGGCTCATATCCCACAGGTGGGCATGAACAGCTGGGTTGCTTTCCTCCTCCTCATGGTAGGGGAAGACAGATAGATGTTGACATTCATTGTTGACTTAAAGGCTTAAATATAACTTTAAATACAATTGCTTTCTACCTCCTTCATTCCTCAGGCCTGTTGGTGTCTTCAGTAGTCACTGCTCTATACTTGACTATGCTCCATACCCAAGTGGCACAGGTTACACTCAGAGTCACATGACTGCTCAGTGGCAGGACGACAAATCATAGTCAGCCTTACAGGAAACCCATGACCTGTTTTGCAGCCAGCACAAACAACTCACCAGCTCATGCTTATTTTCATTGACATCTCCCTTCTTTTGCAAAGCACATGGGGCACTGTGGCAGGGACATGCAGGAAAAATAGTGTGCGTGGCACAGGTGTGCATGTGTGTGTGCATGTGTGTATTCATTCAAACATCTCCACTCAGATGAATGTTCAGAGACTGACAGTTGGATAGGTCAGAATTGCAGCAATCTGGGTAATTTCTTGCAAGGCAAGATTTGCCTCTTCATAAATAAATAATGTTACATTTTCAAAGAATTTCAAATTTAAGGTCTGGTCTAATAGCTAATGGCAAGTTGTCTGCAAAAGATCAAGCAGAATAAGTGATAGAACTGATCTCAAGAAATCTGTGTTCAAGTCTGACTCTGAGATGGACATGAGCTCTTAGGACGAACTTCCCCAACTGGAATCTCAGCCTTCCAATCCAGAAAATGAGAAAGGTGGACCTTAGCTAGGTCATGAACTTCCTTCAAAATTGTATTCAGAAGGGCGCATATTCAGAAAAGGCGCATATTCATGTGTGAATATGATTTAAAACTCCATGTTTTATATTTCTGAGCAAGAAAAGCAGTGCCTTTAGGGTTCCATTTCAATTTCTCTTTTCATTCTCTCAACACAACGATCTACATGAAGTCACATTAAGCTCTGAAGCTCTCAGGTTCCATTAAACTGCTCCCCAAACCCCAAATAGATGTGACATGCTAAGAAGTGAAAAATACAACAGTTAAGATTTCCAGTCCCTTAATCAAACAGTCCTGGCTCAGCTGTGGCAGTGATCACTTAGGAAGCTTTGGAAATGGGCATCTCTAGCCTAACTCTGTTTTCTGGGGATCCCCTAGCTCAGATGCTGTTTGAGTCTCATCATGAATGGATGCCAAGAAACATTGAAGACAGGGGCACACTGCTTTCAGCCAATTGTCAGGTTATCATCGCTCCTTCTGTACCAAAGTGTTCTGGTGCACTTTTCATTTTCTTCCTTAGCATCACTTAATTTTATTTCTTATACTATCTAGTTCAGAATCTCCATTTCAGGTGTCTGCTCAGGAAGGATGGCAGGCATCTGGTAAAATTAAGGTTCAGACCCACTTCTATTCACTCTCAACTCTTAATTTTTTTTCCTCTTTGTCCTTTGCTGCCTGATGTAGAGATCCTGCACAAGAAAATAAAGCATATTGAATATGTGTCGGGAGGAAAGAAAAACTAGGGATATTTTGTGAAACGAGGAAAGGAGTACCCAGGATAAGAGATCCTCCTTTTTTTCCTTTCCAACAAATGCAGTGTAAAGCTCATTAAAACCACAGGGACCTGTACCAATGGGGGAGAAAATAATCCTTGCAGGAAGGCTATCCTGCAATCTGCCTTTTGCAGGGCAGATAAGAGTGAGCCTGGAAGACGTGCCCTTCCCAACATTGGCTGCTCCAATAGGGCACAGGGACTCTTGCCGCCTGCATTAGTCTTTCCTAGAAAGGGCTATTCTGAGTGTTTCTACTGCATAACCTTCAAACCTCTTTTTGCCCACTGACCCACAAATTGGGCTTCCTAATACTTGAGTTTGGGTTTCCTCTGCTTCATCCACCCTTCAGCAATTTTCCCAAACCTAAGAAGTAAGTAACAATGTTATCTGTACCCTGAGAGATCCTTAAGGACAAATTGCTTTACAGAGCCTTTTCCCTGTACAGAGACATCAAAATACTAAAGGCCATTGGTAACTTTTTGACCCAGTTTTTACCAGCTAGTTCCTCAAATATTCATTCCCCTTACAGCTCCAAGGACCCTTTCAGGGTGTCAGAGTGATTTTTCTGTTTAATCCTGAGGGCAGGAATCAAAGACACAAATCATCCTTCCCTGAGATACACATGTCCAGCTGGGAGAATAAGGGTAATGCTTATGATGGAATTAATTATTTAAACTTTCAATTTTTCTGGAGTTGTCTTTGTATGAGAATGAAGAGAAGTCTCATGTTTCTGGGGTCATCCAACAGCAGTTTCAAAAGTCATATTACCAAATGTCATCCAAATATTCCTCTTTCAAAAAATCAAGTTCTCCAAACTTGTGTTCTATCTTCCCTGTGACCTACTGGAACCTTCCCGTACCTCAACAGAAAGAAGCAACCCTCACTGGGACAAGTGGAGCCCTTGGTGCCAAGAACTATCTTTCAGCATTCTGCTGCCAACAACTAAAACAGGAGGGCAGTCTGCATGCGACAGGGCACCTAATCCTACTTTGTGTAGAATTTGCATCCTACTGGTGGTTAGGAAGTAGGAAAGAAGGGATTTGCAGCAACTCTCAGTTACTCATAAGTAGCTGGTTAATGGCAGTTATCTTGTTTTAAAAAGTTTCTTGTTCAGCTTCTGAAGGCTTCCCAGGCCCTAATACAGCGAATGCTTAGGGTCGGGAAAATCATGTTAAGATTAGCCTGGCTAAATGTAATTAGATTGGGAAACAAGCTCTGGAAGGGAAATTGGGTTTCCCAGATGCACTTCCTTGTTCCCTCCACAGCCCACCATGTGTTCAAAGAAAGCTGATCTCAGTGGCTCCAAAGAGGGTCTCATGTCTATCAATACACACTCTATGTTCTTCTTAGAATTCCCCTTGGTTTATCTCCATGTATCCTGACCCGCAGATGCTTATTAGCTAATCTCAGGTCTCCCCTCTGAAAGCTTCCTGAGCCTCCCTGATTGACTGTGATCTTTAATCTGAAATCATTGTGTCAAAGGAAACTGACATGTCAGTTGAACTTGTGAAGACTTGAAAATGAATGATACATGGTGGTCTTTGTTGCAGGTGCTCAAAGGCTATTGAAGGGATGACAAGAGAGATAAATAATTATTAGGAAGTGTGAAGGAGTGTGTATCAGGAGAACTAATTTACAATGGTGTGGATAAATGGAATGGAAGCATGAGGAGACATTAATAGAGAAACTGTTACTGCCTCTGGACTTAAGTTCCTGGAACCACCAGAGCTCCAGAGGGCTAATGGGGTTTTAGTGTCTTCTACTTCCAATCTTGTCTCCATTCTGTCATGAGAAACACCGTTCTAAGGAACAGATCTGAAGCTCCTGCTGCCTCTTCCTCAGTTATGATGGCTTTGTTGGACCTGAGGGTGCAGTCCAAACTCCGGTTTCCTCAGCCTCAGGACCTGGCCCACATGTCCGGCTGACACCTCCCTACTCTACAGATGCCCTTATTCATACCAGCAGGTCTTGCAAATGCCATTCACCAACCCCCACCCCCACACTGCAATGCCATGTTTAACTAGCTAACTCCTACTTGGCCTTTAAGATCCAAGGTATATGTTTTTCTTGAATGGAGGCATTTTACTTCAGCTTGCAAGCTCTGTGTCCCTTGTACCCCATACAGCTCCCTAAAAGATGAGTGCTTTAGGAGGTGTGAGTTTAAGCAAAGACAGAGAGATAGTGGCCAAATAGGCCTATATCCTGTGTCTCAACCTTGGATCTCTTCCATAATACCATGTGGTCACATCCCAAAAGACCTAGTTCTTCTTTTTGTAAACAGAAGGTCAAGATAATTCAGGGAAGATTCAAAAATAGGATTTGTGGCCACTAAAATTGTTTATAGCCATATATGTATACATATAAAATGTGAAAAACAACCTCATGAGGACAACTCAGTGAGAAGAAATAACAATGGTAACAACATAATTAGAGTTCTCTTCTGGGGCACTGCCCTGGCCTCTGCCTGTTGGCTCTACAATCTCCCCTGAGGCCCCGAGAACACTGGGTCCCTGCAGTAGCACTGTGTAGGACCCCCCAAATTACCAATATAAACTCTTTTAGACATGAGTGACCCTACTAGTTCCCCAGTGTCAGGAATAACTGAAAATTCACCAAGGAGGCAAAAAGTGTGTTCAGCAAATAAATCCCAAAGGCCCAGATGTTGATTGCCCCAGGGGCTTTTCTTTGGCTCTCAAAGACAAACTGCCAAGTACTCTTGGCCTGAAATATCTCAAAGCAGATAAATAAATACATTAATTAATTAACTAAGGTACCAAATATGGATATGAAATTTCTCTACAAAGGGGCATGGACAGAGAATTTAAGATAGGATAGAAAAGTTTCTATGATTCTAAATGGAAAGAAAATAAATTTAAAATGCTTCTTGGTAGAGTAGCTGCTAACATCTTAACAGAAAACAAGAAAAATAAACTCAAGATAGAAAAATAAAATAATTGGACACAAACTTCTTATCTACAATGTAAGTGGGATAGCAAGAAAGAAGCTTTATCTAGAAACTATAAAATGTGGTTTTAATATACACCATTCCCTGCACCCTGTGCTTCAATTAGCCTGAGCTGGCATTATGCTGCCAAGATTATGCTATGCAAACCAGCCTCCAAAAAATATGAGATTCCTATCCTTGCCTTCCAGAACTTATAGTTCAGTTTAGAGTGAAGACTAATGCACTGGACAAAGTTTTGCACCCAGGTTTATACTGACTGTCCAGAGCTTACTGTGAGTGACAATGAAATCCTAAGATGGACATTATCAGTTTAGGCTGAGTCAATCTGTATGTATAAGTTAGATATAGAAAGAGGAGAAGGCAATGGTTAGGTGGGACAGAAGAAGGAAATTGATTCCTCCAAATAAAAGGACAGTGCATCAAATTACCATTTCCAAGCTGACACCTATTGTCCCTGCTACTTGGGAGGCCGAAGCAGGAAGATGGCCTGACCCAGCAGTTCCAGGCTATAGTGCAGCGTGATGGTGCCTGTGAACAGCAGCCACTGCACTCCAGCCTGAGCAACACAGTGAGACCCCATCTCATATAAACAAAAGCACATCACCAGAAAGAGAGGGTGTTCATTATAAGCAACAATCTACTGCAGAGAAACAAAGCTCAGTGGGAAGATGCGGGCTACAGCATGTTTAGAGTTTGAGAGTTACTAGTAGTCACAAAGGCGGGAAAGTCTAAGCTAACTGGGACAGAGATACAGAGGTTCGTGATGGCAGAGAGGAAGATATATACAGAGAGAGACGGAGAGGGAGAGAGTGTGCACACTTGGAGTGAAACGATCTTGAAAGATTCGAAAGGAAAGTGATGTTACATAGAAGATTCAGACATGATATAGTAGCAAGGGGCAAGCTTTTGTGATCATTCCTGCTGAAATATGCCAGTGCCAGAAGACAGATTCATAGGCATTAAGAAAAAACAAAAACAGTGAATGTTCCCCATGAGGGAAAACTAACTTTAAAAAACAAATGAAATGATCTTGCCCTTCTCACAGGTAGATCAATTTTTCCTTCCACATTTTTATATTTCTTCTTGGTTTTTTGATGTGGTGTTTCCTTCACTCAACAGCATCCTTGTATATGTGCACACTCTCAATACTTAAGAAGAATGGACATATAATGGAACAGGGTCAAAGAGGAAAGAAAGGTATGAGGCATGAAGTTTAAGGCTTTCCGGCACAGTCTCAGGCCAAGCATGCAGGAGCTACCGGCCTTCATTCCTGAAACCTAGTTCAGACACTCATAATTTAGTGCACAGGAATGAGGCTGCATGAGCAGGTGCTCACTCTGGCACTACTATTGCCTGATCTGGTTGACACTGGGTGAGTGAAGCATTATTTCATTTGTTGAATGAATGAGTTGGGCCAGAGGCTCTCTCTTTGGATGACAAAACCCAAGATGCTCTAACCCAGCCATCTGAGAGCTGAGCTCGGGGCTGTGCTCAAGCTAAGGGGAAATCGAGATGAGGATGACAGTCCATGGTCATCCAGGAAAGGATAATCTAGTTCAGAAGAAAGTGAAGAAGTTTGGCAGGCCATAGAAATGCCTATGACGTTGTAAAGAAAAAAAAAAAGCTAAACCTAATCAAAGTTAAAGAAAAGAGATGCCCAGAATAAATGTACTCTTGGAGAAGTCCAAAAAAAGTGCTTTGTGAAGGGGGTGGGATTTGAGTAAGATGTCAACTTTCAACATGCTGGAAAAACTTCTAGTAATATTAATTGTTATAATTAGTATTTAATTGCTTAGGGTCTTATGGGGTTTTTCATCCCCAATGTCTTCCCATACACCAAAATCGCTCTGCAGAGAAAAAATTTCCTAAATCAGTTCTCTTCAAAATTCACTTGTATGAGCAAACTGTGAAGACAGAGGAGGTCTTAGAAGCCTGTGTCCAGGAGTTGAAGCACACACACTGCTTCCTTCATGGCAGGTCAGGATCCTCCAGAAGCCTTGTGCCTAAGGACCTTGAAGGGATTTCCAATCATTATATACGTCCCACTATGTCTTTCCAAGATATAGAAGACTGAGAACTGGCATGGCCTGGGGAAGCTGAAGCCTTCACACAGCCCATAGTAAGAATGTTCCCATAAATCTCCAATGAGGCTGGGTCTGGTGGCTCATGCCTGTATTTCCGACACTTTGGGAAGCCCCAAGAGGAGGAACGTTTAAGGCTTGGAGTTTGAGACCAGCCTGGGCAATAAAGCTCCATCTTTACACAAATTATTTAAAAAATTAATTGGGTATGGTGACACACACCGGTAGTCCCAGCTCCTTGGGAGGCTGAGGCAGGAGTAGCTCTTGAGCCCGGGAGTTTTAGGTTACAGTGAGCTATAATGATGCCACTGCACTCCAGCCCAAGCAACAGCATTCTGTCTTAAAAATATATAAAATAATAAAATAATAAAATAATATAAAATAACAATGAGAGTTTAAGGGATGAAGCATCCTTGTTAGAAATCACTAACTCACATTAAGCTCAGTTTTTTACTTAAAAGAAGAGGGCTGGATTTAATAGTCCCCAAGGTCACTTCTAATATACAAGTTCTATGTCTGTGTCTTTGGGGCAAGTTTAATCACATTTATGGGGTTTTGCTTTCCTCAGTGTGGATAGAACTGCAGATTCTCACACAGACCATAAAAGTTGTGAAAATAATTTGAGATCCTTTCACAAAAGCCTTAACCTTTTTTTAAAGCACGCATCAGACAGAGGAAAAACCCAGACACAAATCTCTGTCCTTACAAAATAAGTTAGCCACAGGATGACTTTTAATCAGCTCGCTTACCCCATTTTACACATGATATTTTGCCAGAATGTTCTCCAGGCTCTCCACTGACCCCACAGTTCAATTTATAAAAAATCATCTTATGTATCTCTTCAGGAAAACATCTGTGGCTTAAAATGAGGTTCACCTGACTTGAGACAGAGTATAATATTCCATGAGGTGGAATCCAAAACATTTTGGTGGATATGCTCTGGCCCACGCCAGTGTATTCATTCTCCCTTTTCCTGTTGGTAACCTGAATGGAAACAAATGTCACATACTGCCTTATAAACCCACACCCCCATATACACACTAAACCTTCACTTTGACACCAATGAGACCAATGAGCAGATCTATAACTGCTTGATCTGTTTTTGCCGTTTCAAATACCCCTCTTCCTCCAAAACTGTGAATACCTGGGCAACTAATTTGCCAAAAAAGTATGGATGGCTGAAGACAATTTACTTATACAAGATACAATCGCTCTTCTTTTCCTGATAAGTAATTATCAAAAAGAGTGATGAATGGAAAAGAAGAGGAAGAAAAAAAATAGGCCCATGATACGAGGTCACATTCCACATATTTCTTTATTAGTTTGAAACAAACCACAAGAAGACATTCACCACTCAAAAAAAAAGATATTTAGCTGCCTTCATCGAGGAAGAGTGTTCTCCCTGAAAACAGTAAAGTGCAGCCAGAGAAGTGGCAACTTCTTTTAAAAAATATACCCTTTTAGAAGTGGTTAAAATGAGGGAGTCACAGAGAAACAGGAATTAACATAAAGAAAAGTACAAAAAGAGGTGAGGAGGAAAGAATTTAAGGATGTTAGTTCAACTCCTGATTCTCACTACTGAAAACAGGGAGACCCAAAGTATAAAGAGGGGTCCTGGAGAACCGAAGAGGAAAAATGGAAAGAAAGAGCAATCAAGAGAGAAGAGAAATGGGGGAAAGGGAGAGGGCCTGAGTCTCAAAGCTGCATCTGGAGACCAGTGTAAGAGCCCACGCCTCCGCGGGGCACACCGTGTCCCAGCTATCAGATGCAATCCTGTGGACATGACTCCACCAGCTATATTTAGCTTCAGTGTAACTCAAGTCACTGGTGTTCCATTAGGGCAGCTGCTGCAGAGTCCTGAAGAGATGTTTTACTACCTCCCCGGGAATAGCCATGTCAAGGGCCTGGGCCTTCACAGCTACAGAATTCCACTGTGTTTATATACAAAGGAGGTGCATTTTGAACATAACTGATATAATTGTTAACATAGTTTAATGGTCTGCTGTAGAACAGGACAGCATTTTCAGAAGACCAAAGTCATTACTCTCGGTTCCTACTGACGTCCCCTCCCCCAATCCCTGCAAGCAAATATTGGCCTTTACCTTATATGGAGTGTTCTCTCTTGAGAACGGCCCTGATTTTCTGGTCTTCAACTTCACACAGACCTTTGTGCTTTGTTAGAATATATTTGCCAGTGTCTACTCAAGCACACCCAGGCCCAGGTGACCCACATAAATACCTATGGATTTCCTGTGATGCCCGAGGAACGTGACAGGTTCCTACTGAAAAAGAAGTTTTGTTTTTGGAGGGTTGGGGGATTACCATCCTGCATATCCTATGGCTGGAATTGAAGACCTGCCACCACTCAGAAGAAGAACTAAGTCTGGGGAAAATTGAGAAAGTCAGGCTCAACCTGAATAAGTCATTAAGTTATTATTATATGAGTCATTGCTCTGGATAAGGCAATCTGCTGAATTCCGTGAGACGAAACCACACAGGCATTCCCTTCTCTCTCAAGGAGACTCGGTTAGGACGTGTGCATGACAACAACCACAGAAGGTGGAACAGAGAATAGATGAATGTGGTCAAGAAAACTGCTGGGGAGGAGAGGCAGGTGGAAGCTTAAACATCTGGGAAGATTTTTTTCAGAGGGAAGCACTCCTTTCTTGAAGAACGAACAGGGTATTGACAAATAAGAACATTCTAGTTGAATGAGATCAAATAAGCGAAGATGTCCCTCATTCTTTTGTGTATAGTCCCCTCAAGCTCCCAATCTTGTTCCTTGACGAGTATCAGTAGATTCTCCATAATTGATTTCTGGGACTAAAGCCACTTCTGCAAAGGTTCTTGCAAAGAAATGACCTCTTTATCTTCAGACCTGAAGCTGAATATCCCTCTTCTATGAAAACAGACTAGCAAAGCTGAGCAGAAACCAGCATATGAAAATGTCCAGGTCCTCAGAAGAATGACTGTCTCTGCCTCAGGAAAAATGCAAAACCAGTGACGTGGATGGAAAAATGATGGAAGCAAGCACAAGCTTTGGTCTGAACCCTGAAAAGGAGTTTCCCTGGAGGCAGGTGTACGTCAGTCATCCCTGCCCGCCAGAGGAGGGCAGGAGAGGTGGCAAGCGCCAGGTGGGGTGAGGAATTTGCAGCCAGAGTTCACCGACCGGCTGTCTAATTCCTTTAACCTGGACTGGATGAGGGGCTGAGAGAAGACCATTCTCATTAGGGAATGAAATGGATCATTTCCAGTGGCCAGATGGTTCCCCATAAATACATTAATGACTTTATAGGCATGTCTGCCTCGAAAAGTAACAGTTTAACGACCGCAGTGTGGAAAAGGCTTTTTTTTCATTCTAGGTAAACTAAAGACCAAGAAAGTATAAAAAAGGATGTGTTAAATGACCCTCTTTTTAACATCTGTCTCTTTAGAGGGTAAGCTCAATCATTAAGCCCAATATTTGGTTTTAAAAAATAATTAGAATGTATTCAAGCCTTCAGAGTTTCTCTGAACATGGATGGTCCCAGTGTTGAGAAACACACACACACACACACACAACCCTCACTAGGAGCAAGGTCAAGGCTTCTACTGCAGTGACAGTACAGACTCCACAGCTGGCAGTGATGACAGGATGACTTCCCAAGTGCAGTCACATACCTGTCAAGAAATCCTTTTCTTCTCCCTCCAAACAGCTCTCAGATCTGTTGTCGTCTATCTATTCCCCCATCTCCATCCCTCATCCACACTACCAGAATAGCCTCCTAATCTTTTCCTGGCTCCCTTCCAGCCCTTCTCCACTGGGCTTCCAGAAGAACCTTTTTACAAGCAAATCCAACCACGCCATGCCCCTACTGAGCCCTTAATGGCCCCATTACTTTATAGTCAGAGACCAGAAGGTCTTGCTCCTGGTCAGCTAGGACTGGGCCAGGTGTTCACCCACTCTAGTCTTATTTCTCACTGTTCCTCATATCTTCAGCCCACATTGATCTTCTCTTTCCTCCAAACTGCCCAAGCCCCACCCCAGCCCTCTCAGAGCCTCCGGGAAGAAACTACTCTTTGCCTACACTCCTCCTTCTCCATTAGTCATCCCGTTTCTGCTCACCCTTCCACACGGGAGCATCAGGAGAGCTTCCTGCCCTTCTCAGCAACATGAACTTCCTTCACCGTTCTTATCATGTTTGAAGCTGTTTATTGCTTGGTGTGTGTGATCAAGTCTGAGAATGGATAAGGAAATCCTTAAAGAATTACAAGCAGGCTCCCAGTGTGAATCATTGTTTTCCCATTGCTACTTCTAAAGGACTCCTAGTCTCCAAAACAAAGTGAAAATGTCACAGCAGTAGCACCACTTCCCTTAAACATCAATTGGAAATAACTTCCAAAGAAGGCTCTTTTCTGTGTTGGGCTAAGAGAGTAGCAGCTGCAACTTGTGAATGATTAGCTTTGGAATCTTCTAGCATCACCTATAAATCTAGTTCCCTCAGACCAGAGAAGTCACTGATACCCACAAGCCTGAGTCTTGACACTCTTCCTGGACCTCGCACACCTGGTTCCTAAGGTCTCACCAGCCCCAAGGGAGTAAATAAACATTAACTATGGTAGGGAATGATTAGTCAGTGGGGGACAGCTGTCCAGTTTCCAAGGTACTGACCTGAAAAGAGGATAAAATGAAAGAAAATTGGAATAACTTTCCCACTAGGCAGGACATCTGCATCTTACCTCTTGGAGTCCACTGCATATATCTTACCCCCTTCCCTCCTCTCCCTTCTCTCTCTCTCAGGGAACCTCACCTCTGGCTTCAGAGATCACAGGAGGGAAGGTGAGTAAGGTCAGGGATATTGTCCTCCAAGGCTCCTCTCTGCTGGGTTACCCCAGGCAGCTATTCCTTCAACACAGCTTGTTTGTGCCTTCTGGCTAGCTCCCCATCCCTAACAAACTTACACATTCTGAAACCGATGCCTCCATTTTCAAGCCTAGGATGGTCCTGGTTCTCCTAGGCTATTACTAACCATGGGATACTGCAGTAATCTTTGTGCTTTTCCTCCGTGAAGCTCACACTTGGAGGTAGAGAGACCTCATTCCAATAAACAAACACAGGAGTGCTAAGAGTACAGGCTTAGGGAAGTTTTAGGAAGCAAAGAATATATTCCTACAAGGGCCTGCATTTCTGTGATCTGAGGTGGCTGCAGGGCTTAGTGGTCAGGAAAGGCTTCCCGAAGAAACCGATGCTTGAGCTGACATCAGAATTGAGCCAAGTTTAGGTGGGGTGTGAGCAGGAGGTTACCAGGAGCAGGAAAATCCCAGGCAGAGAAAGCCCCTGTGCAAAGGCCCTCTCACACTTTCTTTCCCTCACATCTTTTCACTCTCATACAAAGGATCTCACCTCATCATGCCCCATTCAGTTACTAAAGCTATTATGAGAGAAATGCTGCCATCTTAAACATCTACACAAGCCTAAGATACTAATGACAGCAATGGTCATGTTAATAAAAATTCTCAAGTTTGGGGTTTGTTTCTCTGACACATAAAAGTTTGTTGCAGGTCAGGCCTTGTCCACACTGCCCCACACAATGGCAAATACACAGCTGAAGTACAATGAATGTATACCATGTACAACTAATTAATCAACTGACTGACTGTTGGAGGAACTAAAGGATGAGAAAACTCACCGGAGACCTAGCACTCCCTATCAGTGGACACGTACCAGCATGAAATAAGGCTTCAGGCTTAAAGAGGTTGACTTGGGGCAATTTACATTTATCTCTTGATAATGTTTGCTCAGGCCTGAGGCCCTAGGATACAAGATAAGCAAGAGCTATTTTGGTCCTCTGGATACTTAGGAGAACTGAGACTAAATTGGTGACCTCCCTCTCCAGGGCTGCATGTTAAGTTCAGCCTCAGTGTGGGTGTCCCCAGGTCCCCACACATATGCAACATCCAGGAAGAATAGAGATTTCCCTACAACCCAGCAGTACCTTTGCCGAAAGCCACTGATGCCTGAAAAGTGACGCCTTTCCTCCAAAAGGGAAAGTTATAATTTAGACTCAGCCACTTTTCTTTTCCTTCTATCTTGGGGGCAACTTTGATTCCTGGCTATCTTCCTCTACCTCAAGGAATGATACAGGACCTCAGAAGGGGCGAGAGAAGTCAGCATTCACTTAGGTAGAAGGCATGCCATTGTACCAGAAAGAAAAGGTGGACTGAGACCCCAGTTCAGTACCATTTCTATAATCAAAAATGACAGGGAGACACCATCCTTCTCTGGGGCTCAATTTTCTCATCTGTAAAACAAATGGCTTTTTACACTCAAGGATCTATGCACTCTTCAGATGTTATGATTTTGAACACCGTTGTTTTATTATTACTTCAGCAAATATGTACTCAACGTCTGTATGTTTTCTACATTACGTTATTTCTTGGGGGTGGCATTCTATCCTCTCCCTCGGGGATTCTTATCTTGTGATTCTATGCCTCCTAAGAAAGTCCACGAATCTTTTGATATTGCATGTGACAGTTTGCGGCTATAAGAATTTTTTTCTGGCAAAAAAAGGGGGTGCGGCTTTTATACCTTTTCCGTCCATATATGGGTCCTATAGGTTTTTAGCAGAACAGCAGAGATGTGACTGCTCAGCTGTCAGGGAATATTCTCCTAGCAGACCAATGTCAAGAGCAAGCACAACGCCCATCCCAGCACTATGTACTATATGTTCCCAGGAAGACACACCCAGTGACTTCACGGTTACGAAGATTTTAGGAACAGGATGACTCTTGATTTGAGATGAAGTCAGTGAGAGATGGGCTGCTAAAGGTAAGGAGAGTTTGGGAACCCCAAGCAAAAGCGTAATTGTGGTCAAAATATGCTGTGTTTTCAACAAAAGAAAAATATCTCTGGTTGCTGTAGAAATTAGCACTATCTCCAGTGCACTTGGGAGGGGTGGAGGCACTCCACAGCCTTTTTCTTTTCTACCTGTTTTCCATGAGTACCCAAAGTACTGGTTTCAAGGGAAAAACAGAGGTATTTTTACAGCTGGGAGTTGGCCCCCAAAAGAGCTGCTGTGTTTGCCAGGAGAATACTGGACATCCTGAACCTGTATCTATTTCTCAGGCTCCTTGGGGTGCCCCAGACCAGGCCACGTTCTGGGTAAAGACAGGTGCATCTGGTCCTTTCCCCATGGTTAACAGGGAATGATAGGTCCTAATAGGTGACTACACCATGTTGCTTTGAGATTAGTTCAAAATACATCTCATTCATTGATTTTAAGGTAAATTTAAAACATGTAATGACAGAGTGGAAGTTTTGCCATATACAGTGATGCACACATGTGAGAAAACATGTAGAAATTGAAGCCTAGGAGTTATAACTTATACAGTAAATGCTATTATTCAGAAATTGAAACATATGTGAGACAACTCATAGCAAATATGCTGACATATGGCACTGAAACCAATATGTCAACACTCACAAGTAAGAAAACATCTATAAAAATGCAATCAAGCAGAGTTCTCTCTTTGCATTTAGGCCACAAACGAGACCACGGCTGAGTATCTCTGGTTAAGCACTAACACACACCAGGATCTGCCTGCTTGCTAACATGCAGCGCTCCTGCAAATTCATACATCACCCATCACCAGCAGATCAAGGGTGCATTGATCTGTGCTTCCTAAAGTCTCATTTCCCACCACCTCCCCCCCTTCAGGTGGAAGGAAGTCCAGAAGAAAAGGAGAGAAGAGAGAAAGAAAGAAGAAAGAAGCAATGATCATTTGGTCTCTACAGAGCCTTGCTCAGCCTTGTGTGTGGGTATGAGCCTCTATTTGTGTGTCTGTGCATCTTGGCCATGTCACTTGAGCAAAAGTTGAAGGAGTAGAAGCTGTTTCTTCAGGAAAACACTACATTTAAAGAAGGCTACATATCTGCCCCTGCAGGGTCTGACACTGCCTATGGGCTTAGACAACCGTCCTACCTCTCACCCCACTCCCAGGCCTCCTACTATTCATCTGTAAGGTGAGAGGCTCCTATAAATTCAGGTTCTCCATTCTGTTGCAATTAGAATCAGGTAAAGAGCTTTTATCAAATCCTGGAGCTCCACCTTAGATAACAATCTCCGCAGGTAGGAAACTGCACAAGTATTTTAATAGCTCCCAGGTCATTCTAATGTGCATTCACGGAGGGTTGACAAGCTATGGTCTAGATGATCCCATACAATTCTAGATTACCCTAGGGGTCTCCCCCAGGGTGACATTCATGAACCCTTCTGGCTCTCAAACTTAACTTGCTCATCTATAATTCTCTTTCCATGATTCAGGGAGAGATCATAATCCTGAGGAAAGTCAATACACATAATATTAATGTTCTTTTTGCAGATATCCAATACATAATTTCTCTGATGTGACTGAACCTGGAAACTCCGTGGAAAGAGAATTTCATTAGAGAAAAGCTACTTGAGTCTTAATCCAGAATCAGTTTGCTCCAACTTTTAACATTTATATCAGCTTGATTATGTTGCTCCCCACCCATGACAGATGAAAAGCACAAATTGGAAAGTTAGTTTGGTGAAAAAACTGGTTATGTTTATTAACAGTGGTAAAGAAGAACTGTGGCATCCCAAGAGTGAGGAAGAAAAAAAAAAAACCTAAAATGATAGAAAAGCACAGCACAGGAACTAATGAAAAATCGTAGTGTGGAGCATCTGGTATGTGGGACAAATTGTGCTACCTGGTTTTTTCTTTTTTTTAATTGTTTGGGGTTCATTAAGGGTACAAAGAATTAGGTTACACTGATTGCATCTGTTAAGCAAAGTCCCTCTAATAATTGTGTTCTGCCCCCAAGAGGTGTGCCATACATGGTAAACCCCCCCATCCTCTTCCCTCCTTCCCTCCCTCAGCTAACTCGTTCCCCTGCCCCCCATCTTGAATTGATTTCTCTTATGTGGGTGTGTATTAGATCCTCTACTGGCTTCATATTAGAACTGAATACACTGGATTCTTGCTTCTCCATTCTTGTGATACTTTACTAGGAAGAATGTGTTCTAACTCTATCTAGGTTAATATAAAAGATATAAAGTCTCCATCTTTTTAATGGCTGAATAGTACTCCATGTAATACATATACCACAGCTTGTTAATCCATTCCTGGGTTGGTGGGCACTTAGGTTGTTTCCATATTTTGGTGGTTGTAAATTGAGCTGCAGCTCTACCCAGTGTTTAAAGACCCTGAAGATGTCTCTGTGTTATTCTTTAATAATTAAGGAGAAGAAGAGTTGACATATTGAGTGAGCTCTGCTTAAGAAAACAAGGCTACATGTGCACGTGCGTATATTTGCATATCTTTTCAGTGACTTTCTAAGCAAAGATTTCAAACTTTCAAAATCTGGAGGTTAACATAAGGCAATATTGTATTCTTTCATCAGACTTTTGAAATTAGCCCTGATATCTATAGCATTTGCCACCTAAAAATTGCTCCCCAGTTTTTTACTGGATAATGTTCACCCTGAATGTAACCAATAAATATCTTCAGAAATCCCAGAATCTGCAGATGGGCAGAGTGAGAAGCAGACAGGGAAAAATAATTCTCCTTTCCACTCTGAGTCAGGAAACCTGATCTAAAACTATTCAGCCACTCCCACTATACTGCTAATAACATCTATAGTTAATGAGAGGAATTCAGGCCTTAAGGAACAAGACTTGGTTTGAATACACCAGGTAGCAATGAATAAGGAATAAGCCCATAGTGGTCACTGACATTCTCACATCGTGGAGATCCAAGAGGAACCTGGGACTAAACAACAGAGAGACCAGACATGCTGCTTTGGTGACCATCTCCATCAGTTGCAACATGTTAATATGTCATGGTATTCCAAGAAGAGAAAAAGAGTGAATGGGAAACATTGATGCATGACAGGTGGTACCAAAACCTGCCACCTGGGAGGCTCCAGTAGCCAGAAGGGCCAGACACCTGGGGAGAGACACTGGCACCTTGCTGTCTCCTCCACACCACTTGTGACTGGTGAATTTCATGTGAGTCTCCAAGGCCTGAGAGTTCATTGGACAGCTGGCTGTAACTGCTGAAGACCCACTCCCTAAAAGTAAACATTGAGTTGCGGAAAAACAACCCCCTACAAGTATATAAACCCCTGAGCAGAGAGCCGGAGGACAGACTTCAGAGAGGGAGCAAAAGAGCTTGTTCCCCACCTGGGTTCTCTCTGCCAGGAGGTTTGGTTTTTGTAGTTTTTGTATTCTTTTGTTTCTGTGAATAAATCCTGTCTTACCACTGATCTGTGGTCCTTCAATTCATTCTTCCATTCGGGAGACCAAGAACCTGAAACTGTGGTATCAACATTAAGGAACTGGTAGACCACTACTCAGTAACTACCAGTAATCACCACAGCAAGTAATTATTCACAGTAACACCTCCTGATAAGACACTGCAGTTTTGCCTTTTAGATCTATTGAACTTAGGTGAAAGCAGCACTATATCATCTTGCTTTTCTATGACATGGAAATAATATTTTTCTTGAAACCAGAGGGTGAGGCCTCTGTTATATTTCTGAATCAAGGAAAGCCATGATCTTCCTACTGTGCTTGAACACAGCCTGTGACATTAGGTAGAAGATCTTGTGTCCATGAATGTTTCCTTGTCTTATAACCAAAGAAAGAATTATGACACATATATCTCAGATCTTAAGACACATTTTATCCCTAGCAGTCATCACTCAGGATCCCTAGACACATCCCTCCCCAACGCCATTTACTTTGCAGCAATGCCTGCATTGGTTAGATGTGAAGACAAGGGAACCATTGTTTATTTTGATGACTTCAGAAAATAATGTTGTATGTTAGAGAGCACTGGGTAAGAATGACATCAAGGGACTGGGGTCATTTCAGCACCTTGTGACCTCTGGCAGGTTACTCTCCCATCCAAACTTCAACATCCCCCTCTATAAAATTAGAGATATTCTGGAAAATCTCTAAGGCTCTTTCTACTAGTCCTGGAAACATCTGATTCTTGCTCTCATTACCTCCAGTGACCTCCCGTTGTCTTCAGGATCAAATCTTCCCAGAAAGCCCAACTGCTCTTCTCTTCCCATCTTCAGAAGGCCAAGGTTCTCATCCCAGATCCTGCTCTTGGTCATTGAGTATAATGAATAAGTCCTTCATTTTTCTTTAGGACAAATTGATCTCTTAATTCTCCTAAAATTCAGCCCTAAAACTTTACATCCTGTTTAAGAACAGTTTTTAAAAACATCTGTAACCACTACGGATAGTGAATTTTACAAAATGCAGTGCAATGGCTACAATCCTGGAGATTTTTAAAGAAGAGCTAAAGGCAGTACAGTTTTTCCCAAAGGAAAGGTGTTATTGGTATTCCCACCACCTCCTCCTTGTTTACCACCCCCTATTAACACTCAGCAACTAACATTTACTGACCCACCAACTTCCAAAAACCTGTTTTCTGACAGTAGTTACAGGAACCAGGGAAATGGCCAGTAATTCAGTTCTGACTCACCCCTTGTTACATGCCTAAGAATTAAAGAAAGAGCTCTCTTTACAATTAACATACCCTGCACTGTAGGTATCCCAAGAGCTAAAAATAACATATTCTCCATAATCCTGGGGCCCATAAGAAGCTCAACAGAGGGGAGGGAGAGAGGGTGGGAGAGAGGGAGAGAAATGGCATGCCATGAATCCTAAATAACTTCCTAATTGGATAATTAAAAGAGCTCTGGATGGCAGTTCAAAAGGCCTGGATCTGGTAGGGGCTTCACCACCTATTCAGCCATCTGTGTGGCCTTGGCTTGATCTTGTACCCTATATGGGCTATTTATAGGATTATAGATTTTGAAACCTAGTAGGCACCCCTTAAAATGTTATCCAATCTGTTGTTTTTTTTTTCAAACTTTCTCATGCATAAGAACCACCTAGGGAGCTTGATAGAACACATGGGTGGTCCTCTCCACCAGGGTCTCTAAAAAAGTGTGTTGGGGTGGGGCCCAAGAATAGGCATTTCCAACAAGTTCTCAGGTGACTCTGCTGCTTCTGTCCTGAGGCCATATCTGAGAAGCACTGATCTGGCCCAGCTAAGGTCAGCCAGAGCTCCAGAAATTAAAATCACCTGAGAGGGGACACCGACTACACAGATGCATCTACATTTTAAATCAGAATCTCTCTATCTACATTTTTCACAAACTCCTTGTATGATCGCAGTGGGCAAGAATCACATCCAGTCGCTTCATTTTATAAATAACAAAACTGAAGTTCAGAAGATCAAAGACAGAGAGTTCATTGTCATCTGCCAAAGGAAGTTTGGACCCTAAATACTTTGAGAACACAACTTTAACTCTATGATTTTCATGCTCTATGTAGCTACATTTCTCCCTGGTCTCCTTAGCCCATCATCCCCTCATAATGAGTGTCACGGAGACTTTCTTTATCTGGCCACCCCGGGTAGACCAGAAGGAGAATCCAACAGGGCCACTCATAGTTGGAAGGCTCTGGCTTCTTACAGCTCTGCTCTGTGTAGTTTCTAAATATAACAGGCAGGCAGACACTCTGAATAACTCTTGGCTGGTTTGGCATCCCTGGGATAAACTTTTTTTTTTCTCCTAGATTATGCTACACCAGGAATAGAGCCCTGAGGGGAGAAATTCCTCTTCAAAGTCAGAGCTAGATAACACCGTGTGTGGTATTTCAGGTTGTTCTCCTTTGGAAGGAGAAAAAAAAAAGGGGGGGGGGGCAGGAGGTAAACTTCTAACACCAGCCAACATCAAAAAGCATATTCATACTTTGTGTGGCCTGGAGGGAGTGGCCAGTAGAGGCAATGAACATGTCCTGGTTGGCAGGGGAAGAGCCTGGGGGACAGGCCCAGGTACTCTAGGTGGCAGAGGGCAGAAGGAAAAGTAGAGGTGCCAGCAGGTACTCACAGCTGCCCTGAGCTGGCTCTAACAGGAAAGACCCAAAGTCCAAACTGGGTGCACCACGCGCTCCCTGGGAGGTGGGCTCAGGGTCAGCTCTGCCCTCATCCCTCAGCCAGACAAGCACCACCTCCAGCATGCTCTCTGGGTCTAGCTGTTCCTTCCAGTGCGGGGGGATGTGATATGACCTAGAGATTGTCTAGAACATAAGCAGACACTGAAATCTACTCTCTCACATAAACATGAACCCTTCCTCCTCATTAAAGTCTTAACACTTTCTTCTTCTCTGTTAAGACCAAGACTCTGTACTTCCCAACACGACAGTATCTTTAAGTGGTGGAGATGGATGGGACCTTAGAGATCACCAAGCCCGGTCCTCTTGCTTTGCAAACAGTAACATTTTAAATGTCATCATTTATGAAGCCCCTTACTGTATGTCAAGTACTCTATATAATTGAATCTAATTCCTCTCCCAAACCTCCAAAGCAGAATTTGTAGATCACAGGCAATGGAGCAGAATCAGAGAGTGAAGAGGTGATGAGCCCCAAACTGCACAGCTATGAGTGTCAGAATTAGGATTCGATGCAGGTTTCTGGCTCCAAACCTATGCCCTACCCACAGCCAGACAGGAGGTGGTAGAGGAAGAGGCAATGTATCAGGGCAGTGTTTTTCAACCTTTTTTTACCTCACAGCACTTTTGAACCAACAGTTAAACTTCAGCAGCACACTTGAATTATGTTGATCAAAAAAAAAAGAACATAGTCATCATGCTTTGAATTTCTTTCAAAAATAATTTAACTACAGATCTTTAAAATCTTTTGCAGCATACCTAAGATCCTCTCATGGCACATCAGTTCAAAGTCACTGTGTTAGGGCAGCTGACCTGCCACCGGAGCTGCTGGAGCTCTGTACTTTTTAAGACTTGAGCCAAAACTTTATTTAGACATTCTAAATGCCCATAAAGAAATCTGTTAGCTCTCCCTCTTTCTCTCTTATCCCCAAAGGGAAAAAACAAAAACAAAAAACCTTGGACTTTTGGTTTCAACGTCACACAGGGTGAAGCCCAGCTGCTATTAAAACGGAGCTGGGAATTCCATGGACAACCAAGAGCTATTCTTCTACATGGGAATGTCTCCAAAGTGCTGGGAGCTCAGGGAAAGTGTGTAGTTTGGGAAAGGGTTAGGACCCTACATGTGTCCCCACACCACTGGGAAATGCACATCTCCCCTGAGGCTACTGTGAGGAATACAAATCAAAGCACAGATGTGTTTGTCTTATCTGTGTCAATGTGCACATGGTTTGCATGTGTGTGAGTGTGCATGCAGTTTGTGTATGTGAGTGTGCATGTGGTTTGTGTGCAGGTGTGCATGCGGTTTGTGTGTGTGAGTGTGCATGTTGTTTCTGTGTACATGTGGCGTGTGTGTGTGTGCGCGTGTGTGAGTTTGTGCATGCCTGCCTGTGCTCTGTGTTGGAGTAAGAGGCATCATGGTGAGAGAACTACCCCACAAGAAGCCCTTCCCCCATCTTCTTTCCAGAACAGGTTTCTCAAGTGCTACACTTTTGACATTTGGGACTGGACCGTTCTGAGTTGTGGGGACTTCCCTGAGCACTTCAGGATGTTGAGCAATGTCCCTGGCCTCTACCTACTAGAAACCAGCTGCACCTCCCACCCAAACCTGACGATCAAACGTGCCTCCAGACATTGCCCAAAATGCCCTGAGGTGGGAGTGATTCTCACTCCTGTTGAGAAC
>NW_003852407.1:7911480-7916038 GCF_000181295.1 Otolemur garnettii
TGAACCTTATAAACAGCAAGGCTGTGCCGCAAGCATCTCAGGGTGATCAGAAGCTCTCCAGTGGTCTAAGGTCTGCATCATCCCATCTTCTTTCTGGTCCTTGGACAGGCCACTTCCCTATGCATTCTGCTCTACTAATCCTTCCCTTCCTGACACCAGCACACCTGTTTCCCAAAGTCATCCAGCCCATTGGCAACTCAGCTGTCCTTGAACTTTTGTAAGTTCCATGCAGGCAGCAGGCAGATTCTGCACTAACTCAGCCTTCATACCTTCAGGGACTAGGGCAGTTCTCCCATAGTAAGTGCTCAGTCAATATTTCTGAACAAATAACTAGGCAAGACTTCTCAGGCAAAAAAAAAATCCAAACAAACAAAAAAACCCCAAACTTGTGAATAAGTACATTTTTAATAAATAATTTTTAAATAAACAAATGCTTTTACGGTTTATTTAGGTTATGTGTTTGTTCAGAGTGGTCTCTTTTAAGGAACATACATTTTTATCTCACCATACCAGCTGTCGACTTCTCAGCAGTAAGAAGTTTGGCCAAGCACTTGCAGAATCCCTAGGACAAAGGCTCTCAGCTTAAGCTGTGCAAGTCTTAAAAATCCCAATTCCCAGGCAGCACTGCCCTAGACCAAATAAACAGAATTTCTGGGGTTCAGGTCCAGGTATCCTAGTTTTTTAAAAAGTCTCCCATGTAATTCTGTCATGCAGCCAGTGCTAAGATCCCAGGCCTTCCAGGTCTGCGAATGAATCCTCAGAATCTATTTGAAAAAGCTGAGTGAATCTTAAATGGACTGGGGACAAAGCTGCCCATGTTAACTAAAAACAGCAAGGTTCTCAGCTAGGTGGCTTTACCGCATCTCAATATGACCACACCAGCCACTGTGGATCAGAAGGTCTGGTTGGCTTTGACTAATCAAAATGAAATATTAATGAATGTTAAATAAATAGTTTCTGCTCAGGAAACAAAATTTTGTAAACACCAGTCCCTGTGGGACTAATAAATTATCTTAGAGTTGCCTTTTATTTTTCAAAGTGCCCAGCAGAGGGTACGAACTGAGAAACACTTGCTGATGAACAATTTGATTTGGTGGAGAATTATTATTAATATATATGTTTTTGTCACTGTGTTGTTTTTAAGCTGAATGAAAAGTACACAAATTTTCCTTTTTGGAACAAAAGTAATCAAAAAAAAAAAGAGACTCTGACAGTGAGCATGTGGCTATTTTTTCCACATAAAACACAGCCTGGTCTTCCTGCAGGGATCATAGAACTATAATCTGTGCAGCAGCTACCAGGATTCAAAGGAGAAGTGAGAAAAATCCTATAATGGGTGGGGATTTGGTTTAAAGAATAGATCTGGGTAAATGACATCATTCCTGGGTTTGTCCAGTGAATTGGATCACACAGCTTGTCACACAATGACTTCTGACTCTCCTGGGGCCAGCAAAGCAGCCCTGGGGCAGGCCTTATCAGGAGGAATCAGTGTGGAAAAGTACTTTCTGAAATAAAACTAACATAAACCAGGCGTGTCATGGTCGGTTTTGCTACATTTCAGGAATGTGGGAGGGGAGTTTACTGGGCACACAGGTTGGGACAGACTCACTTTGCTGAAAGGAAGCACAGACTCTATCCCACTTTCTTCTTCTCTGTGAAGACCAAAACAGAGAATTGCCAGAAAATAAAATCTTCGGTTTGTTTTTAAGAAGACAAACAGAGTGAAATAGGAGCAAGAAAACAGAGTGGTGACCGACTACCCATCAAATAGGAACAGAAATATTGCCAGCATTAAAGGGACCCTCTGCTGTCCTGATGATCAGTTAGGTCCTGCCCTACTTTTCCCATATCCTTCAATAAACCAAATGAATTCAGATGCAAGGGGGCACATTAGTACTTGCTGCAACACAGCAAGGATACATCAATTTTTATGCAGCTTCAAAGTTTAGAACCCCAGAGACATTGAGCCGGAAAGTATACCAAAAACCACTTCATCCTTCATTTCACAGAGGGAAAAGTTGAGGATGGAGGAAGTTAAATGATTGATCTAAGGTCCCAAATCTATTCCGGAAAAGGGCTGAATCCCATGTTTTCTTCTGTGGGATCCTTTCCTCCTCTTAACCACTACCACTAAACAAAATTCCTCACAGAGTACATTGAATCTGCAGGAAGCAACACGTTCTTAACCGGCAATGTGTTTTAAAACAGGAGGAAATATAAGTTTCTTGGAGTGGGGAGTCATTCTTGCATTTAAATGATTACATCTACCACTGATGGGTTTACTCTTTAAATTAGTGCTCTGTGCTTGTCTTTCCCATAAACAATTCTGCTTCCTTCATATGGGTGTTTGTAGCAGAACAGACAACACCATAACAAAGTAGAAATACTGCAAAGATCTGGTCTTGAGACTCCACCCACAGTGATGTGGGCCAGGCCAGGCATCCAGGTGCCTGTTCTCTTCACTCTGCTAGTGGCCTCAGCCATCTAAAGTTAACACCATGACACCTTCCCCAGAAGCCTAACCCAGAGCCCTGGCTTAGGGAGGCGTGCACACACTGACGGGTCAGCGGGGAACAAGCCAGCTGCAGTACAGTGGCCTAACAACTGCCGTGAAATGACACACTGCCCCTGGACAAGTGCCTAAAGACATACCTTCTCCCTTCTGCCTGTCCCCTGCTGTTGGGGGAAGCAGTCAGAAAGGACACAGCCTCTCCTTCCCTCAGCCCAAGAGAAGCAGCTCCATTGCTCTCCAGCTGTTATCAGACCTGACTTTCTCAGGAGCTAGCTGGAAACTAAGAGTCTACATTGCTGCGGGTGAACGTCTTTCAATAGCTTAAGGGTTTTTTCCATTCAGTATCATCTAGGAAATTACTCTATGGGACCACATTTTATCTTTGACCTCTAAAGCAAGGCAGTATTCTTCCCTTGAAAAAAAAAAAGAAGAAGAGGAGGAGGAGGAAGATAAAGAAGAAGAAGATAAATTCCCAATAAACTAATGCATACAAGTCCAAGTAAGTAAAACACAGATCAGAAGGTCTTTATTTAAGTTATAAGACATCTTTTATTCTTCTTTTCTTAGAGAGCAATTTTCCTTTAAATGACCAACTTCTAAGGCACTGGGTTTTTTTTATTATTTTTTTTTAAGAATTGACTTCCAAAAACACTGCATGTCTACATATCTTTGCATAATGTGAGGGGTGCCTGCCCCAGTTTTTCTGCCATAATCGTCCTCTCAGTTTTGCATTTAGTCGGGGCTTCTGGGGTATCTTTCTGTTCCATCTTCAACTCAGCGGCAGTTTTCTGAGACAGAAAATGTTTCCTGTTTGTGGAGACTCTGAAAGCACTTCAGGATGACAGGTGCTATATAAATGAAATATCCTTCCAATTACTGCTACTGTACGATATTGAATTAAGCTATATCACCATAAGTAAGGAAACAAGCTTGTCTACACAGCAGCACCCTTTCTCATCCTGGTTCTCTTCTTGCTCACCTCCTCATAAATAAAATCATTCTTAAAGAGAGAAGTCTAAATTATCTTTGAAAACATGATTGTCTCCTGCATGTGACTACACACCCTCAGAATTAAACTGACAGGGCATCAAAGTCTGTAAACTGATTCACAGGTAATAGCTCAAAATGTTCTCTCTTCTTGGTACCCAGAGCATCTTCTGTCTGCTCTGCTAGGAGACGGTGAATTTAAGAGAAGGATCAAAAAGTGAAAGCTACTGACAGCCTGATAGGAGCATCTCACCATGACAGCTGATGGAGACGATCACATTTCCCCCGACAAGCAAAATTGCTTCAGTAAATCAAGTGAAAGTCAATACAACCCCTCCCTCCCCAAGTCCCATGTGGCTCTTCAATCCCAGGCCACTGAACTTGTTCTTTGGGGAGATGGGAAAGAAGCAAGGACCACATATTCAGGGAATGCTTAATTGATACCAAAAATGTTTCCTTTCTGTTATAGGTAGCTGCTCTATGCCAAAAGGAGCTGATGTCTTACAGAGAGATTGAAGGGCATTCTCTGTCCCCCATAGGTCCAACAAAGGGTCTTTCTACCTTGCCTGTTTCCCTTCGTCCTTACATTAAGGCACACTTGTCCAAAAGTAAGACCTCACAATTCCAAACAGCACATCTGCCCTTTGCTTTGGCCAGTGACTTCTGTTTATGGCTGCAGAACAGCACACACTAGTGCCATGATCAGGTAGTATGCAAAAAGATATAATTCTAAGGAAAAAAAATATAAAGAGCCTTTAAATCATGTGTCTGCATGTTTCTGTGTGCTAGAGCGTAGGTCTCAACCGGGACTGATGTCAATATTAACACCCAAAGCCTGGGATGTGTCTGTTCCTCATGTGAGTCAATAGCACATACACAGGGAAATCCCAGGATGCCAGCTCCATCTCTTTCAAAAAATTTGAAGAAGTACCCACTGAAAACAATTAGAACATTGCATTTTCAAGAAATAGAAGAAATGTTCTGTCATGGACTAGAAGTTGACATAGAGATAGGAAATAAAGGGTGGGACAAATGGGCACATCTCTGCCTGTCTCGTCA
>NW_003852407.1:7916300-7928188 GCF_000181295.1 Otolemur garnettii
GTAATGACTCAGCATAACACAGAATCATCAGAATGGGAGGCCTGAGCTTGTTTTCCGCAACTAGATGTCACCACCTCAGCTCCATCTTAGATCATCAGGCATTAGTGTCTCCTAAGGAGTGCACAGCCTAGATTCCTCACATGTGAGTTTGCAGTAGGGTTCACGTTCCTAGAGAATCTAATGCCACTGTTGGTCTAACAGCAGGTAGAACTTGGGTGGTGATGTGAGCAAGGGGGCTGTAAATAAACACACATGAAGCGTTGCTTGACAGCCCTCCACTCACCCTGCTGTGCAGCCTGGTTCCTAATAGGCCAGGGACCAATACCAGACCAAGGAATGGGAGTTGGGGACCATAGATCTAGAGAAAGAAACACCCCACGAAACACAGAAAGTCATATATGGAAACAGGGGAGGACGTTATAGCAGGAAACTCTTGAGAGATTGAATAAGAAAAGAGAAAGAACCAAAAAAGAGTTTACTTTGCATCAATACAGATAACATTTTGATTTAGGGTAGAGGGGTATTAGAGTACTCTTAAAGGACAATGACACCATCCTTTCAGCTACAAGCAGCTCGCACTGACAAAATCCAAAGCAGCAAAACCGTGGCATGTCATGAAAGACAGAGGGGAAAAGCCAGCGCTGATCTGTCCTTTTATGAAATCCTCCTTAGCCCTAACCTGAAGTGCCATGTGCTGTTGGGCAAGTTACATGTATATCTCAATAAAGAAGAGAAGAAACAAGACTCAAATCAACGGGGAGACAGGAAAATGATCTTAAACTGACAAGTTAATAACATTTGTTCTCTAACGGGGAGACGAAGGCTGACAAGTCCAGGGACCACAAAGTCAATAAACAGCTATATTCACCAGCAGTCAAAAATTTGACCCACAGGAAATCTCCTTAATGCTCAAAAAGAAAGCATAGAGCAAATGAAATGCAATTTGCTTCACACAGCAGTAAATAAACTATACAATTAAGAGGTAATCCAGGTGACATCCACTGCCTGACCCCGCCAAAAAGTTCCAATAACTGACAGATTCATATGGGTGATTGAGAGAAGCAAGGCCACAGAGAAAAGACCTGCAATGTCACATCTGAGGCTGATTTTAGAGGGAGTAGCCGTGTCCCCCAGGAACTTCAGGGCTAAACTAAAGTTTAACGGTCCCTTTCGGCCTCTGTCAGAGAGAAAAATCTCTGCAGTTTGACCAAGAACCTAACCCTCCTGTCACTGCCTGTGCTCCCTAGTGAGTGTGTGTGCACAAGTGTGTCTGTATGTTAAAATCCAAATGTCATCAATAAAAAATACTGAAAGTGCTCCTAAAATGAGCTTTCTTTAAAAATGAGTCAAACGAATATGGGATGATTAACGTCTGATATACAAAGTACATAGATTATAAAGTTCTGTTATTACAAGCTGAATGGTGTAAGCCTCAGGGATTTCCTCATTTCCGTTAAGAAATGCATTCAGTTTCACACAAATGTCTCAGGGCCGGTCCAGATCTTATCAGTAGTCATTAGGAATTCCCAGGTATAAATGTGCATAAATGTTGGCAGCATAATATCAAGGGAAAAGAATAATAAGCTAGGAGTTAAGAGACTGAATTCTGGTTCTAGTCGAATCCTTCGTTGACTATGTGATCTTGAGCAAGTTGTTAAATTTCTCATAAGATGTTTATTTCAGTCAACAAATATTAAGTTCTTATTATGAGCAAAGTACTGTTCTGGGTGTTTGATATACAATGTGGACCAGGAAAAACAGCTCTACTGGAGCTTAAATTCCAGCCTGGGGAGACAGGCAGGAGAACATAACCAAATAAACAATATTCACAACTGAGATGACGATAAATACTATGAAGGACATAAAACAGGTCAGTGTGACAGAGAATGATGGGGTCTGGGGACCTTAACTGAGAGACTCCACAAAGATCGTCATATGTAAGTGAAACCCCAGTGACTTGAAGGGGCAGGTTACACGCAAGGCCCCTGGGGAGGCACCGGGCTAGGCCTGTTTAACACATTAACTGCTGTATGAGTTGTATTTAACTCACACTAGTTTTGGGCCCAGGGCCTCGTGAAGTATATATAACTCACACATTTCTTGACCTAATAAAGCACCACGCCACCATGGGCAAAAAATTTTTCTAATATGGCAGTCAATGTGTTAAGGAACAAAAAAACAAGCAGTGCCCGAAGTCATAAAAACCATCCATGGCCAACTCCTCTAAAGAACGTTGTAAGGATGAAGACAAAGAGATGGAAATATCCTTTAAAAAAATGTAAAGCACTCAACAAAATCAAACGAATTATTAGAACCAGCAAGTTTTGTGACCTTGGACATGTTATTTCAACTCTTCCAGGCCTTATGTTCTGCATTTAAAATTAAACGGTAATAAAAATGCCTTCCATACTTAGATTATAAGGATTGCTGAAAGGATCAAATATGATGATGCATAGAGAGCACAAAACATTTGTTTTGCACACAGCTTCTCTTTAGGCCTCTGACTGTGTACTGCTGCTAATACTTTTCCATGTTGCAAAGTTACCATTACCTAGGATAGGCCTTCTGGGCATCCTTCTACTTTGTGAGTTAAAGAAATTGCATCTGAGGAGCTCCAAGAACATTTGATCATTTATGAAATTTGCATCATAAATATACTTCTCACGGACATCCTTCCTTTTCTTGTGATTTCTCACAGAGGGCAAAGCAACCCTGAATTACACTGGAAATACCTCTTTCTAGATGAGGACCCAGGACAAAGAGTCTTCTAAAGATAAGCCCTGACTCCTGGAACAAATCTCTGACCTTTCAGCGATCATAGTGGGTTTTCAATCTCAGCATATACAGAACAATTATTATCTGTCCAGCATAACATGCAAAATATCTTATAGTTGCTGAGTTTCTCCAAGTTTATGGAGCAATTTCAGAGTGCATTCTTTTATTAGAGCCCTTGAATAACCCTGAGGACAGTGAAAACAGAGATGAAGAAAGCAAAGTTAGATATAAAATAAAGACTTTTGTAGTTAGGCAATGAGTCTAAAATCCCAGAGATCTAGATGTTCTAACTCCAAGTCCAGCAATCTTTGAAGCTGACTAAGCTCCTTCTTGGTGAGGATATAATGAAGATAAAATGGGGTCAGGGGTACAAACACTGTTAAGACTTCTCAAGATGTAAACTATAATTATCCCAAGGACAAGGTAGCCTGGACATGCTACCTTCCTCTGTCTGCTCTTGTTCCCTGATGGCGTAGTGGTGTAAACCCATCTAGAATGTGAATGGCTGGAAGGTGAAGACCAACCCAGGATAGGTCTGCTTCCCCCAGAACACCTGGGAAAGCACACAGTAGGCCTCTATCAATCCTCATTGATGGATTGGCTGAAGTTAGCCTGAAAGATTATCTAGCTGGGTCCATGGGAACCACCCCAGTTTTTTAAAGAAAGGAACCCCCTCTGGGATCCCAGGAGAGGGAAAAACAACACACCCCACCTAGGTAATTTCCACATGGCCAGGAAACCTCATCTGATTGAGCACTCTTGACAGGGCTTTCTTTCTGTTTCCTCCTGACTTTTCTTTCCTTCCTCCATGAGGTAAATAAATATTTTAAGAAGAAAGAAAGCTGTGAGCTCCTTTGTTCTGTCTGATCTATGTATTGGAACTAAAGGACTATATATTTTCCCCCAAACCATTTTGGCCAGTAGCACACAAGCATTTCTTTAAAAAAAAAAAAAGTTTATTTTACATGTTGTGAATACCAGGAAATTCTTATCAAGATATGAAAGTTCAGTCTTGTTTTTCTTTTACCCTTTCTCTGTCTCTTTAAAGGAGAAAAAGAAGAAAACAAATTTCTTCCTTTATAATGAAATCCCTCTTTTCTGCTCCTGCCCTGCTGGAAGCAACCGGCCGCCTCATCTAAGTGGCTTGGAAGGTTCTGGTTGGGGTCATTCTGCATTCCTAACAGCTACTTCATTTTCCCTAATCCCCAGACCCGAAGGGAATAAAGCAATACCCCAAGATAAAGTAGGCGCGGTTCTCTGACATCCCTCGAGCAAAGGACATTTCATGACAGACTCAAAATGTTGAGGGCTGCCAATAGTGAGAGTTGTGTCTGATTTAAACAGTATTACAGTCCCTTAAGTCAGAGAATCACAAAAACCGGTGATTAACAGGCTTTCCTCAGCCTGACTCGTTCATTTTACACTTGAAGAAACAGGGTATCAAGAAGCCGCAGCTTGGCCCCGTTCGCTCAGCTTCTCCGGAGTGGTGGCAGGGTGAGACTCCAGACTCCTAGTTCAGTTCTTTGCATCATGGTACCATCCTGTCTCACACAGTATTTGGACATCAAGGAAAAACTTAATGGGAAAATTCTTTCAAGAGGGAAGTCTAATGAGGGCTTACACATTTCTTCATTCATGCCTTTCAATTTGGCAAACATTAATTGGGAGCCTTTTATGCCAGGAACCGTGGTAGGCAATAGAGATACATAAATGAAAAGGACGTGGCCCTTTTCTTCTGAGTGTGTGTGTGGGTGTGTGTGTGTGTGTGCAGGCGGCGGGGAAAGGGAGTCTGATGAAGCACAGCTTAACACTGTTGCTCTGCTGATAAGGGGCTTTGTTAAAAAAAATATCATGGTGGGAGTGATGCCACGCAGAAAACTGTGTGCCAAATCTTCCCTGTTTCTAAGAATTTCAGGTAGGTGAGCACATCCCTGCATAGCCACCTTCCTTACCCTGTAATCTGTTCTCCATATAGCAGCCAGAACAATTATTTAATGCAGCAACTAAGGTCAAGTCATCCCCCTGGTTAAATTCTTCATTGATTTTCTATTGTCCATAGTAAGAGGTCTGGAGGCCGTCAGGGCTGGCATGACTCCTACCATGCCCTGCACCCTTCCCTTCCCTGCCCATCGGGCTGCCCTCTCACTTTACCTGCCCTGAGCCTGTCATATTGGCCCTGGGCCAGCATTGGAACATCTCTCGCCTTAGGGGCATTTGAACAAGCTGTTCCTTTTCTTCAGAACTCTTTCTCCACCCCACCAGATCTCTCACCACCCTGCCCAAATCCCTGTTCTTCCTGGTTCAGTCCTCATGCTTCTTTCTGCTTGGACACCACTTCTTTAGGGACACCTTCATGGCTCCCAATGCTAAGTAAGAGACCCTTTATGTGCCACCACAGTACCCGGTATCCTCTGCCATACACTCAACAGCTTTATAATATTTCTTTGTTAAGGTCTCCCTTCCCCAGGAAACTATAACTTGATGAGGGCAACTATCATGTTTATTTTGCTCCTTATGGTGCAGGACTTGGCACACAGCCAGTTTTCCCTAACGACACATGTGGGTTGACTGGATGAAGGAATGAATAAATAGATGAAGGTGTGTAGAGGAACATTTCAAGAAGGACTATCACAAAATTATGATTGGGATGAAAAAGTTCTGCTGTGGATTTAATCAGTCAGTTCTAGAAGTCAAGAACAAGTGAACACACCCTAAAATCTGCAAAAGCTAAGCTGGGATAAAAATAAACAGTTAAGATTCATGATCCTAAAAAGCAATAGAGGTACATTTACATCTTAGGTACCCAACACATGAAAGGAATACAGAAATGACAGCACCAAAATGGGAAAGTGGGATTCAGCAGGACAAGCCCAGGGAGAAGGGTCAGGGCCCAGATCCTTAGGATCCAACTATATGTCTTCTTTATTTTGAGATGGCAGGGTAGCAGATGTTGATGTTTAGAATCTTGGGACCTTGGAGCAGGCCAGAGCTTTTTGAAACACACGGCTCATTGAGGGAGCTGAAGGAGCTGGGCTTGCCTGAGCATTTCTGGTTACTGAACACCCAGATGACTGCACCCCTGGGTGCAGCTGTGCTGGATGGGGGCAGACAAGCTGTGAGCTCCCCACTCCCCAGCAACTCTCTCTTCTGTAGTCCCAAAGTGTTGGTGGGAAAGTGCAGAGAGAGAGTGCCTGGGTGTGTTTCAGGGCTATAATTAAAACTTTATTAGACTATTAAGTCAAGGTGACAAAAGAAAATACAACCACAGAGAAAAATAGAAGGCAGGAAGCAGGAGGGAACGCGATTCTGAGCTGGGTGCAGCAGAGCAGAGAGGTGAGGCATTGGTAAAGGAAGGCAATTAATGTGGCCACAGAGGGGAAATCAGCTCTGACACAGACTCCACGTATGTTGCTAGGGTTTTCCTCAAAGCCTACCTCATCACAAAGTCTTCCCACACAGTTAGCCGTGAGCAGCTTGGATAAGTGTCCTTCTCTCTCTCTCTCCCTCTGTCCTGCTCTCCCTCTTATCTTCTCCTGCCAATTGCTTGTCCCCAGAGTAACCACTGACAGGTCATTATTGTTTAAAAGGAAAAGAAACTGCAAGACTCACCCCAGCCACAAAAGGAAACCAAGGCGTGCTAAGGCAGTTCATGTATTTAAACATTTGGGTGCATAAGGTGTATTTCTTGTACTCTGGGAAACCCTCCTCCAGGTTTTGGGATTTGGAGAGAGTGCTGTGCTCTATCAGAAGTGAATCTTCCCCAGCTCTAAGCACATTGTGGGGGCTCAGTACATGGCCCCCAGCTTACAATCCCCCCCCATCAAGTCCAGGGCTTTTGTGACGAGGACGGAGTATGTGGCGTATGGTGTGCGTTGCAAGAGAACAGAAGCTTCACACATCCTCTGCCTCTCTGGCAGGGCTGTGATTTTCTCCTGGTTGGAAATCTGGAAACCCAGCCTTCTCTAACCTGCCCAGTGACTCTCTGAAGTCACAAAAGCATCATTGTCCAGTCCTGTCTTGAGGAAGATTAAACTGCATTTAACAACCCAGAAAAGGTAATGATCTCACTACAAAATCAACACATAGCGGTGGCTGGGAGGCTGCTCCAGCAAATGCTCAGTGGCCACCCAACACCTCGGGCTCCTACCAGCCATTCACCCTTCTCTTTCCACCCAGCTGCCCAGCTCCAAGGCTCTGACCCAGTGACATCACCCCACATTGCACAGGACTAAATGCTCTGAGGCTAAGTAAATAGACCTGAGCGAGGAGTTCCTACAAGGGCTGCTGGGGTGTATCAGGAGCGGTCCGGAGAGATGGCAGGTCTGCCCCAGCCCTCGGACTGGAATGACAAATTTCACAATCCCACTCCTTCCACAGGAGCCCTCCTCTGAGCTAGCCTGAAAGGGAGAGGAACAGAGGAAAAAATTAAAGGGCCAAAAACTGCAGTAGGGCCAGAGAGAATGAGTCACTTAATGGAAAAGTATAATATCTTACCACTGCAATAGCCAACTTAAGAAAATCACATTTGGAGGCCAGAAAAGGTAAAGCAGAAACTTTTTGTTTGTTTGTGTTCTTAGTAAGAATGAGAATGATATGGAAAAAATCAGACGACAAAAGACAAAACTAAAGCGTACTGAGGAGTCAGGGCCTGAGAATTCCTAGCGGATGTACCATCAGGTGACACCGAATTCCCACTGATAAGCTCCACCTAACTAACTTCTCAGCACTAGGGCCAAGTTTACACAACTCGGGAAAACGGTGCGTGTGCGTGATGGGGGCCTCCCCTCCCCCGCCGCGCTCTCACAGCGCACTGAGGGGTCCGCAGGTCTTCAGGCTGAGAACTCGGGGATGACAGGGAGGCGGGTGGCTCTCCGCTCTCCAGAGGGCATTTCACTTTCCACTCTCAGAAGAAGGGATTCAGTGAGTGGGTCTCGTACAAGGCCAGCTCAGTATCAGCGCCTCTCGCCTGGAGCCAAACCAAACAACTCAAGTCTTGGCGCTGTCTCTTTGAGGGAACCGGGAGGGAGGGGGCCCTGGCAGATAAAGGCGCTTCAGAGAACATGCCAGCCCGCCCCTCGGCCCATCCACACACACAAGGAGCTTGATTTTCATGCCCCAGGGAATCTGTCGGTGAATTCCAGAAATTTGCTCAGTAAATACAACCGTCAGGCTCAGAAACGGGAAGGCAGCCCCCCGCCCCCGGCCTCTGCTTTTCCACAGAAAGTACTCACCCGTGCCTGGCTGATCTGATAGACAAATAACGTGCTGCAGAATTCAGACTTTTGTCATTGGCCCTCCAAACGGGCCTATTTCAGCTTGTCATAAGTTGTGTGAAAGTCAGATTTTGAATTTGGATTTCCTCTTTTGGCCTGTTTTATCAGACTCCTGAGACAGCGCCAAGCGCGAGCTGATGCGCAGCCCAGTCTACCGTGCATCCCTGCTTTCCTCCTTGACTGGTGGCCAGGAGCCGCCCGTGTCCTCGGTTTGCCTGCACGGGAGCCGGGGGAAGGGTAGTGACGCCTGCTCTGAAGGAAAGTGGACAGCTGCAGGTGTGCAGCACCACCCTGCACACCAGACCAGGGGATGGCAGCCCAAGGGCACACACTGCCCGGTGCCAAGGCAGGAACAAAGTCGGGCCCACAGGAAAGGCGCGTAACCATGACCACAGCGTCAGCCCCGACCTAATGCCCAATGCAGATGGGAGGGCTGCTAAGCAGCCAGTGTTGACTTTGAGTTTCAGAAAGGGACTGAGAGGGGTTTTGTCTCTTTTCTTTTAAGGCAGAGTCTGACTCTGTCACCCAGGCTAGAGTGCCATGGCGTCATCATTGCTCACAGCAATTTCACACTCCTGCACTCAAGTGATCCTCTTACCTCAGGCTCCCGAGTAGCTGGAACTACAGGCACCTGCCATAATGCCCTGCTAATTTTTCTGTCTTTACTAGAGACAGGGGTGGGAGTCTCACTCTTGCTCAGGCTAGTCTCAAACTCCTGAGGTCAAGGGATCCGCCCACCTCCGCCCCCTGGAATGCTGGGATTACAGGGATGAGCCACCACCCAGCCCGGCTCTGAGCTGGGTCTTCAACCTCACTCTGCCATTTACAGTGGTGGGATATTGTGCAAGTTTTTGAATGTTTTGATCCTTGGTGTCACTTGTATTTGGGAGGAGAGAGTAGACAGGGCTCCATGTGGACAGAAAAGCAAATCACATATCAGGAGAAGGCTGATTTCCAAGGAGACCAAAGTTATAGCTTACTTTCATCAGTCACATTTGGACCTCTAAAGCATTTCTGCCTGGGTTATCTCATTTGATCCCTTCTACCTCCTGGGAGAGAGCCTACAAAAGAACACCTGTCATTTTACTAGTGTCGAAACTGAGACACAAACAGGCCAAGTATAAACAGGCAAAATGTAAGTATAATGTCCAGAAACAGATCCCAAGGGTTTCTGACCCTACAACAAGTACTCTCCTCTATTAAAATAGCATGAGGCTTGGCGCCTATAGCTCAGTAACTAGGGTACCAGCCACATATAGCGGAGTTGGCAGGTTCAAATCGAGCCTGGACCTGCCAAACAATTACAACAATGACAACTACAATAAAAAAAATAGCTAGGCATTGTGGTGGGTGTCTGTATCCCAGCTACTTGGGAGGCTGAAGCAAAAGAAACGCGTAAGCCCAAGAGTTTGAGGTTGCTGTGAGCTGTGATGCTACAGCACTCTACTGAGGGTGACATAGTGAGACTCTGTCTCAAAAAAAAAAAAAATAGCATCAGAGCTGGGCATCTTTGAGCACATATGTGATTGGTAGGAACATCTAAGCCCTAAATTTCCCAGAATATTATCTCCCTGGGGCATTAAGGTGTTTTATATTTCTTTACTTTTTTTTTTTTCCTGGTTCAAAGATTAAAAGGCAAGACTTCTTTAGGCATAAAGGATAAGCCCAAATGGCACAGCTCAAGTGATAAATACGGGGAATTAGAAGGAAAGAGGAAAGCTTCTTAACACACACTTTCCAATTGCCCCGGAGCCTAGGAGCTTAAATATTTACCATGAAATTTCCTGTCCCTCTGGCTTCGGGGAGTTTCTAACTTGCTAGATAGAGTCTTATCCTGACAGTTCCACCTCACAGTGCCACTAAATGAAATGAGAGTAGATTGCGTCTGGTTTTGAAATCATATTTTCTTTGGCCTTTTAGGAAAGAAATCAATCTAGACTGGGTTTGAATGACCATCAGTATGGAAACCACGGCTGTGCTCTGGAGCACGGAGAAGGCTCCATGGCCTGATGTCGATCGGAAGCAGTTCAACGTGAGCCCCAGGGTGCCCCATTCAGCCATGGAGGAAGGCAGAGAGAAAACATGCCAGGAGCCAAAGTGCCCCAAAGACAAGAGCTTCTAGCGTGACATGGGGCCTGGACTATCAGTCTGTGATGGGTCATAATACCCTCCTGTTCCCAGCCAGGGCAGCTGCACATGGCGAGCTGCACCTCCCGGCATCACAGGAGATCACAGAGAGCTCCCAGGAAACAGCAAATAAGGTAACATGGCCTTGTTCAGATTAAGTGTCAGAGGGCGGTGAAGGGATAGAAGCAGAATAGGGTCGGTCAGAAAAGCAGAGGTGATCACAATTTAAATGGTTTAGATAGAAATCAAAGTTCCAAAAAGGTGCTCTGAGCAGGGGTCTACCCAAGACTAACGTGTGAGGTCACTCAGACCAGATCCTGGCTTCTCTGGGCCATCAATCCATCCGCACAGGCAATGGGCGAGACGGCCTTTTACAGTCCCTTCACGTCCCTCCCAACTCAGGTCGTCTCATCATTCTGCATCCAATCCCTCTGACTCAGTGCCTTTCAGTATAACACAATCCTAAACTGACCTACCTGTGAAAATTGTGACTCGTGCTGGGGTTGAGTGAAGAATTTCAGATGTTAAATAAAAGTACTAATGAAAAGAGAGGTCAGAAAATAAAACGGACACAAACTATACGTTATTCAAGTATTGGAACCAAGGATATGGAGAAAGATGACAGTGAAAGTAGCCAAAACTCAAGTGCAGTGAGAGAGGGAAGGGATTCTCGATGTTATAACCCCATGCTAGCTCCCTGGCAACCTTCCTGACTTGCCAGGCCATGTCACTGTAGCGCCTCCCACATGTTGCTAACTGCATGTATCACACTGAAATATCCATGTTGAGTTAGCTGCCTGTGTCTCCCAGAAAATTGTGAGCTCTTTGAGGACAGGGAGAATATTTCATTCAACTTTGTATGCATGGGACCTTGAAAAGAACCTGTATAAATTAATTGGTCAAAAACCATTTTAAACCAGTAAGCATTAAAAACTATATCCCCAATAGCAATGTAAAGGGGGAAAAAAAAAGACCCAGGCCAAAGGTTAAAGGTTTTAATTTCTGATGAGAATTTTAGTAGCAAGGCAAGGTGTACTGATTTCAAAGTATCATCATTCTCAGAGTTTTCATTAGCATTTTAAGAAAAGTAAAAAAAAAAAAAAATCTAAATTTACCTTTAGGGACACTGCTATTATCCTCCCTCCAAAACATTATACCAACTTTAAAGTGATTTGACACAGAAAAAGATCCAAATAAAAATGCAGAATCCCATAAATCTATTGCTAAATACCAAGAGGCTTGTGACTCATTCAAGCTGGGCTGCTATAGTCGTTTGTCTCCATGCCAAATTGTCAAGAGTGTGAGCTCTGGGATCAGATGACCTAGGTTCAAAACCTGACTTGGACCCTTCCAGACTGTATAATTATTTTCAAGCTGAGATTGAAGAATATCTTCCAGAGTGTCTGTAGAGGAATTAGATTCGATGACCCCAAATTACTTCCAACTGCAAATTCTCATAATCCCACGTGTTCCACCCTACCCACAAATCATCTACTGCCCGGTCACATTCTGCATGACAACACTCGTTAATCTCCTCCATATGTCCCAGTTAGTGACCACCAGCTACAACAGTGATTCTCTACTGTGCGGGCCAGGAAGGGTAAAGCTCAGAGATGGGTCATCAGAATTTCTGTGTAGATGTTTTGTAAGATGTATGTGTCTAGGCCCCCTATGCAAACATACACTCACACACACACACACACACACACACAC
>NW_003852407.1:7928218-7931384 GCF_000181295.1 Otolemur garnettii
CTCACACTCTTTCCTGGAGTATAAGCCTAAGAATAAAGGTCAGAAATGTACGTTCCAATGAAGTTCTCAGATAAAATCATTTTCCAAGGCCTCACCTCTCACTTTGATGGAGACTCCCCTGATTATGCCGCAGTCCGTGCCTACATCTTAAAGAGGCAAGAAACACTGTCATAGTCTTAAGAACAAAATCTTCAAAGTCACAGCCTCGGCCCATAGTAAACCAAACACACTTCTAGCAGGAACTGGTGCGTAAATCTTAGGCCTCCCTTCCTCCTTCTCACATTTCCCTTCAATAACTATGATCTACAACTGGCTCAAACTTTTGTTTTCAATCTGATTCAATGACCATGTTGTCCCCAGGCACCTATAGGTGGTTGTGGCAGGAGAAAGGAAGTATGTTAACATGTCACTAAGGAGCTGTGCCCTCCACCTCATGCCAAGAAAGAAATGAACACACACACACACACACACATACTTAGAGAGGGAAGAAGGCGAAGAAAGAGTGACAGAGAGAAGGAAGGATGGATGTTAATCGAGTAGAGCCCCCATACTGACCACTTCCCTACACTGACCACCTAATTCCATAGACTGAACATGCACTACATGTACATATCACTGCAGTACGCCTCATTCCTTATGTTGATCAGTTTGATCACCTCTGCATGTTGATCAGTTTGTTAGAGTCCCTTGGGGCATCAACTTGTAGAGGTCCACTGTACTTGGATTCTGAGGTATAAACCTACGCTAAGATTCTTCAGCTAAGGCCAGGTGAGGAGGCACACGCCTATAATCCTGGCACTCTAAGAGGCTGAGGAGGGTGGATCAGTTGAGCTCAGGAGCTTAACACCAGCCTGAGGAAGAATGAGATCCCTTCTCCACTAAAAATAGAAAAACTAGCAGGCATTGTGGCGGGTACCTGTAGTCCCAACTACTCAGGAGGCTGAGGAAGGAGGATCCTTGCAGCCCAAGAGTTGAGGTTGCTGTGAGCTATGATGATACTAGGGCACTCTACCTGAGGGTGACAGAGTGAGACTCCATCTCAAAAAAAAAAAAAAAAAAAAGACTCTTCAGCTAGCTCCAGATATTCTGTCTGCAGGGCTGCAGTGGTTGGAGTGGGGTTTTGCTTACTTGTTTGTTTGGGTTTTGAATTTGGGTTTCAATCACTTGGGAATGAGCCCTTAAAGAGACTCCAAATACCCCAACGACTAATTCTCTACGTTCCAGGAGCCAGAAGAAAATTAATTTCTGTTGATATGGCAAAGATGGGTTAAAAACCAAATCTCAGTGTGCTACCTGTTGTGGACAGGGGAGGTGCCCGGCAGACCCCACAGTTCTCCAAAGCACTGCAGTGCCTGCTAGGTCTCCTCTTTCCTTCTTTATGCCTGCCTGTGAGCCAGCCTTCCTATGACACCTGTAGGGGCACGCTGACAACTGAGGCCCAAGGGGGTAGAGCCAAAGCCACAGAGGCCCCCATCTGTGGGCATCCTTCAGTTAAAGCAGTGGTTCTCAACCTTCCTAATGCCGTGGTCCTTCAAGACAGTTCCTGTGGGTCGTGACCCACAGGTTGAGAACCACTGAGTTAAAGGAAGATGACTCACAGCACAAACACCCCTGGCTAAAAAACCTACATGAGTCCATTCCAAGTAGCTGGGAGGCCCAGGGGTACAGGGAGTATGTTTCTGCCTCATTCATTTTTTCTTTGTCACTACTGTAGCTCTTAGGTGGGTAGTTATGAACCCTTACTCAACAGAGGTTAAGTGGGGGGAGAAGGTGAGTACAGCAACAATCCAATCCAGGGATCCACATGGACAAAATATCTCTGGTCTTCAAATTAACTGCTCTACACAAAAGGGCACACTTCATGCTTTCAAAAGTCTAAGCAAGTTCTGAAAATACTATAGAATAAAAGATCCTTTCATGTAGGAGATGACTTAAGGAGGAATCCTCATGTTTTGAGGATTTACTCTCTGCCAAATCTCATTCCACAAATTTCTCTCTATATCACCATATTTAATTCTCAAAATGCCCCCACAAAACCCATTAAACAGATGAGAAAACTGAGGTGGAAAAATATCAAGGAACTTGTCCGAGGTTGTGTGGTACTATGTGGCAAAACTGGATTCAGAACCTTTGGTCCAAGTGCAAAGCCTATAGGTTAAGCACAGCACATAGCAACCTGGGAGGACAACCAAGAACAGAGGTATCCTACTGCCCAAGAGTGGAATTTTCCTTTAGTCCTGGGGTTACACTCTTACGAAAATACCCCCAGGACCTGAAGAAGCCTCAGAGCCAAGAATGTTCCCCTCCCTGACAAGCACCCGCATTCCCAGGGATGCGGTTCCCAGTCCCCGCTGTGCCAGGGCAGGACTCCAAAGGAGGGGACATGCACTCCAGCCGGCGCAGGAGGCCCAGCCCTGCACTCCCCAAGCAGATGTGAGTCCTCGAGGTGTTTTCTTTTCCTTTTTTTATTTGAAGAAAAAACAAAACTCTCCACACTCCCTGCATGCGAAATGGCGCTCGTGCTGCCGCCAGACAATAATTTTACAGTCACACGATGACCCTTTTGCAGAGAAAAGAGGAAAAGCCTGCACTCTGCCCAATCCAAACCCAAGAGAGCCAACCTTTGGAAAAGCCCAGGTCGCAGAAGATCAAACTCACACACGGAGGAACAACAGGAGGTTGGGGAGGCTGGGGCGGGGGAGAGGACAGAGAAGGAGGAAGCATAAAGTTTAAAGGTCAGAACAAATGTCAACCTAACACCAGTACTGTATGAACAGCACACAGCCTCACTGCTAGACAAATAAATGCAGCCGGGGAGGCAAGGTATCAAGAGGTTTTATTAACTCTCTTTCTGGAATCGTACACATAGGAAGTCTGTTCCATCATATAAGCTGCAAAGCACAATATTTATCCCTTGGGGGGAGAAAATCACAGAGCTGATATTGAATCCACAACAAAGGGCTTCTCCATTCCCTTCCCAGCTGGCCACTGTTCTTGCTGCTCCCCTCAGGGGCCCGTGAGCAGGAAATACCCACACAGATTTTGATAAGAGTGGAGAGGACCACATGCTGATGAGAATGCAGGACGCAGGGCTGCCTCCACTTTCTGCCGGCTCTTTCCCAGACATGGCGTGGTCCCTCTGAGCCCAGCAGAGGCCTGAGATGAA
>NW_003852407.1:7932115-7954775 GCF_000181295.1 Otolemur garnettii
CAGAGCTCCCTGACTTCTGTAGAGTTATCCTCTACAATTGAAAACTTTGGAAGATAGGACTAAACATCTTTGTGAACTGTTTCTAAAGAACTAAGGCTAGACAATGTTTTGCTCTGGCAAGTGCAAACAACAAAAATACTGTAGCAGGAGGTATTTATCATCTAACTTCCAAGTGCAGAAGATTAAAAAAAATGGAAGTCCTAACAATACTGAAAAAAATACCAAAATTCAAGACTGAAAGAATAACTGAAAGGTAATAAACACATGAAAAATGGGTTAGAAAACTATGCCCAATACAGCAGGTGGACTCAGAAGATGCTGAATGTCTAACTGATCAAGAGCCAGGGGAAGGCGAGGACATTAACCCATCATCGCCCCCAGGATCAACCCTGGACTAAGCAAGGAGGGCCTGCTCCTTCCTGAGAGCTCCCCATCAACACTCGGCACCTTTTACTACGGCATTTCATTCTCTCTCACCTGAACATGCTGGACGGAAGGTCTTCACGTTCATTTTCCTCCATATCCCCCACAGAAACTCTTCTTGTCAACATGCCAGTAATCAGTTATTGGTATTTCACTTTGAATGTAAGTCAGTAATATCTTTCCCATGTAATGTGCACTGTGAGCTTCATTTCTCAAAGGAGCTGGGAGGCTGGGAGGGAGAAAGTGAGAAAGAGCATTTTCTTCTTCCTTTTGAAAGAATTTCAGGATCCACTAGGAGTCTCTGGATAGCTGGGTTGGGAGTGAGCATCCTGCCATTTCCGTAATCAAATTTCATTGCCACACACAGATTAGTGTACCTTTGACACGGTCTAGATGGTGTGTAGGCACGCAGATGGTGTCAGGTCCCAATGGAAAGAAGACCCTCGCCACAGCTGAGTGTGTATGTATCTAAAGATGCTAATTAGCTCTCAGCCTCTTCCACTCCATAACAACAGGAAGGCGGCACTTCATGAACTTCTATGTAACACAAGAATGGAAAGAAAATTGAGTTTTGTGCCTGTGGTTTCCTGTTGGTTTATTTGCCCTCGATTTTCTAGAAAGACTCTTTCCTAGGAAAGAATAAAACTTTTACTTCTCCGCTCTGACTTCTCATCCAGTAGGTCCAGGCTATCTTCCCACTACCTACTTCCAGGCACTGAAGACATCTAAGGAAAAGGAGAAGAAATCATTGGGAAGTTTAGAGTCTCTAGGAGAACTTGGATGAATCAAGGCCATCAAGTTGCGTCTCTCCGTAAAGACACATTCCCAAGAAATAACCATCCAACAATCACAGAGATTAAAAAGTTCACTTTGAAAGGACCTTATTATTTGAAGAAAATATCAGGTTGTTGTCCTTTTTCACTTCCTAGGAACTTGCAGTTGTTAGAACAAAGACCAATATCAAACCAATAAAGATCAATAAAGAACTAAAAAATGGCAGTTTCAGGCTAAGTCCAAAGTTTTCAAAGGTTGAGCTGTTGGAAATAAAAACAAAATAGTACAAAGACAGAAAATGGGCACGTGTTCAGTTAGAAGGGCTCCAGGCTCCCGGGGATGTATCCAACGGTTGGACCCCTTGAATCATCATTGGTGAGAGTTTGTTTTCTGGACCAGCTGTTTTACCAAATCCCAGACACAGCATCCTCACCGGTTCCCTGGCTCAGCTCTGCACATTTAGTTGTCCCTCCAGCTTAGCTAACCCCTCTCTACCATCCTAGTTCACCTCCCTCCTCTGTCACTGAAAGAAAGTCACTGAAAGAAAGCAGGTGAGCTATGCCCAATAGGCCCCAATGCCCCCCTATCTTAACACAGATGTTACAAAGAGGAAAGAGTCTATCAGCCTGTCCTCCCCTCCAAACCTCCCTGTGGCTAAGGAAAATGATAACAGCACAAGAAGGCTTTGTCTTATTACCAAGGGTTTCCTCTGGATTTTCTTAACCAATCAGGGGCGACTGTCAAAATAACAAAGTCTTCAGTAAAATACATCTCTTTATATACTTTACACAATTCTTCCAACAATTCAGAAACTATGGGTTTCTTGCATAATTCATTGTCTGATATGGTTAAGCAATAATCACTGTAAACCCACTAATGGGAAACTCAAATCTCCTTAGAAGAAAAAGAACAAAACACCCAGTAATTACCAGAAAACTTGGTAAATATGAACAAAATCCTTAGCTAGTCTTGACAGATCCCTAATGGAGCAACTTGTATTGTAACTAGCCCAATTCTTCCAAAGTAGAGAAACAATTATGGAAGAATTAAACTGAAGGAAGAGAATTGAAAACATTACACCCTCTCCTAAGCTCCGTAACACACAACTTAACACACCACACACGTACCATACACACACACCACAGAAGTAGTTCCTCATGTTTAAGTATTTGTATATGTGTGAGTGTTTAAAATACTTTCAGAGAAAACTTTGTTAGATCCTAATATGTGAAATAGATAGCAAGCAAAGGTCCTGTGTTTAGAGTGGAGCCAGAACAGATTTCTACCATTTAGCAATCTCTTGGCAATCAGCATTGGACTCTGAGGCATTAAAGGCTCCCAAGTCACAGCTTAAAGATCACCAGTCCAGACTCTACAGGAGTTGACGAACACTAGTTGGGTTCTTCTTCATAGAAGAGGGTTTACTGACTTTACCACTCATTCTAAGAGCCATTGACTGAGCACCTACTATGTTCATATGCAGGGATACCAAGAAAAATGGCACATGAATCCCGATCCCAAGGAGCTCACAGTCTAATGGGGAAAAAAAGTCATCAGAATTTTCCAAAGCATGACACCAAGCAATGAGATAAAGGTAGTCACAGGATGCTATGGGGTTACAGTTTTCATCTCACCAATAATTTGGGGGACCATATTTCAAAGTAGATTATCCTTTAATTCAGTAGTTTTGTTAATTCTGAGGCAAAAGATTGGCCAGCTGAAAAAAGTGAGTATATTTAAGGCTTGTTTGAGACCAACTCAAGAAAATCTGCTGTTTCATTTTATCCCTACTTACCATCCTTCCTGCAAATAAATGATGATGCCAATTTTTTAAAGATAGAAGAATAGCCAAATTTTCACACTGTCTCAAACAGAGGACATCTCTCCCAGGATCACAATGTTGCAGATGATACTGTGGCCTACACTGACACTCATCACAAAGATTAAGGTTACATTTAATGCAATTTTATAACATATATATACATATATATACATATATGTATCTCAAACATTTCATAGAACCATTTTAGGGAAGTAAAGAGTTCCTAAATTGGCCAGACACGATAGCTCACATTCTGGGAGGCCAAGATGGGTGGATTGCCTGAGCTCAGGAGTTCGAGACTAGCCTGAGCTAGAGCAAGACCCGTCTCTATAAATAACTGGGCATTATGGCAGGCACCTGTGTCCCAGCTACTTGGGAGGCTGAGGAAAGAGGAATCCTTGAGCCCAAGAGTTTGAGGTTGCTGTGAGCTGTGATGATGCACTTTACTGAGGGCAACAAAGTAAGACTCTGTCTCAAAAAAAGAAAAAAAAAAGAGTTCCTAAACTGAATACCAGTTTGGCAATTTGAATCTGTTAGTTTCCATTCTTATGCTGAACTAGAAACCCTTAAGTTTGAGGTTCTAGTCATAGTTGGTGACTCTTCTAAGAACAGAACAGTTTCTGATAAGTAGATTTGATCTTCCCTCGATAATGTAATTTACTCCCACATAACCTGTGGAGTCTTTAATAGCTCCAGAATTCTATTTTTCTTTGTGGTCATATAATGCTGTTATTTAAGGGAATGAAAGAAGAAAACACTCCACCAAGGAATAACGGAGTGCGGGACCTTGGGAAGGAAAATGACGGCCTTGCAGAGGCCACATCTTTGCTTGAGCACCCCCAGGAGAGGGGCCTGAGAAGGGCTACCTCCCAGGAACCTCCACTCCTCATGGACAGCCCTTTTAATTTTTTTTTCAAGGAAAATATGTTCTCAAATTGATCCGAAGTTCTGTCTCCCCATAACTCTTACCTATCAGTTCTAAATTTTCTCTGTGAAACCCCACGGATCTGAAATTCTCCCCTTCCCAGGGGACGGGCTTACCTTACACACAGGCTTCCGGAGCTTTCTCCACTTGAAGGAAGCCCCACTGCTCTGAAGGACTACAATAGGACAATACTCCAAGACGTAATTTTTAGAGATCACCATCCCTTTTAATTTTTTCAACTATGGCAAGAGATACATACATAAAATTCACCACCTCAACCCCTCTGAGGTGTACAGTCAGCAGGAGTAAGTAAGTGCATTCACATTGTTGGGCAACACTCACCACCATCCATCCACAGAACTCTTTCATCTTGCAAAATGGGAAATCTATACTCATTGAACAAGAACTCCCCATTCCCTCTTCCCCTTACCACTAGCAACCACCATTCTCCTTTCTATCTTCACAAATTTGACTATTCTAGATACTCCTTTGTGTGAAATCATGCACTATTTCTCTGCTTGTTTCACTGAGCACAATGTCCTCAAGTTTCATGAATGTCATACGATACATTCGAATTTCCTTCCTCCTTAAGGCTAAATGATATCTGATATTACCATTCCCTTTTACAGATGTGAAAAATCAAGGCTACAGGTTGAGAACTCTCCTAAAGTTATACAACCAGAGGTGAAGCCTGGCCCATGGGTTTCCAGTCTAGCACCTGGCCATCTACCCCTCTCTATTTTCCAGATATCCTGCGTATTTCAACATGGACTGAAACCAAACAGTAAAGCTCCTTTATCAACTTTCCCCAGGTAAAGAGCTTATCTTGGTCTTCCAAGCACAAGAACAAGATAAGCACACACCCCCAGTGGGAAGTAACTTTCAGACAAAAAGGAGTTTAGAAGCTGAGAGATTGCCATTCTCAAGATCTGAGCACTGGCCAAGGAACCTGAATAGGAAGCCTATGGATTTAGTCCTACTGTGAGCTGGCTAATAAACACCACTTGCTTAAGTATTATTTTAATTACTTTATAATCATTTATTCTGTTTGATTTTGAGGGGCCAGCAAACTGACAATTCTCTTTCTTTTCTAATACTGAAACTTGAGTTCCTATAGCAGGTGGCAAAGGGAGGGTGATGCGTCATGGATATTTGTTTGTTTTTATTTATTTGTTTAATCTGAATATGTGTTGCTGTCTCCCCTACTGAGAAATAAGGAAGGGCATAATACGGTGTAACCAGAGTACGGCTCAGTCATTCCTTACAGCTATTACTTCTTAATAAAGAGTAGCACTTCTGCAAGGGATGAGGTTACTGTCAGAGAGGGCATGATTAATAATGATTAATTTGATCTGTGCCAACATAAACTGGATCCGCTATCCACTAAATAATTATTCTGTAGCCTGGATACCATTTCCACAGGGTTCAGAGAAGTTAGTGGCCATTTATCACATTAAAACAAAACAAAAAAGCCTACATAAGCAAGAGAGGATAAAATTAGAAAACATCACCAAAATAAAGTCAAATGCCTTCACATCCACCCACAGAATGCCTGTTTCAAGCTAGAAACAACAACAATAACAACAAATCCCTATTTTGCTGCCTTGTGCCAAAGAAAGAGAAACAGAATCGACTGGATGTGTACACTTCTCCAAGCAAACAAAAAGAGCCAGGCCTGACTTCCTTCTCAGAGAGGGAAAGTACCTCTACCTCCTCAATCCATCTTCATTCTTGTAGCTAAGACATCAGCCCCCATCCAACACTCAAGGAAACTGTGGTTTGCGACGCTCAGGTGAATTTCCTAAAACCACAGAGCGTGTTTACAGCAAAACTTGTATTGACCCAAGGCTTTCACATTAAGGACTTTCCTTCGCCATGGCCTTTAACAAAATTCATCTCCAGCCAGATCCCAACCAGGACTGTCTCCTCTGAGCTCTATTTTTAAAGGGGATTATTTCATGGATCATTTTACAAATACTTGTTGAGCACACACCCTGTGCCAAGCATTAAGCTCTAGGCACAGGATACATCACGAGTGGAACAAAGACCCTGCCCTCAAAGGGCCTGTACTCTAGCAGAGACAGGCAGATAATAAGCAAATAAGCAAATAAAATACATTGTACATCATTGAGACATATACTCTAGGTATAAAAATAAGGCAAGTCAGGAGGAACAGGGTAGGCAGATGGGGTAGAATCTGTAATTTTATAAAGAATAGTCAAGAAAGGCATCCACAGGTAACTGATATTTAGGAAGAGTTCAAGGGCAAACCTTGCAGCTATCTAGGGGAGAGGCTTCTAGGTACAAGAAACCGCAAAAGCCAAGTGCCTGCAATAGTTAGGACTTACGGTATCTCGTAAAGTGGAAAAGAGTGAGATGCGGCCAGACAGGACACAGGGGCTAGCTCCCTTACGAGTGTCCACAGGCCACTGTGCTAAGTTGGCTTTTGCACATAATGAAGTAGGAAGTCATTGGAGGGTTTGGAGCAGAGGGGCGTCCAAATTTGACTGATGTTTTAAATGATCATTCTTGCTACTATGTGAGAAAAAGAATGGCTATATGAGTTTGGAGCTCAGTGGATAGAGATAAATGGTCCAGGGTAGAGTTAAAAGTTTGGCAGTTTCATGTGTGTAAATGATATTTCACACCAGGAGAAAGGACAGACAGAGAAGAAAAGAGGCTGGAAAACTGAGTCCCGAAGCACTTCAGTATTTAGAGGTCAGGCAGATGAGGAAGGAAAAGCAAAGGACTCAGAAAAGGAACAGCCCGGGAGCTAGGGGGAGAACAGAGAGAAAGTGGTGTCCCAGAGACAAAGGAAAATGTTTCAAAGAAAAGAGAAGAACTAGCGTATCAAATGCAGCTGCGAGGTCAGAGAAGAACTAATGGTATGAGAAGTGCAGGGATATCTCTCCAAAGATTATTTAAATTCTGGCTTTCACCATATGTTAGAAGAGCACTGGAGAAAGGGTTTCACAGCTTTAAATGGCCACTGACATTTGCCATCTCTCCTGAGTTCCCAAATTGCTCCCAGCAAGTGTTTAGAAAGTCAACCTCAAACACACCAGCTCTATACTATAGCTGGTGATGCTTCTTTCCACCTAAGGGATGCAGACACCTCCATGGCACTCACCTCCCTGTTCCTCACCACATGCCAGGAGGCTTGGAGGGAGCAGTTTGCCTCTTCTTATCTTGGAGATGAAGACTCCAGGACACTAATTTGGATTCTTCCTTTAGGTGCTAAGCCATAGTGGTCTGTACCATTACTATACTCCCTCTGCCCATCAAAGTTTCACTTGCGAGACCTTGCATTCAATGTCCTCTCTAGCTTACTATTTCATTATCCCAACTATTTACTCCAGCCCACGTAGTTACTCACTGTTCCCTCAACACCCAGAGCAATTTTTACGCAGAGGCTGGCATGCTTCCCTCCTATCTCTGCCTATTTCAGATAATTTTTAGGTCCAGTTAATTTTGTCAATGAAGATTTCTATAAATGAGGCTCCTTCAAAGTCCAGAATAATTTCTGCCTTCTCTCTTTTCTCACATAGCAATTATTCCACACATAGTATTGTTTCATCCTGCTAATTAACTTGACATCTTTTTGATGGTGGGCACTAAGACTTCACCACGTCTATATTCTATGTATTACTTGACACCGTGCCTTGTTCCAAATAAGTATTCAGTGACTACTTAGAGGATGAATGAATGACTCATAACAAAGAACGATAAAGTGTAAGAGCTAAAAGCAAGTTCAATAGTTGAGTGCAGTTTAGGATCTTTAAATTCTGACATCCACAGCCACTCCAGAAATGACTGTTCCTATTTCTACCAATGCTAATCATTGATGGTGAAAGAACTATTAAATACACTTTGGAGGACTTGGCTCGGTCACCCCAGAAAGGCTTGCACTGCCTTTCCTTCTCTGGGCTCCTCTCACTCATTCTTAGCCTCAGTAGGAAACTCTTGACCCACTATGTTTGAAACATTACTTCTTTCCTTTCTATTTCATGACATGCCCTGACAAACGCTGAGATAATAAATACTAAATAGTAAACCAGACCAAAGAAAATGGCTAATGTATATCTGTTACAGCACACGGAATGTGTGGAACCACGCTATGCACTCATCCCCATCTCCATACTTGGCACACAGAAAAGAACGGACAAATATCTCTAACTTTACATATAATTGAAGTTCTGAACAAAATGCAAACCGATGTGTGCTACTTGCCCAATGAGTTGGATTGTCTGGATAATTCCACCTTGGAAACTCGGGCCCTGGGGAGACACCAGGAACTGGCAGCCATCAGGCAAGAGCCCCAGAGGAGGTGTGTTCTGGCCTGGGCTTGAAGAACTGGAAGGATCTGCTTGACTGGGGACCCCAGGGGACAGCACACCAGGAGAGGGAAAAGAAAAAGTTAGGAGAGCCTGAAGCAGAAACAAATAAGCGTTTCAAAGCTTGGTATAACTTTGGATTGGCCTAAGTGAGAGGTAAAGCTGGAAAGACCAGTCTGGCCAGCTAGTCCAGTTCCACCTCTATGCTTCTGATGGCCTGAGCCAGCCAGGGCAAAACAAGGAGGCCAGGTCATGCACAAAGACCCAGCATTAGTCACAAGCAATGGAAAGAGCACTGAATCAGGAGTCAGAAGGCTGAGTTGGGGCTTGGCCACTCACGAAACTAATAAACAAGGCAACTGATTTCTCTTGCTTTTGGTTTCCTCCCCTTAGTGGGAAAATGGGGGAGAAAAGCAATGGCTCTGCCTACCTCATCTAATTACAAAGCTCGTGTACCATAATGATTGCCAGAGCTCTCTTCAAAAGCAACATGTGAATGGTACAAATCTCTAACAAAAACTTAATAGTTCATCTTAAGAAATGCCTTGGTACAACTTCACATAGATCTGATGAGAGCCTGGCAACTTCCGCTCTCCTCACTCAACAGGACATTCTCTTGACAAGAGACTTCAGTCAATTCTCCCAGATTAGTGGGGTGCTAGAAAGAAAGTCAGGACCAGATCAACACAGGCTGACTTGGCTCTGCGTTGAGCGACCTGATGTGAACTTGGGCAAGTTTTGTAAGCTTGCTAAGCCTCAGCTTTTATTTAGTTTATTTTTCAATACATAGAAATTGGTCAGGCAGGGAACCTGGAGAGGTTGGTCAATGCATACCAAGTTAACAGTTAGATAGGAAGAACAAGTTTGTGGTGTTCTTTATAGTATAGTGTACAGACTACAGCAAATAACAGTGTAGTGCAGATTTCAATATAGCCAGAAGAGAAGATTTGGAATGTTATCACCACAAATGAATGATAAATTTGAAAGTGATGGGTATGGTGATTCCTCCAATTTGATCATTATACTATGTGCACATGCATTTGAGACTTCACATTGTACTCCAAAAATAGGTACAATTATTATGGGTCAAATATAACCTGTTTTTAAATTTAATAAATTAGGCTTTGGAAAAATTAAAATAAATAAAATAACATGGTCAACTTTATGGTGAGAATTGGAGATGATTCCTTGTGAAGCAAGACCTTATGAATAATAGATACTGTGTCAAATTCATTAGTCACTTAGGAAGGATTCAAGTATTATTGATACCATAAACATACTATTTTTTTGAGGCAGAGTCTCATTTTGTTGCCCTCTATAGAGTACCATGGCATTATAGCTCATAGCAACCTTAAACTCCTGGACTCAAGTGATTCTCCTGCCTCAGCCTCCCAAGTAGCTGGGACCACAGGTGCCTGCCACAATATCTGGCTATTTTCAGAGACAGGGACTGGCTCCTTGCTCAGGCTGGTCTCAAACTCCTGAGCTCAAGCAATCTACCCACTTTGGCTTCCCAGAGTGCAAGGATTATAGGCACCAGGATTACAGGCATGAGCCACTGCACCCACATATTTTAAATCTTTTTGGAGACTTCTCTCTTCCTCAGGTATGACCTTTATTTCTCAAACTGGAAATCAGCATGCAATATTATTTAAATACATTACATTAGAAAATATTCTATATATCGCTCCACCTTAAAAAAAAAAAAAAGTCCAGCTCTACAGATTATAAAATAACTGAAAAATATATTCATCCCATACCACACTTGTCATTTGGATAAGATTTTGTGCTTCTATCCCAATTGGGTTGAGAGGAGGGAGTAGAAAAATGGAAAAGGAAGTGTGTAAGCCATGGTGGCTCTGAATGAGCATTTAAGGTTAATGAGATCCACTGGGCTTCAGTTATGCCTTTCTTAGATGTTAGAAATCAGGTCAGTTGACCAAGATTTCAAATTTGGCTTTTGCTGGCCATTGATGCTTTGAGATCTTGGGTAGCCAAGGCAGAGTTGGGCTTCTTGGACAGGCCTGGCTGGTTATTTGTAGCCTCAGCCAAGCTTCCTCAAGCACAGACACATGTCAGGTCTCTGCAATGCACCCCCATGATCACCCTCCTCTCTTCCCCTTCCAGGGAGAACTGTCTGAGGCCTGATGAGTGAGGGCCTCCCTCTGGCTCAACAAGGAAGTAGTGAGAAGTCTAAGGTAAAAACATCCAAGATGGTCACCTTTAAGATGAGGACTGCTTCAGAAACAGTGTTTAACAAGCGAGAAGGGGTTTAATGGAAAATGTGATCACCAGTCTAAGAGACGTATTACTCTAGTACCGTTACTGTGGCTGCAAGGGGCCACCACCACCCCAACTCTGGAAAAGCCTCAGCCCAGGTCCTCAGCAAGCATGGGGCTTGGGGCTCCCATCCTGGCCATACCTATGAATCACCTGGGGAGCTTAAGCACCAATTCCCGAAACCCATCTCTCCATTTTCTAGTTTAATCGGTACAGGACAACACCCAGACATCAGTGCTTTGCTGTTTTTGCTGTTGCTTTAAAAATTTCCTAGTGATTCTGGCAGGCAGCAGAGTTGAAAACTAGAATCCAGTTTAGTATCACCGCGTACAGCAGAGCAGTGCAAGACTTCCAGTGAGTCACCTGACCAACATCAGACACTAGATTTGTTCTTCAAATTGCCTTTCCCTCATCATCCAGTGTTTTTGTGGTATTTCAGGGAAATCTTCTTATTTTAGCCTTAATTATAAAGCTCCCCTCCCCACCTCACCCCACACACGGGCTGTTTGGGGAACTGAAACTCTATAAGGCCGAGGTGGAGGAGGGAACTGAAAGGTGAAACTCACTTTAAATAGGAGTGAAACTGACAAGAGTCAGCTCCGAGGCCAAAAGAGGAGAAATGAAGCAAATGAAAACAATCCACCTCACTGAGAAAAGCCAGTTAGACCCGGAAAGTTCTTTCAGTTTAGATAATTTAAGGTTTCAGTGAGGGATTATATTTTACGTGTTGAGTGGATCCCCTTCACAGTTAAGCTGTGCAGGCAGGCAGATCCAGCATTGCTTGCGGGGAACTGCAGAGCCATGAAGGTCTGCTGCTGGGAAACATACCTCCTGAAAGGACAGTGCCCGTGGACCACCCTGGGGACGTGAGATGCTGCCACATCCCCACAGCCGGTAATGGCACCATCCTGTCTGACGCCACATATGCTCTTTTTGATCATGAAATAAATATTATTTCCTTTCCACATCACAAAAGGGCATTATTCACCAATTAGGAACACATGGAAGAGAGATGATGCTCTCCAACCTGGAAAGGCCTCAGCTTAGATTTTCAGATGAAGATAGTTGTGAAGAGAGGTTGAGTTTAGACTCTGAGACAGCATCCTACTCAGAGACATCTGTGCAGGTGTCCCCAGGAGCCTTTAGGTGCTTTCTCGTCAGTGGACACTGAGAAAAACACCCTTTACTCTAAGTCTATTTCTTTTGTTATATAGAAAACATAGGTGAGAGTCCAGATCCATAGTTTCCTATAATCCATTTTAAGAAACAAAAAAAGAAACAGCAGTCAGAAAGGCTAGATTGTCAAGGATATGCAAGGGCTCACAGATGCAATCTACTAAATAAGCAGCAAGATCTTTTTAAAAATCTCCTTTGGCTCTCATCGTGGTCCTGAGATCTATTCTCAGCTACTGTTTGCTTATTTCTTCCAAGGAAAGTGCCCTGAGAACAGATTTATTTGATCACCTTCTCAACTTGCCTATAGCCCAGGAACACTTGCTCTCAGTTCTAACATCACCCTCTACCTCAGTGGTCTGTCCCCAGACTACCCTCTCTCTGGCTCAGAGACCAAATTAGAACCAGAGTCTAAGTGGGCGATAGATGGCAGAGGATGGAGATTGCAATTTCCTTGCTCTCTCTTTCCTGGTGAAGAGTCCCCTCAACTTGTGGACCCTCTGAGATGCCACACAATAGATGCATCTCCAACCAGAAAGGAAATGGTCAGAAACACATTTCCCTAACTGACTTGAATGATGTGCCTGGGATGCCCGGGGACTCAGATTTTCCTCATTACTCTTCAGTGCATTTGCCTTGTGAGAGATTTAGCAATAGCAGTAATGACACCTGATCTACATAGTACATTATGATTTATAAATTGCTTTCCCCTGGGACTCTCAAACGCAGTGGGTGGGAAACTCTGGAGTCAGGATTTAAATCCCAGTAGTCTAAAATTTGGATAAGTTGTTCAACTTCTCTTAAGTTCCCATTTCATCAGCTGCTAACTACTTTTCTCAGATTTGTTGAGAAGATTAAATAAGATAGTACAAGTGAAGCACAGAGTAGAGAAGCACATGATAAGTGTTGAATAAATATTCACTGCTATTATTAACATGTTATGTAAACCCCAGGATGCAGTCCCAGTGAAACACAGTGGAGACTGCCCGGGGATACAGAGCACACAAGTTTCTGCATACCCGGTGTGTGTGTATGTGTGTGTGTGTGGGGGGGGGGCACGTGCTCCCTTGGCTGGCTGGAGGGAAGTGTGCTTGGATCCTGTCTAGAGAACTGTCATCAGGAGCGAGGCAGGTGCCACACAACGCCATGGTTGTTAAGTCCAGGGATATAGCTGTACTGTGGATGGCAAAAAGCTGGGAACCCACAAGTGGAGATGAAGAGCATTTAACCCAGATCATACTTCAGTGACAGAAATAATCAGAGACCAAGCAGCCTGTAGCTTGTCCAGGATTATCCATCTTGTCAGTACGTGGGAAAAGTCTTGACCCTACAGCTAAACTCAGGGAAGGAGACCACTGCAGAGATTTCAGAAATGACCCCAAACCTTCTTCCCCACTGCCTTACATCACCTGGTGCTGATGAACAGAAGCAAAGGGGCTCACCCTAATAACTGCATCAGGTTTTGGATAGCTCAGAAGTCAGATGTGTGAACTAAATTACATATCACTCCCCCCCAAAAAAAAAATTGGAAATGCCAAACTCACCTTTTGGCAAATAAATATGGTGTACTTTTGTCAAATGAATTTAGAGCATCATTCTGCAGGGCACCAAAATGCCACATTTGTGAATCAGTAAAGTCATTCTGAAAAAATCAAGCAATCCACAAAATCGTTTCCTGCTACTCTCCTAAGAATGTCCCCACCCCAGAGACAGCACGCAAATTATTTTTTTCCACATAGAAGGGGCCCAAGTTCCAATCCACAGAGCAGCCCATGAGTGAAAGCTCTCCTCCTGGGAAGCACAGAGAATGGCAAATGTTCAGGACAGAAGTTTATATGGGAAAAGGATATTGCATCATTAAAGAGGTTAATGAGCTCAGGAAGGCAGATGCCCTGAATACCAGGTGGGAGGGGGTGGGCGGGGGAGGGGAGAAGGGGCAGGGCTAGAGGGAGAGAAATGTCCAGGGAATTGCTCCCATTCTTCAATGTCAGGTGTGGTCAGGAGGCACTCTCCTCATGGTGATAATTGCAGCAGAGGACAAGTTCTCCCAGTGGGCACAGGAGCCTGGCTCAGGGCTGGGCAGTGACCTGTGCCTCATATCCAGGCTGGGGTTCTCTGAGTGAAGAATGTACTTGTCAGGACCAAGATCCCAGAAGGTTCTGCTAGAAACCAACTCAGCATTTCTCAAAAGAGGTGGCAGGGAAAAGCTGTCCCCATTGAAGGTATCCCACGATCAATGTAGTCCAAGGGAAACTTCTTACTCTGGGAGACTCATGAGACATACTGGCATGTGGAAGGCCCTAGGAAGTGCTTTATAAAGAAATATGTTCAAGTTTTTTAAAAACCAAACCATATTAATTGGGGTTGTCCAAAGAAACAGGACCAACAGGACCTGCATATAATTGGACTGATTGGGAGAATTGGCAGATATGATTACAAAGACGACGTCCCAAGATAGGCTGCCTGCAAGCTGGAGACCCAGAAAAGCCAGTAGCATAGCTCAGTCCCCGTCTGAAAACCTCAGAACCAAGTACCTGACAGTGCAGCCTCCAATCTGGAGTTCAAGCTCCAAGAACCCCTAGGAGGAGGACACCAGTGTAAATCCCAGAGTTCAAAAGCCAAAAAACCTGGAGTATGATCTCCATGGATAGGAGAAAAAAAAGGTGTTCCACTCAGAAAGGGAGGAGGAGAGGGAACAAGAGCCAGCTAAGTGTCCCCCCTCTTCTGCCTGTTTTCTCCCAGCTGGGCCATAGCTGATGGGATGGTGCCCACCCGCACTGAGGGTGAGACTTCCTCTCTTGGCCTACTCTTAGTCAATCTATCTAGCCTAAGATAGCTTGACTCACACATCAATCCCCTCTGGAAACAACCCTCACGGACACACCCAGCGACAATGCCTTTACCGGCCACCTGGGCATCCCTCACACCCATCACACTGACAGTATTACCCATCACACCAACATTTCTAAAACTTATTTAATCATTGAATTCAACCCCCTCACACACACACACACAAACACACTTTTTAAATCTAGCAACATTGCATGTTGAAAAACATTTTCCAAAAAGCTGTTGTAATCAAGCTCCCTCATTATACAAAGTGTGAAATGAAACAGGTACACTGAAGTTGGAATGACCTACTATGGGTTACAAACAGGTTGGTAATTCATATTTTTCAGTGCTTTAAGGACATATGATAATTTGGAGATAGGATCATTTTGGGGAAAGGTTCCAAAAATTTGGGAGAGATGCCAGGACAAAATATAACCAACAGGTCCACATCGACCTATTGATCACACTCTCCCATCACCAGTAGGCTGAACTTAAAGAAGCGTCTTTGAGTATGTTGGGATTTGGAAATAGTAAATTCCAGAACCATACCTGAGGGAGGATTTCAAGTTTTAACAGGAGTTGGTCATCAAGGCCAGCAATAGATGCGTGAAGCTGAGATGCAGAGTCCTATAGAAGACAGGAACAGTCAAGGAGAATCAGAGTGACAAAGTTCACATTGGTGCAGATGACTGGATATAGATAAATTATTAAATTATTGAGTAGTCAAATACATTCTTGAAATTATAGCCTCAGTCCCTGGGCGGGGTATTTACATGGTCTGGTGTGTGTCACTGTAAACATGTGGTACTTATTTTAAGAGGCCAAGAGCACAGACATAACAGGACCTCTCTATCCGAATGCCCCAGACTTCTTAACTCCACCCTGGTCTATCTAATATCTTCCATAATTTGTTAGATGAAGTCATAGAAAGCTTTAAAAATATCAACTCTACTGATGATGCAAAATATAAAGGAATAAGAAAAGCTATGGGAGAATTATATGAAATTTAAAATAACTGTCAGTTGTGGCGACAGATCCAAAACCAACTTAGCCTAGTTAGGTGGAAGTTCTCACAAATGAAGCAGCAGAAGTCTCGCACCCTACATAAAGTATTCTACACAAAGAACCACTGTGTTCTGTGGCTGATCAGAGTACACCTGAAGGAAAAGACTGCACGTTATTCATGTTTATGTAATATTTCAATAGGACACGCATAGAGGGAATATTTCTCACTCAAGAAGAATCACTACAAATGGCCTGAGAGTGGCTGAAAACTGGGAAGCTGAGGTTAGGACAGAGAAGACTAAGGCACTGCCTCAAAGCCATCTTTTAACACTGGGAAAACAGTTAAAAAAAAGACCTGATTTGTGGGATTTTAAAGAAACTGAACAGAGGTGAAATGGGAAAGCAATATCAAAGTATTTCAGTGCAATTTAAGAAATAACGTTCCTTAAGTTTGAGCTGCCCATGAGTAGCAGGTAGCCAGATGTCCTGCATCCTTCGAACAGCCAACTCTAACCAAACTTTGCTATGATTAGAGTTCTGCCATGCTTGCTCACCCTGCCTCCACCAGACTCCGAAACTCTTTCTCATTCAGGACTATGATCCATCTCTTTTCCTTTCTTTCCTTGCCATGTGCTCACTGGTCCACCACATACCATCCTCAATGTTCTGCCATTCTGTCCTTAGACACTTGACCTGTATTTTCATCCAAGACACAAAACTGTGCCTCCAACACAAAGTTCATGCTCATTCATGTCACACCGGTCATGGGAACAGGAAGCCAATTCCCCTCTGCTAAGGATTTGAGAAATGAATTTGCTTAGGTGTGGGATACTGAAGCATTGGCCTTCAGGGGACTCAATAATGGTGCGCTTTGATTATTTTTTGACATAGCCTTGTGTTCTAATACACAAAGTCTGTGAAAGGTGAGGCAAAGGCATTAATATGACATTAGATGACCCAGACTGTGATCCTATTCTCCAATTTAGAGCCCCCATCCATAGGGTGAAGTTCCTTTGAAAGATGCTCATCAGGAGTGGAGACGTTTTCTCATACCTGCCTTCTCAGTCCATCCAGATTACTCTTCTGGGGTTCTATGAATCATTGTGCAAAATCCCTATTCTTCTGTGATGGGCTATGGTGGGTTCAAATTGGTCCCAACATAAGAGCAGCCTCAGTGGATTAGAGGCCCTGGCAGGAAATCAATCTCTAATCTCTTTTTAGTAGCTCATCCTTTTCACTAGGATTTGGGAAATAATCCATAAGTAAAAGTGACTTCTTGATCTGTCAGAGGGCAATAGTAGAGAGAATGTTGTGAAATGAGATTAAAAACCAGCTTTGAGTGGCCTTGAGAAAGACACTAACCCTCTCTAAGCCTTGGTTTCCTCATCTGTACATTTGGGAAGTTGGAATCAGCACTAATTCCTAATTTTTCTGGGTCAGAGATCAACTTGATAATCTAATGAAAGGTGTTGGTTCTTCCCAGAAAATGTTTAAATGATCATGCGCACAAAAGAGTTCATCCCATTTGAAAAGGTCAGAAAAGGAACTGAAGACTACTTATGAATATCCATTCATACATGATCTTGTTTCCTATGTTAAATATTATGTTTAACACTCATATTGTAATTCTGTATGATGCCTCTGGCTTTTTAATCTTGTTTCCTATCAAATCTTCTTTGTAAATATTGAAATTTTATTAAATATTCTGCTGTTGACCTCTCAAAGAGTTTATATACAGTTCTCATGACATCCACATGGCTCTTAAAGTAATATGTAGAATATGTAAAATGTGTCAGATGTACATGTTTTTCCACATGACATAGAGATAGCAACTGCCCATCAGTCAAATCCACGGTCACCACTGTCAGAGTGCAAATGCACACTGCACACTTCCTTACTCAACTGAAAATCTCGGTACCCACCAGCACTTCATTTATGTCATGGCCCAAGAGCTGACACATTCCTCAGAAGCATTCCTGTCATTTCCCCATGTCTCTAATCATGACATGTGTACTTTGCATCTGATGACCCAGAGACAGCTATCTGTATTCTCTGTTCATGATGAAAATAGTCCTGGGCCCACCCAAGCACTGAGCACCCGTCAACATTCAAGAGCCACTGGGGTCCTGTAGGGTCTCATACTATAATTGGGAAATCTGCTGGATTGGGACGATAATACACTGAAAAAATAAAAATCAAATGAACAAACGTGGATTGTTCTTCTACTCTTTATAATTCTTAACTTTCCCCCCTTTATTTAAAAGTTATATTCTCCTGCTATAGACTGAACTGTGTTATTCCAAAATTTACATGATGAAATCCTACCCGCAATGTGATGGTATTTGGAGACAGGCCCTTTGGGAGATAGCAGAGTTAGATGAGGTCATGAAGGAAGAGCCCTCATGAAGGCTCTAGAAATTCGCTCATGAAATTAGCAAATTTATAGGAGGAAGAAAAGAGAGATATGTCTCTACCATGTGAGGACACAGTGAGAAGATGGGTTTCTGTAAGCCGGGAAGAGAGCCCTAGCCAAGAACTAAATTGGTCAGCACCTTGATCTTAGAACTTCCCAGTCTCCAGAATTGTGAGGAATTTACATCTATTATTTAAGCCACTCCATCTATGCTAGTTTTTATAGCAGCCTGAGCAGACTAATACACCTGCCTAGTTTCAAAATATATTGAAGTCAACGTTGTTAAGTATTTACTAAGGAAAAGAAAACTCATCCCAACACTTGGAACAATACAAAGAAACAGACCCTGCTTTCAAGTTCCTGGCATTGTAACTGGAGAGAGAAGAAATGAATCAAATTGTAAGAAACAAAATCACAAATGAAGGATAAATCATCTAACAATGCCAATTGCAAATAACTATAAATAGTAATAAAAATAGAAATCATAAGTCTTATATGATTAATTTCCAAATCATGATAGAAAAAAAAGAAAATGGCATAGAAAGTAAAGAATAGACAAAAATCCAAGTAGGGACTCCATACCTTTCTCATCCACTTTCTCTCCTCCCAGCTATCAAACTGTCCCCAACTCCCGCTGTTGGTAAGCCTGGGAGTTTTTACAACTTGACAGCCTGAGCTTGCAGGCTGTCCTCCATAGACTCCCAGCAGCCAGCTGAGGGGCAAAGAGTGGTGAAGCTATGTGAACGTTACCATCAGCTTCCCTCACCTATCTGCTTCCTGCCCCTCCCACATCTACCCTTTTCACCGACTGGACCCTGGACAAATAAGCAAACAAAAAATTGTTTAGCCATATCCTGCAGGGGACAGATAAATGCTAGAAATAATGCTCATCTGGCCATACCTCTTGCTGACCTCCCAGATACCAACCTCCCCTGCATGCACTTATGCTTGCTCAGGTCATCTTCCTACACCATCAGCCTTACCACCACCACAAGCCCCATCTCCTCCAGGTTCAGCACAAATCCCATTGTCTGAAAAAGCTCCAACCTGCTCCACTGGCTCCCACTGGTCTCCTGTCCATCCACCCTTTCTTCCTTCCTTCCTTTCTTTTTTAAATCATAAACACATAGATCATGTATACATGAATGCATTTATGGGGTACAATGTGCTGATTTCATATAGAATTAGGAATGCTTACATCACACTGGTTAATATATACCTCATCTCATTTACAAGTTATTGTGTTAAGACATTTATACTCTATACTAATAGATCCGACATATACCCTTGCATTAGGCACCATAGGTGTGATCCTACCATTCACCCTCCCTCAATCTGACCTCCCCCTTCCTGTCCTTTCACATTTACAACACAGACTGTCAGCACCCCACACACTTTGAACCTTACCTAGAGTCATCCTTAAAATCTTTCATACACTGATATTTCCTATGCCCTAGCTGACCCTTTTGAGAGCAGGGGTCGTGTCTTCCTTTCCTTCATATCCTCCACAGAGCAGAACTCTGGGAAAGTTGAATAGAAACAGGATAGGACACCCCAAAGAACTGCACTGGCATTTGCCCTGAGCAAGTGCCCACTCAGGTGCCCATCTCCTTTCAGAACATCTCCCTAATGACTCTGCCTTACTTGGAAACCTCCAACACCTCCCACATTTGTCTACTGATTCAAGTTCTAAAATCCAAATCTAATTTAAATTGATACCAACTGTTATGGACTGAATGTTTGTGGTTCTCCCAATTAATATGTTAATGACCTAACCCCCAAGCCATGTTTTAGAAGGTGGGACCTTTGGGAGGTAACTGAGCTTAGATGAGGTCAGGAGAGCACAGTTCCCACGATAAGATGAGTGCCCTCAACAAGATGTGAAGGACACCAGAGCTTCCTCTCTCTGCCATGTGAAGATACAGCTGCCATCCACAAACTGGGAAGGGGATATCCACACACCAGGAAGCCGGTCTGCTGGCACTTTGACTTTGGACCTCCCAATCCCCAAAATTGTTGTGTGGGAGATATATGTCTGTCATTTAACCACCCAGTGTAGGATATTTTGTTATAGTAGTTTGAGCTGAGATACTAATATTTGAATTCTCCTATGAATAAATCAGTGTCTCCATGATCCTCTTTGGCAGTTTATCCCCAGAACTAGATGTTCCCCCATCACATCCCCCTCCTGTCTTTCCATTTGTAATCTTTCCTATTCTTCAAGTCCTAACTCTGTCCTACATCATGCATCAGTCCCTCACTTAGACGCCACCCTAGGGGATCTTCTTCACTGGGAGCTCAACGCAATGACTGTCCATACCACTCACAAAACAGGTCAGTGTGCACTGGCCTATCACGGAAGTCACAAAATACCTGGTGAATGAACACATATAGCTATGAAAACGCTGGATAATTCACTTTCACTTTTATTTACTTTTGTATTACTACTATATCCCCTTGATTCCAGAATGTATAATATTTTCCCTATAATTGTCTTATAGTTTATGGCATCTTAGATTTAATGATATACAGTGTTTCAATTTTCATATATATGTCTTCATGCAATAAACTGGAAGCTCTTTTAGGAAGGGCCCAACATATTAGATACCAATTTTCCTTCATTTGTTGAGCAAAGATCCTGTGCACAACATCAGTCCACACATTTTTACTAAAAGACGAAATTGCTTCTCTGGAATCTATTACAAAGCTACAATTCCCAGAGTTTCCCAATGATTGCCTTTCTCCTGAAAAAGAATGAGATAGGCATGGAGCAGCCAGAGACTTGACTGTGTCCGGTGATGAGGGGGCTGAATCCTTGCCCCTTTTATCCCACTACATCATAGAATTTTAGTATTGGAGGCACACCATGGCTCCCCTGCAATTTTTCTCTCTGAAGGCCAGAATAGCATTCCTCTCTGTGCCTCATTTTGTCTTTTATAAAATGGGTCCAATTATATTTAACTCCTCAGAGAGGTGTGATGAATGGAACAGCATTAAGGGATGCTAAATGCTGCAGAGGAGGTCCAGAGTGTGATGAAGGATCTGCCTGAAGGTTGCTTTGAATAATGGAAAAGAGGAAAGAGGTTTCCAGATCCTGAGTCCCTGCTGTCTGTAAACATTATTCATTACCACGATGCCAGGCCTTAAGCTTTCCCCAGTGATAACTACCCCAGAAATCACTCCACTGCCAAACAGGAAAGGCCCTGTGGTCATGGAGAGAATGAGGGAATACGGATGGCGCAGAGACCAGCCTTTGGGAGACACTTGCCCACCACTTTTCCTCACCTCCTGCACGTCTGCTTGTGTGTCTTCCCACATGCCCGGGCAGTCAGGGAAAATATGTCTTGTTACATGATCCATCCTGTATTGCCCAATAAATAACAGACACAATGTAAGTTGCCAAAAGCAGCTTATCAGAGGCTGATCTTTACGTCTAGATCCAAGGTCCGTGAATACCAAGCCAAAGAGGCGGAAGGTAAAGGGGCTCTGGACACAGTTCCCTCTGCCTGCCTTGCTCCTGGGACCAGCAAGCACGAACACGCATGGTGCCTGCACACACAGCCTCCTTCCAAGAAGCATCTTGCACAGTCTTAGATTGAGCTCATGTTACCAACCGACCCTTTGCAAAACCATGGCCCCTTGAGGTACTTGAATTTGAACTGCAATCAGAAGGCGTCCTGAGGCTACTAGGGAGAGCAATGAGGCCAAAGCTAGTGAAACACTCCCACTCTGCTCACCTCCCTTCTGGCCCTCCTCTTTTTTCTCCAGGAAAGTAAACTAATGTTCTTGTTTGTTCCTCTTCCTCCCTTTACCTACATATCTAAACATTTCTTCCTAATTAAAAGAGGAAACAAAGAGATCATCTTTTATGTAAGCTCAGAAAAAGACATTTGTGCCTCTTCTTGTTAGGGCTTGGGGATCTCTGACAGCAATGAAACGCTCCCCGCTCCTTTCTCTCCTTCCTTTTGCGGGGAGGAGCAGTGACATTCAGTGGAGTTGCTTCCTTCTCCAGAGGTTGTCCTCGAGAGCCTGGTGGACCCTGCCAGCGTCCCCACACCACCCACCCTCCCAAAGCAGACGGATGGATCCGTGGGACATCTTTCCAAAAGCAACCTGACCTACCCCTCTCTGCCAGTTTGACCTACCCCTCTCTGCCAACTAGTTTGTCTCAATACAATAATCCCAACTGGTCTCACAGATATTAGCTTGTAACTTACTGAAATCTGTGAAACACCACAAATTCAACCAGTTTTGAAGATCTAAGATGCTCATTAACATCTAAAAGGGTCTGAGACCTGAAATATCTGACCGCTTAGCCTTCTTAAACCAGTTATTTGCCAATCATTTTTTGCTCGCAGAATCCTCTTTGGCCTCTAAAACTTTTTAAAGTTCTGAATAACTGAGTTCTACAGACCATGTTGTAAAATGCTGACCTTCCCACTTTTCAGGGAAAAAGTGAGAAACAGAGAGGGGCAGTAACACACTTAAGCTCACACACACGTCAAAAGTAGAGCAAGCTCTGGCCAGGGAGGCCAGAATATCTGGGCCAGCATTCCCCCCTGCACTCTCCAGTTGTGTGGCTGAGCCAGCACCCCTCTGGGGCCAGCATTCTCCCCCTGCACTCTCCAGTTGTGTGGCTAGGCCAGCACCCCTCTGGGGCCAGCATTCCCCCCTGCACT
>NW_003852407.1:7954858-7977170 GCF_000181295.1 Otolemur garnettii
CTCTGGGGCCAGCATTCTCCCCCTGCACTCTCCAGTTGTGTGGCTAGGCCAGCACCCCTCTGGGGCCAGCATTCCCCCCTGCACTCTCCAGTTGTCTGGCTGGGCCAGCACCCCTCTGGGGCCAGCATTCTCCCCCTGCACTCTCCAGTTGTGTGGCTGAGCCAGCATTCTCCCCCTGCACTCTCCAGTTGTGTGGCTGGGCCGGCACCCCTCTGGGGCCAGCATTCACCCCTGCCACTCTCCAGTCCTGTGGCTGGGCCAGCATCCCTCTGGGGCCAGCATTCACCCCTGCCAGTCTCCAGTCCTGTGGCTGGGCCAGCACCTCTCCAGCCTACAGTTATTTTCATTCTCAGTCATTGGATGTTTTTTGTTTTTTTTTTTCTTTTGAGGATTTCTAAGATTCTTTTCAGTTCTTTCTGGGATGCTGAGAGTTTCTCGTACTTGCTGTAACACCTTCTGGAGCGGGTCCCAGAAGTGTGAGCCTATAGTTGTTCTAAATTTAAACCTGAAAAAGCTCATGAGATTGTCAACTCACATAAACCCCTCTGTGGGTCATGAAGGTATCCCTGAAAGGAAGCACAGGGAAGAAGTAGGGGCTTGGGGACCCGCCGTCCACAGAGAAGCCTTGGAGTAGATGTGGTGGACTCTGGAGTCACTGGGCACCTGGGGAGCCCCTCTGCCCCCCACATACGTGGTTTCCCTAGGTGCTCAGGAAACAAGGCTAAGTTTCTAAGTCTCTAAGCTAAGTGCCTAAGGCTGGGGATGGTTCCTGGTTCTGTCTCTGGCTACCAGACACTAGATAAAAACATTTCAATACAACATTGGTGCTGTATATATCTCCAGCATGCTCTACCTGTCCTTCATCTTTCCCCGAAGACCAGGCTTACACACTCAAGACCAATATGCGGACTCCTCCCAGTCCCGTGTGTGTGCACTTTTCTGTGGTCACCACAGCCACACCAGACCACAGCTTCCGTGCCTGCACATACCACCCCACTTGCTTGTTCCTCGCTGTGCCCCCAGCAAATGTCATTCATTGGTACTCTCTTCATATCTGAGCAATGACTTATTATCTCTGAACTGACAGGCTCTGATTTTAAAGAGTCAGAATGTACATTAATTCATAAACTCATCTAACATCTATTAAATGCCCTGTATTTTCTGAGCACTAACATAAATATTATGAGAGAACAAAGAGATAATTCCAAGTCAGACCTTGCTTCCAGATAGAATGTATTTTATAACCCTTCTGCATACTTGACTACGTTAAAAAAAAAATACTATTTTCCCTGCCACCTGTTCCTTTTCCTGTATTTCTCATTTTGGGGACATTGCCTGAAGGCAACCACTCCCTGGGTCACCTAAAAATTATACTTATTATTAGAGAAGATATTTATTGAATACTTATTATATGCCAGGCTAGCAAGTCTAGGAATTTGATATGATTTGTACAGACCTGTCTCTCCCACTCCCTACACCCAGTGATTCTTGAAATCTGTTGCACATCCAAAAAGTCCAGAGAGATGCCTCTGTCATCTCTCCAGTGATGTCACATGCTTTAATTTACTATTCCTGTGGGATCCATCACTGCCATCTTCTAAATGGCCTGCTGGCTGACTGACAATACAGCCGCCTTCAACTCACCCCAAACAGAAGTGGCAGAGTGACTCCTCTGACTTGCACGTCTGACCCCATCCCAGGCTCCCATTCCAGTCTCTCCTCTCTCCAATCCTGGGTGCACATGAGCCCTCCTGATACAGACCCCAGAGGAGGGAGGGTCACCATCACACTGGCCACCCACACTCCATGGAATAACTTCACCAGCCCCTCCTCTTACAGACTACTCTGAACTTCGAAACAATCTGGCACCCCCTCCTCCAGAAGCCTTCCCTGACTGCCCTCCCTGAATGCTGATTTAACACTTCCAAAATTCTGTGATCCCAGTCTATTTACTGATCCCCACTTTGAAGTCAACAGGACGAGACTGGAGTCTGGACTCTGCTTCCCCAGCACCTATCAGGACACCTGACAAGGTCCAGAGGCCTCATGCTCCTTACACAGCACCCCACTTCCCATTGCTTATGGCTTTGTTTTCTACTGATAATGCCTTACAAAATTGTTATAGTAATAGGGCACCTGCTTTCTCTGTTGTGATAGCTTTTAAACACATTAGTATTTTTTTTAAAAAAAAAAAAAGAGGACCTTCATCTATGGGGGAAAAAATGCTCTTATCTTTTCTGATAAAGAATCCCAGAAGATGAGCTTAGATTGTATTCTGGATTTTGAGAGCTCAAGTGACTGGCCCAAGGTCACATAACTAATCAAAGACAGAGCTGAGGCTGTGATCTTGGCCACAGTCCCCAGCCCCTCAGCACTCTCACCTGCGTCCTCCCTCTATTAAAAAGAAACAAACAAACAAAATATATGTGTAAGCCTACACATGTACTACACACATGTACACTTTTGGATATACAATGTTCACAAATATGATCATGAATCCATCCTAAGTGTTCAAGGAGAGTGGTGGGGGCTTCGAGAGCTTCACAAGAAGAGATTCTACCCAAGCAGCGGCGGCGGGCAGGGCATCGCAGCAGCAGCACAACAGACAGCTGGTGTTTGGGTGGTAGTAAATCACCCTGAAATGAGCCTCTTCCGTGGGCTCAGTGAGGCCCCCACAACAAAGGGAGGCCCAGCTTGCAGCCGGACAGCCTGCCCGCCAGCCCCAGACGCGCATAACAGCTTCATTCAGGAGCCCCACGTCCACACAAAGGCCCCGAAATCAATCCGACATCCCGCCACCCTGGACAATGCCCTGAATCTTCTCAGAATCGAAGCCTCAAATGAGGGGACAGCATTCAGGGGAGATCAAACTGCCGGCCTGCCTCTGAAAGCAAGCAAGAAAAAAAAAAAACCATTCTTTTTAAGAGGCGGGTTGGACATTGCGGGGGACTCTCCTCTGCTGCTCGCGCGCGTGGTGGCTGTGCTCTGGCTCCCGCAGCCAGGGCCACGCTCAGGCCAGGGCTACGTCTGGCCCGGCTTCCAGCAGTCCTCACCTGCTGATGCTGCTGCGAGAGACAGGGGTGCATGGCATTTGCCAGTGAGGGCCACCGTGCCGCTTGGCCTCTGGGCTTTGTGCAGCCATGCCCCGTGTGAACAGCCACCACCAGCATTTCCCACTGGCGCCTGCCCGTACAGTAGGGCGCTCACACATGCAAATGCCTGGCTAAAGGCAGCGCAAGGCTTAGGGTGTTGACAGTGGCAGCCCCCCAACATCAGGCCAGAGAGCCCCTATTCCCAGGCAGGGCCCCTCGGGGTGCTCATCTGCCCCATTCTGCTGCCTAATCCGGTTATCAGCTGCAGAACAACGGGTTGCCTGGTGGAGCTCAGGAGGCCCCTGCAGGGAGTGGGCAGTGTGCAGCCCCAGCAGATGAGCCTGGATTGTATTCTGCTCCTTTCCTGAGGTCATTGTTAAGGCTTCTGGCCTCTCCCAGTCCCCTGAGACCCAGAAGCCTGAGACTCAGTGCTCACGGGTCACAGCCTTCCCGGATGTCAGCAATCCACCTGCTATCTGTGAGTGGGGCTCCCCACCAATGGGAGAAGAAAAACATGGGGGGGGAGGTGGCAGACTGTGTCCGACTGATCTGTGGGAGTGGCACACCAGTGTGACCAAGGCATGTGCCATTGTATGTGGCCAGAATCTGTCCAGAAACTGCAGCTAATGCTGCCTGAAATTTGACTTTCCTGGTAGCCACCATTAGGGTTAAATAAATTTTGATGGAAAACAAAGGGCTTCTGCTAAAGGGCCATTTGCTGAAGCCTCTCCACGCTCTTCTCCCAGGTCCTGCCTGGACTTTTCCAAGTAAGCAAAGGCAGTAGACAGATCAGCAGGAGGTGTGGCTATGTGGGCAGCTGGTCCTGGGCAGAACAGAATCAAACTGAAAAAAAGGTACAACAAATCAACCCAGAGGACCACTAAAAGAAAGAGCTGGGTTAAGCGGGTGCTACTATTCCCTTGACCTCTAATTTTTACCATAGACATCTCTATTTTTTTTTCCTCTCCTTCAATTACTGGCCAGATTTCTTCCTGGAATTGATCTGCCAACAGACAGCATGTGCTATATTGTGTCAGAAATCCTGCCCACCCCCTCTGCCCCCAGCAGCCCATCCTCCCAGAGCCAGGCCCCAGGGCAACATGGAGAGTTGGTGTAAGGGAGGCCCACTGGAAGTGGGGGCCAAAACTTCAAAATCCAAGAAGGGCACTTTCTGCTTTCCATTCACTTCATCCTCCACTGCTTCTACTGGCCAACAATAGTAAATTGAATCCAATTCCCCCCTTGGAAGGGTCAGTTGTTGTTGTTGTTTTCCTTTTTTTTTTTTTTACCCTTCCCCTTTCCATTTTCTGCTTTTGTAGCTCACCTCCTCCAATCTACTTCCCTACAGGAGCCGAAATTAAACAAGCTCCCCATATGCCATGCCTCACTTGTTGTCTGTTCCCCTCACCACCATCTGGCCTATTTGCTCAGCCAAAAAGAGAAAGAGAGAGAGAGAGAGAGAGAGGGAGAACACACAGGAGCAAAAAGAGGGAGGGGAGGGGAACATAGGATGCAGGGGACCAAGGCTAGGAGAGGGAAGAAGGGAGAGGGAAAGGTAGGGAGAAGGAAATAAGTGAAGGAGGGAGGGAGGCAGGAAAGGTAAGGGGTAGGGTGTGGGGAGGGAGAGGAGGGAGGGAGAGCCAGACACAATGAGCAGGCAGAGGTGATGATGCAGCCTCTCCCATCTGCTCCTTGGCCAGAGTCCCGGATGGAGCAGTAATGGAGAGCAACAGAACCAGTGATAATTAACCCAAACACAGACCTGTTTATTTAACCTGTTCAGATAGATCAACTCTGAGGCAGCGCTCTAGCAGAGAGCCCTGGGACACACTTAGGGAGACCCTCTGGAGGCCGCTAAGGACACAAAGGCAGAACGGCCCTCCCCACAGACATGCTGGGGCTAAGTGCGTGCTCGCTGTGCAGGAAAGAAGAGAAAGCAGACATTCTAAAAGAAGTCAGCAGCCACCTCTGAAATCTCCTGGTAAGGAGTTCTTTTGTCATAGTGCCCTTTCCCCATTTATTATCCCCTTTCATGGCAATAGCTGCTTCTGGATGGCCAAATACTGCACAGCCACAGCAGCCAAAGAGCTACACCTGTCTCGTGCATCTTCCAGCCCTGACATCCTTTCTGCCCACCCCATCCCCCATCCTGGCATACAGAATAGAGCCAGGAGACAAAAAAAGGACCTCAGGCACGGCACCAGAAGACCTCAGACTAGGATGGTCAATAGCCAAGGACCAATGCCATTGGCACGGATGAAGGCACAGTGTGAAAGACTCAAGAGCCTGGGGCCGAAAGTCTAGGTCAGCGCCTTTGCTGCATTGCTGTTACCTGCATCACTTCTCCTCCCTTAGCTTCAGGTTGCCTATTTAATGGGGCAGCAAGGATGACCGCCCACGATGTTTCAATCTTCAAAAATTAAAATGTAAAAGGTCATATACTTCTATATGTCTATACTTCCCTAAGGTAGGAAGAAGACTAAAAACCCTGACCAAGACAACCAAGGCTTGTGATCTGTTTGAAATCTGCGCTGCCCGGAGAACAGGGTCCACAAAGACAGTCATGCACGCTGTACCCCCTCCACCTCTACCCCTGGAGGCCAGAAATAAAGGGCAAGAGCATTTCCAGGGCTGAGTAGCAACAGACAGAATAGGAGTTGTGAGTCTGGGAACTGGAACCCAAGAAAGCTCTTGGCTGAACACTGAGGGTTAGCGAGGAAGAGCACTGGCTGGCTTGAAAATAGGAAGCGTCAAGGGTGGGTGAGGAGTTGGCAGGCGCCGGATTCCAAGTGGCTTCACGCTCCTCAGTGGAAGAAATGCAGAGATAATTTGAACATGGCTATTTTCAAGCTCCACAGCTGAGCTCCCTTGCTCTCCCACCCCACACCTCCCACCCAGCCCTGCAATTTGGCAAACCCTTTCTGCTGGCTGCTCTTATACCCAATATGTTGGGTTGCCTTAGCAACTAAGGCAATTATCTCCTTGGAGCAGTTAAAACAATGACCGTCATAAATAATAACAATAAGAAGGATGATGGTAAAAAATAGATCTTAGGCTTCCAGGGTCATAGGTTGGCACGGAACTAAAAAGAAAAAGAGGTCCCGATGGGGGAGGCAGTGAAAGGTGGTCTCTCATGGACCTCGTCTTACTTTATTTATCAAGAAGAAGAGATAGGAAATACTTAGACATTCCATACAGCTCCACTCCTGACCCCCAGGCAATCTTAGGACAGTTCCTATTTCCTGTTGGATCATCCTTGCTACCCTCCTACCAGCCAGACCCAGCATGAAGCACACCGAACACTAATTGGTTAACACCTCTCTTCTCTCCTGACCATGAACTCCTTATAATCACCACTGGGGTTTTCATCTTGGTGTCCTTCGCACCCAGCTCAAGGCTTGGCACAGAACAGGTACTCCAAAAATATTCACAGAACAAATGAAAATGTTATCTTGCATTGAGCGAATGCCTGATTGTTTTGTTTTAATGCTTTTTGTTTGTTTGTTTTATTTACCCCTCTGGGACAGATAATTTTCAAGTCACTTCGAGTTCTAACATTTTATGGTCTCATAATCTACTAATCATAGTGCAAGGTATAGTAGAAGGCTCTATATTTTCAAGAAAATAGAAAATTCAAGATGTAAATTCAAATTTATCCAAATGCAAGTTTCTTTTCCCCTAAAGAGTCATCCATAAAGTTTTGTGAATGCAGAAAAGCATCACTGGAGACAAAACACTAAATTTAAAACAATTATAAATGAGAATTAAACTAATAATGGATCACATAACATATTTTGCCGTACATAATGGCAGATTTTTGCCCAGATTTTTGAAGGAAAAATAAGGGTGCACATTATACATGAGTAGCCCTGATTTCATATATACATAAATGTTTTTAACTCTCTTATTTATGCTTATCCATTAAAAGTGTAACTCTAGAAAGCAATAACAATACCCACATGCAAAATTATACCCTGGAATATGGAAATTGGTTTTTGCTGAGCTTATATGACAAGCTTGCAACGAAAGCAATGCTGGCCAACAGAGAGCAACGCATTCCTCTTCATACACGAGGCGGGAACTAGCAGTCTAGCTGATATTTTCACAAAAATTATTAGAAAATTCCTGGGAAGATTTTTTTTTCCTCTGGTAAGTTTGAGCTGAAAATATGAGTGTGCATTAACATACAGGGGCGCTTTGTACATGGCAAGATACAGTGACCTGTACTCACCCTACCCCAAACACATACACCTTCCATTGTACGGTCTATAAACTCCATCCTATGAATGAGATTCCAGAAGGAAACTCCAATTAATGTGCATGATTTATGACTCAAAGCCAAAGACAGTCCTTTCCCCAGGGTCCATGAGAAATGTATTGAAAACAGGATCAGAGAGTTGATTGGATTATCTCACTCCAACATGGAAAGATTTTTCTACCCCTCTCTGTCTGTTTCACTCTCTTTTGAAGTATTGGAAACTCAACAGCCACTTGACACTTTCAAAGTACATTCACATCATTTGTCGTCTTTATAGTAATACTTGAGGTAAGTTGTTCAGGAATCATTATTCTCATTCCAAACACAAGGAAATGAAGTTATTGATCACAAGGGTTAGGCAGTGGCAGTCCTCAGCTGTGCTGACACCAGTTTGCTTGCTGCTTCTTTTTCCCACGTAATGGCCACAGTGTGTAACGTGTAACATGGTCATTAATGTAAAGGTGAAAAAGGAAAACCTTTCCAAGCTGTCAGCAGTGTTAAGCGTATGCTCATTCCCACTTCACAACGCCAGAAGAAGATGACATAGGCTTGGCGCCTGTGGCTCAAGTGGCTAAGGCGCCAGCCACATACACCTAAGGTGGCGGGTTCAAATCCAGCCTGGGCCCACCAAACAACAATGACAGCTGCAACCAAAAAAATAGCCAGGCATTGTGGTGGGCGCCCGTGGTCCCAGCTATTTGGGAGGCTGAGGCAGGAGACTCACTTGAGCCCAGGAGTTGGAGGTTGCTGTGAGCTGTGATGCCATAGCACTCTACCCAAGGGGACAGCTTGAGGCTCTATCTCAAAAAAAAAAAGATGACATAACTCAACCACTGAACTCTTCGAACCCAATGGGCCCTCAATGCTGCTCCAGAATAATAACCAAAACTCTGGCAACTCCAGACTTGAGGCCAGCCAACCCTATAAATGAGTCTCTTGGGAGAGTTCCCTATGGGAATGGGGAGGAGAAGTCCAGGTGAGAATTATTACAGCTCTCAGTAATCAGAAGAACTTCATTCTCTGGCATTCTTCATTCAGCATAAAAGTAACCGTATGCAGACTTTCTATTCTTCCATTCTTCATAGAGAATCACATGGTATCTCCTCCACTTCCCATGTGTGCACCTGCAACTCAGTCAGAGTCAAGTCTTTGCCCAGTAATCATAATCACTCCTACCTGGACTTTAAACACCTGCCAAGACATAGTTTGCACTTCCTGGATGATAACCTAGTATGTGTGTATATATATATATTTTTTTTAATTTAATGAACACACTGCCAACCTCTTCTGGGTCCTTTATCCATTTAAAAAAAGTAGAGTAACCAAACTATCTTTCTCAGAGTATTTCCAGTGGGAAAGACCTGAATCCAAACTCAGCTAAGCAGATTTTCCAGAACTTCAGATGAATGAAAATATTTACTCAGACTCTTTTTACAAATATACAAATGTCTTTTTATTAAAATATATCTTGAAAGTATTATGACTCCAACAGTTCTACAAATTACAGCAAATTAGATTAAGTAAGAAGCAATTATTTATATTCCCAAATATAAAGGATTGTGCTTGGTGGGGTAGTCACACATTAAGGAGGTAAGGCAAGGTAAGATTGTTTTTTAATGTTTTATTAATCCAAGTTAACATCAATACTAAAATAAGATGTAGTAGGCAGAGTAATTCCCATTTCTTAATCCTCAGAGCCTGTGAATACGTTATATTAGATGGCAAAGGGCAATTCAGATAGAATTAAGGTTGCATTCAGATATACTATTAAAATAAGGCCACTGTTTGGGATCAACCCGGTGAGCCCCGGTGTATTCACTAGGGTCCTTAATTGTAAACCAGGAATCAGACAAGATAAAACCAGAGAGATGACAGTGTGAAACTGACTCAGCCTGAGGATACTGGGTTTAAGATGGAAGACCAGAACCATAAGCTGAAGAATGGCTGTGGTTTCTAGTAGCTGAAAAAGAGAATCAAGCGAATTCTCCCCTAGAGTCTTCCAAAAGAATGCAGTTTTCCTAACACCTTGATTTCAGCCCAGTGACCTCTACCTCCAGAACTGTAAAATAATAAAATTTGTATTGCTTTAAGCCATTAAATTTGTAGTACATTGTATTCTAGCAATAGAAAACTAATACAGAACAGTGACTGTGTGTGTGTGTATCCATTTATGCTCTCTTTAAAAACACGAATAAATTTATTTTAAAAAGTGAACACTTCGGGCGGCACCTGTAGCTCAAAAGGGTAGGGCGCCAGCCTCATATGCCGGAGGTGGTGGGTTCAAACCCAGCCCTGGCCAAAAAAAAAAAAAAAAAAAAGTGAACACTTGGTTGGGTGCGGTGGTTCATGTATATAATCCTAGCTCTCTGGGAGGCCTTGACGGATGGATTGCTTGAGCTCACGAGTTTGAGACCAGCCTGAGCAAAAGCAAAACCCTGTCTCTACTAAAAATAAAAAAACTAAGGCAAGAGGATCACTTAAGCCTGAGTTGGTGGTTGCTGTGAGCTATGATGCCACGGCACTCTACCCAGGGTGACAGCTTGAGACTCTACCTCAAAGAAAAAAAAAGTGAACACTTGTTTTCTAATGGTTTCAGGGAAAACAAAGGCAAGTCAAATGGAGGTGGCATCGTAATTCTCCTCTCAGGGCTTTGAAGCTTCAGCAGCATTTCATTGTTAACAGAGATCTCTGGCAGCAGAGACACAAGGACGGAACGGAGAACTAGTGGAAAGTGATGTCAGCACAGGACGCATACGACTATGGGGCAGATGTCACTCTTCAAACAATGACAATTGGACCATTAAGTGCCACTGGAGACCCCACTATCTGAAGCTCCTGCAGAGGGACACAGCCAGTATGGGGACCCAGTGTCTAGCTCCAACAGTAGCTTACACAGACAAGTCACAAAGGCCATAAGTGACAGGTTCTCAAAAGAAGAGAAAGAACATGAGCATGTGAGTGTGTGAATCTGTCTGAGGAGATGTCCACCCAACAGTAAGCCTAAAAAATAATTCAGAAATAGTGGACAATAGGAATGATGGTGTCACTGTCAAAATAGCAAGTAATTAGTTCACTTATAGGTTGTGCAGAGCAAACAGTTAATCCCTCTCTCTCCCCTGACATCAGCTTGGCCCATGCTGTTGGGATCCCAAATCAGCTGAAAGTTACCCAGTCAGGTTGGAAAGGCACAGTGGAACCAAACTTCCAAGGCACAGAAACTCTGCTCTGGAATCTCCAACAATTGTATACTCACTGTTTTCAAAGGCAGCCCATTCCATCTTTGGAAATTCCTAGTTTGACCTCTGAGATTATGTCCTCAGAGAAAGGACGAAGTCTGGCACAGTGAAGTGGCCTTTTTAAGGTTACTCACTCAGGGTGAACCAGAGTCAGAAGTAGAATCTTTATCTTTTAGTTTCAATCTAGTGGATTTTACACTACATTATGTGACCTCTTATAAGGTAACCAGGCTGCTGGCTTGTATAGTATAAAATAAGCACAAAGCATGCCCACATCTAATCAGTAGTTGTGGCTGTATATGTGTGTGTGTGTGTGTGTGTGTGTGTGTGTGTGTGAGAGAGAGAGAGAGAGAGATGGAGAGAGTCTGTGAGTCCACACAACATGGAGAAACAAGCCTGCCAGGGCTTCTCCCTCCAGAGCAGGTAACCCAGTACTGATCATCTGTATCCAAGCAAATGACACCCACCCCTGCCACCAGTCCTCTCCAGTTGTAGATACTAACACACTGCTTTGCCAGGCACTTGGCCAAGAAGGTTGGGCCCTATAATGTCATGAAAGCTGTTTCTGCTGGATCACAAAAGCAGGCCTTCCAGGAAGGTCTAGCCTAGACAAACTCAACACAGGCCTCCAGCAAGACAGGCCTGCTAACTGGTACCCACCAAGCCACTTGCCAGATTTGCCACTGATTCTATCTCTTCCTCTCAGCGTGAGCTCCCAGACCTCAATATCCATTCGTTAACTCACTAGTCATTCACTCTTTTGCGAGATTTTATGAAGTGTGCACTGTGTGCCCAGCCTGTGCTCCGCACTGGAGATACAACTGAGGAGACAAGAAAGAAAGAAGGGGGATGACAAGGTCTATGCGCAGAGGAGGCAGGACAGAGGGTAGAGAGGCCAACTTTGTCTGGGCCACGAAGGAGGTTAGGGAAGACTTCATGAGACAGTCCAGATAAAACTCTCTTTCTCCACAGTGATAACTCCCCTTCAAAGAACTGCAAAGTCATGCACACTCCATGAGAAACAGGATCATGGTGCCGATGAGTCGATCAACGAACAATGCACTATACAATCTAAACACACTGCAGGTCACAATAGGAATGTGAATCCAAACTTCTGCTCTGATAACTTTTCAGTTACTAAAGTTAAAAAATCTCTACCCAATCAGGTGGTGCCAAGGCTCAGTGGGTGCCAGACCCATATACCAAGGGTGGCGGGTTCAAACCCGGCCCTGGCCAAATTGCAACAAAAAAGAGCTGGGCATTGTAGCAGGTGCCTGTAGTCCCAGCTACTCAGGAGGCTGAGGCAAGAGAATGGCCTAAGCCCAAAAGCTGGAGGTTGTTGTGAGCTGTGACGCCATGACACTCTACCAAGGGCGACAGAGTTAAACTGCCTCTTAAAAAAAAAAAAAAAGAAAAGAAAAGAAAAAATCTCTACTCAATCATATTATATATAATTGGAATATAGTAGAACCTCTGTAAGTTGACCACCCAAGAGACTATAACAAACTGGTCAACATATAGTGGGGGGTCAACATAAGGAACTAAGTCTACTGTATCAACACGAACATGGTATGCATGTCCAGTCTATGAAAATTAGGTCAATTTAAGGAGGTGGTCAATATAGGGAGGTGGTCAGTTTGAGCAAAGCATGAAAAATGAAAAGGCTGAAATATGATGCAATTGACATCATCACTATGGGGTACGAAGAAGGAAAATAGCACAGTGGCTTAATGTCATGAGGGGAGTTCTCCTACATGAGACGGCAGGGTCCTCCCAACTTAGGGTAATGACACTGCTATGTCTGCTTACCTGATCTCTCCAATAACAGTGTCCGTTTTAAGGACTATGTTCTTTTGTGTTCCTTTGCATACTCTACAGAGTCTAAGCCAACACAAAGAAGACAGTTTATGTGCAAGGACTTGATAGTGACTCTCTTAATGAATATGACATTTCTTTTTTTTTTGGCTATCCCAAAAGACCAGTAGAGTGATACGCATTCGGAGATAAAAATGGTCTTCATCATTCCAAGGCAACACTAGTTGATAGTTCCTAAAACAGGAAGCACAAGATATGACCTTTCCCTCCTGCCACTCTGTCTGAAGATAGCAGTGTAGGATGTGTTCCCGGGGGCTCAAACGGTCTGTACATTTTATGAGAAAGGACCCAACTGAGAATCAACCCAGAACACCTTTCTGATGAAGCTTCTTGAATGATAGAGGGGCAGATAAGAGATACCTTGTACTGTTCTCTCTTCTATAAAACTTGTATGAAGTCATGAGCCACCAGGGAGACTTAGATAAGAGAGGAACAACCAGACACCCTTCTGGTTTTGGTCCACAATCTTTTCTAAATGTGTTTCTGATCCTCTTTGGTCACTCCGGTATTTGACATCATTGCGCCCGGTGACACTCATCGTACCTCCCTACCAAGGTCATCTTCTGTCTCCCTACTTCATCTTTAGCCTTTCAGATGATGGACGTTGGTTCCTGCTATGTCTGTTCAGTTGAACTTTTATTTAGTAACACATGTTGCGAAATGACAACCAGAATTAATTTCACTAAGTAATAGAATCAAGGAACTAGAGAAATATAAAGGAAATTAAACAGATCCTTGGTTTAGAACTTTAACAACAGGCAGCTGACACAAACTGAACCCAGGAAATTATGTGACTTGCCTGAGGTTGAATTGCCAGGAGCCAGAAAAAGAGAAGCTAGCATTCAGGTCTCCCAGGTCCTAACAAAGAGCCAAACCGAACCTGTAATCTCTCCTGATTTGAGCACATGCAACTACAGGCTTCCCACAGGTGAAATTTCAAGCACATTTTCAACAAAATTTAGCAACATGTTCTAAACCCTCTGCATCTATACCCTTTCTCTGGGTGAATGAATATTGAGAAATGTTACTGAGGTTTCCAACTCTACAGTATTTTATTAGTGAATATCTCAATGTAGATTTCTATGTAGACTTTTGGATAATCCCATCTCCTGTTAATGGACAGCAAAACTCCTTAGGAGCGGGAACAGAATATAATACATATTGTCTAAATATTAATCACATAGAGTCAATTAGTATTTATCAAGTACTTTCTGTCTGCTAACTGCTGTGGGAAATATCAATAAATTAAGCCCATTTTCGCCAAAAAAGAATTTTTAATCTAACTAGGGGAAAGCAACATAAAAAGTAAACAAGTGGATAAAATTAAAATCATTCAAACAAACAAAAAAAAAGGTGACAATAATAAACATGTTTTACCAGTAAATAACTTGTTCTGGTGATAGGCACTCTAAAAATTCAGGGGTGAGGAAGGTGAGAGCTGGGAGACGCAGAGGGGGACAAGTACAGGCTAGCTAGGAAGAGGGAGAGGGCATTTAAGGTCAGAGCAGTGTAAACAGGAGTGTGGGAGTGGGGAATGGAAATGTGGTCAGCAAATGAACAGAGCATTCAGAAAGTGGTGAGAGATAAGTCCTTAAATAGTATTTTTGGTGAAATTGGAAGCACCCAAGAATGCAAAATTAAGTTTTTTCACTGTCTTTTTGTGACTTGCAAGAGCAATGGCTTTAGCAAGGGCCTAGGCTGATCCATGTACACCCTCAAAATACACAAGAGAGCTCGAACAGCAGACAGCTGGGATCCGCATGCAGTCTCTGGGAAGGTCCAGGGAAGAAACTAAGACAGGCACAGAGCATGGACTGAATAGTTCCCAAATGACAAATGCAGACGTACTACAGGGCAACGAGCCCCTCCCAAGCAGTCAGCAGAGCATCTCACCTCTATGTCCCACTACAGTCTACCCTTTCCTATAGTCTGTGTCTTTTCCACTATTTCCTTTTAGAAGAGATCTCAGCCTAGCACATGGGAAGGCCCCCAAGCCAGACATCTAAAGGCTCTCTGAGTTTAGCTTCTGCTCCTGCCCTTGTTTGCCTCAGTCTGTGCTTTTCAACCCCATCACTCATTCCTGCCCCTGGTTCCCCGAAGGCCCTGAATCGCACTGGGGGAGGAACTTTCTGATCCTGGGGTATATGCCCTCAGGGCCTCTCAGCCGCACATCTGTGGATTGAAGATCATTCATAAGCCGATCAATTTCCTCATCTACACATGAAGTTGGCAGTGAGGTCAAAGGAATAGGAGTGGAGACCCGCTGGTCCCCAGTGGATAGGGACAGGGGCTCTCCCAGCCACTCCTCCCAAAAGCCCTATCAATCTTTAAAATTTCCTGGGGACACTGTGTAATTCAAAGCCCACAATCCTGTTGATGCGGCATTGAAAGAGGGTTTTTACTTTCCACAAAAAGGGAAATTGAGGTTTTTGTGGTGAAAGAGAAGGATGTCGAATCAGCCACGTAGTGGTTTATTCACAACCTGACCCTCCCCAAACCCACAGTGATACTGGAGCAGCTACGCAACTCTTCTCATGAGTCATGCGGACTTGCATGGGCCTGGAGGATTTGGAAAAGAAAACACCAGACTGCCCAGTGTGCACCAGCATTTGAGGACAGAGATGTGATCCAAAGATGGAGAGATACAGGTCTTTGACTTTAATGTGGGGAGACAGGCCGGAAGACAGCGCTGTTTAGGTCTAACAGAACCGACAGATCTTCTCTCAGAGGGCCAGAGAGCAGCTATCACATTTGGGGCTTGTTATTTGAGCCGTCATAGCCGACTTTTCCACTGACATCCCCAACTTCCAAATTAATTATTTACTTACCAGAGATTCAGGTTGGCCATGTCAGACGGAAATAGCAGGGGGCGTTTTGTAGCTCAGATGGGCTGGCATGCAAACAGTAAGAGAGGGCGTCACTCAGCCCACCCTCCACTCTCATTCAGGGGAGGCACCTGTGAGTCTTAAAGGTCCCTAAGATCACCTACACCTGTCCTCATCTAGGTCTGAAGCTAAAAAGGAGGGGCTGTGCTGATCCCAGGACCTCCTCTGGGAGTTATTTTCCATGATTAAATTGTGTTCTTGGCCCCCAAGTCAGAATCCTAGGGGAGAAAATATTCCTTCTCTGGTTCTAGTTTTTCTGGGTTTGAAACCCTAGGTGAAAGGTGCGGAGCGGCAGGAAGGGCCGGAGCAGGAGGGGCTCGGCCATCACTGTGAGCTCTGTTTGCCCGCAGCAGGACAGGTGTAGAGTTACACACCAGGGGAACGGGAGCGCCAGGAAGGGACTTGGTGGGTGCCAGCCAAAGGAGCCAGGTCAATACCTCCTTCTGTCCTGGCTCTTCCTGGAGACCAAAAAAACAAACCATCCCCTGGCGTCAGGTTCCTGAAAAGACCTGAACTGTTCTTGTTTACTGTTCTAAGAGGCTGCACAGCACTTCTTTTTAAAGTAATTTACTTCATCAAATTAAAGGCCTCAGAAAGGCAGCAGTATATGCAGTGAGGGCTAAACAGGGCATGTTTACAGAGCACTTACAGTCGGCAGTGAGGGTCTAAATAAATACAACCTAGAATGTGGTCGCTCCTGTGCATGCAAGGCTGGGAAACGCCACTCTGTGCATTTTGACAAATGTCTTTACTTATGTATCCATCATAACACAGGCTTTGGGTGCAATCACTGCTCAGAAACTAGATTCTGAAAGCAAGGAGTTTGTGACTTACACGCAGAAGATATCCAGGGCTTTGGGGCAGTAGCCTATGTGGTCAAGCAGTAGCACATTAAAGTAAATAGAATTGCACAACCCTGCTCACTTCAAGCAGTTTTAAGGTAAATCCAAGAATATCATATTTGGTCATAACGTTCAACCTAGTCAAGACTCATAAGGAGGATACCTGATCTTCTATTTAGGTAGTCATCAACTTTCACAGGTCAGGTTTTATTGTAAGTCCCTTGGGCAGAGAGTTCAGGGTATTCGCACACTCCCACGAGCACTCACCAGGTATGAAGTGGAGCAAGGCAGCCCAATGCAAAACCTGAGAACATGCACCTTGCCAATGCACACACACGCCCTCCAGCCACTGGTATTTTGTAATAAATAAAATAGGTAGAAGTGGGATAAAACATAACACTATGAAGAGAAGAATGTATTCAGCTAGATCTTACATGGAAATTGACTCATATCAAGGCAAACAATCAGAAACACTATGATGATTCTTATGAAAGATGTACTCTGAAGAGAGATGGGACATTTAATTCTATATTGTCTTCATGTTAACCAGGTAAATAGCATTATCCCCATTTGACAGATGAGGAAAGTGAGGTTGAGAGAGCATTTGTTTGTTCAGCGGCAGAAACAGGAGCTGAACAAAGGTCTGCCTGATGGTAGTCATTGTCTTTTAACCCTGTCTCCATCTATCAGGAGATGTGCGAGTGTGTATGTGTGTCTGCACACACACACACATGTGAGTTTAAAGAACTATCCCCTATCTTCAAAATCAGTCTGATTCTATTCAACCCATGATCTTGGTCATAATCAGGATTTTAGTCAGTAAGACAAAACTATTCTAGATTTGCTGAGATGGAGATGAAGCAGAGCCAGAACCCGGTCTCTAGGTCCCTAATTCAAGGCTCTTCCAGCCACCAGACAAGGGGGCCTTCCCAGTGTGGAAACTGACAGCCTCATAAGCGTCACAGGCCCCTCTTTTCCACCAGGATCACACTGTAATTACACAAGTGGGGCCTTTCTCACCCGTGGCCATGTGGAAAATGCAGAACTTTTGTGGAGCCTGATCTGAGGTGGCCTTAGTGACTTACTTGACCCACACAGAATGCAGTAAAAGTGACATTTAGAAACTCCAGGCCAAGTATATGAGACTCTCTGCAGCTCCTACCAATTCTCTCTGAAGAGTACCGTGTGAGAAGTCCAAGCACCCTGAGAATGCCAGGTCTAGAGGTCTCATGGAGAAAGAGCGGTACCCAGGCAGCCCCAGCCCGGACACAGACACAACACAGAGAAGAGCTGGTGATCCCATCCATAGCCAGAGCCACAGCTCTTCACAAGTTTGTGCACTGTCACACTGTCCCAGCCATTCCAATTGAGTTCCTCGTGACTCCAGGGCAGAGCCTAGCCATCGCCACCAGGATGACCCAGAACACTAAGAGTGTAACAGAATGGCTGTAGTTTTAATGCACTAGGATTGTATAGCACAACTTTTGTCTCTTCTCTTCTATAAAGAATTCCCTAAGTGATTCTGTCTTCCAGAAGGCCCAAGACTATCCGAACTTCTGCTTTCTCCCACCCCCACCCATCGATTTTCTATCTAGCTGCTCTCTTTGATGTCTCTGTGGGACAAGCAGGGAACAACAAAAGAAAGAAGGATCTGCTGCAGGCCTAAAAAAAGAGTACGGGCACAATGAGTAGCAGGTGACAAAATGCTTTCTTCTCGGTGCACAGAAGTGCCACATGAGAGCCTCTTGGATGGAGAGACAGTTCCCAGGCTGTGAGCATGTGGAAATGTCCTCCAACAGGAGGGGAGGAAAAGGCTCACGGTCCAGGAGAGCACTGGGCTCACTGGCTTCCTTCCCCAGGCCTGCACGCCCCCTCATCTATATGCGGGGTCAGACAATTAAGTTCTTGGACTCATCCTAGAAAAATGGGCTTTGAAGGGTGGAATGGGCACTCACATTGGCGCACAGCTTCCCCAAGTGAGTTTTGCTAGGTGACTGCAATGAGGTATGTAGCACTTTGTCTAGGATGAGTTCGCAAACTTCATTGTCAGACCTCATATCCACATGGCAGCTCACATGTCCCCTGGATCCTCCACGTTCCATCTTTCAGCACACAGTTCACTCAGTGCCTCTCCAAAGACAAGAGCAAACTGACTCTGTCCCTCTCTGATACTCTGTCCCTCTCTGACTGACTCTTCAGCTCATTTCTGCTCCTAGTTCTCCAAGTCTGCCTTCTCCGTGCAATGGACTATATTAACAGAATTTTCCTCCCTGGTCCACGGTACCAGGCACAGACCTGCACATAATAAAGCAAGTCCTATTCAATATGGGCCTAAGCAAATTTAGTGCTACCCATATGCCCAGGGCAGATTAGGCCCCAACCTTGTGATTCTGGGCTTCTGCAAATATTCCATGATGTGTTTTCAAGAAGCTGACTCACCTTGATGCATAGCTAAACTTCACTTCACGGGCAGCTTCTGAAAAGATCAAGTCTACACTACAGTTTCTGCACGCCCTTCTCCATGGGTTTCTGAGGCCACGACGCCACAGAAAACACTCTCTCAAAAGTCACAATGACCCTGCATTGCCAAAGCCTACGTACCATGTGAGAAGTCCAAGCACTCTGCGAATGCCCGGGTGATATGATGTGATATGTAAACCACAACCTCCTGGTGACTTCTTGGGGTTTCTCCTGCTCTGGCCAGACTATTCTCTGCAGTGACATTTTTCCTCTGCTTATTTCATTTAAGAAATAATAATGCTTCTAATTCCTAAGGATCTCTTGACAGTTCAGACTTTACATGTTACCCCAGGCAAGTTAAGCCACACCTATGGTTTTAACTATGAAAAGATCTCAAAACCCACAGTATTCTGTAGAGCCCAAATATTTAGCGGCCTATCAGGTATTTCCATATGGGCATCCCAGGGGCCCTAAAACTCGACAGGACTCACACTGACTAGCTTCTGCATCCTTTCCCCAGGCCTGCCCTCCTTCATGAATGGTGATGTCTATTTACCTAAGAGATATCTTAAATACCACCTTCTCATCCAACAGCTAAATCCCATTAGCCACTGAGTCATGCAGCTCCACCTGCTTAATGCCTTCTGATTCAATTCCCTTCTGATGCCGACTTCTGTCACCAGCGTGTTTCAGGGTTTTATCACCTCTTCCCTCCGTTATGTCAAAGGCCTCCAGCTGATCTCTCTTGCTCCACTCTTCCTCCCCTATGATCCATTCACCACATGGTTCTCCATGTGACCTTTCCAGAACATAACTCTGCCCATGTCCTTCTGTGTCTGAAATAAATCAGAGTTTTCAGGATAATGTTCAACCTCTTAGCAGGCAAGGCCCAAAGAATAGAGGTTTGGAGAGTAAACTCTAGAAGCAGACTTCATGAGTTCAGTTCCAAACTGGACCTCTTGCTGGTCCTACAGCAGGCAAACGTCTTAATGTAAGGTAGCAAGAGTAACAGTAGCTGCCTCCCAGGGCTTTACAGAGGTTACCAGTTAGTTCCTAGCTGGGTTTTTCCCATTGTCTCATCCTTACCTCTGGTCCCAGGCACTGTCGGCATCGTTCTTTGGAACAGAACTACTGGAATTTCCTCTTTTCCCTGGACTGTTTGAGCACTCATGGCTCCACACACACCCTTCTCTCTCTCCAGAATAACTTATCTCCACTTTTCTCCAGCTGACTCTGCTCCTCCCTCAGAACTTGCTCCCAGGCTTGCTTGCTTCCCTCCCAGAAACTTTCTCTCCCTTCTCCCAATGTCACTGGGAGGGTTAACTTTTCTGTTCATTGTATTTAGTGTATTATTTTATGATCATCATTTTATTTGCCTGTCTGACTCATGTTTATCTAATTCTCAAAGACGGATAACGGGTCTTACTTGATTTTATAGCCTCAATAATGAGAACAATGACTACCTTAGAATCCTTAAAATCAGCACTTTTCAGATGTTAACTGAATGAATAAATGATCCTTATGAAACATTAATAACAGATATCCAGATATGCTTAAATTTGATTACTTGCACTTGAAACAAAACAGTGACTTTCTCCCCAAACGTGCCTGCCTTGGGTGATTTTTAATAGATTGCAAATAAATTTAGCACACAGAGACATGATTATGTGCAGGGAAATGATCAGTTCTGAGAACTATCAGTCTTTAAAGTAAATGAAATTTAACCTTGCAGAAGGTTCCTACTTCTGCCTATCTCCTGATTGCCCTGCTCTCTGGAATAAATCAGATACTACAACACAGAAATTTGAATAAAGGAGCCACGCTGTGCAAAAGTGATCATAATGGAGTAGAACAACATTATTTTCTCTCTCAGAATTAGCATATTTCTAAATAATCAGTCTTTTTTTTTTTTTTTTTAAGAGTCAGGGCCTCACCCCACTGCTGCTCGGGTTGGAGTGCCATAACGTGATCATAGCTCACTGCAGCCTCAAACTCCTGGGCTCAAGTGATCCCCCACCATGAGCCTCTGAGTAGCCACATCTAGCTAATTCTTTTTCTTCTTCTTTTCTTCAGTTGTTATAGAGATGGGGGTCTTCTGAAGTTGCTGAGCTGGTCTCAAACTCCCGGCCTCAAGTGACTATCTGTCTTGGCCTCCCATGGTGCTGGGATTACAGGCATAAGCTACCATGCCCTACCAGTAAGGAGTCTTCACTGAGAAAAGATTTTCCTTTTCTTCCTGTGACAGCCCTCATCAGTTCTTCAGAGTGGCTCTCGGAAGTGACAACAGAGTAAATGAGGGAATGCATAAACAGTATATTTGTCCAAGGACCTCCCCTCAAATTCAAGCTCTTTTTTTATTGGATCCAATTGGCCTGGGTTTTAGTTTGGGTTCTAAGAAAAGTGCCACTAATTCCCCTGTGTTTTAGGATGGGATATAATGAAGAAGTAGGAGTTACAAAGAAGAATACTACGACTCTCGACAAGGGAAACAGCATCTCAGCCCAGAAGTGTCCCAAACAGAAAGGCTCCTCTCAAAGCACAGAGGAGGCTGGCCACTGTCAGTGGAGAATGGAGACATCAGTCCCTTTTACCTCCAAGAATGTGATTTTATGATGACAGCAGAGATTTCACTTTTAAGGTGTTTTTGAGAGCTTGGTAAATACATGGTAGTGGATGCTGAAATGACTGTTCTCCTTCTTGAGGTTTAAGGGAACATTCTAGGCATGTCAAACCTTTCAGTTGGCGACCTCCCACAGTGCTCGTACACAGGGCGAGTGTGTGCTTAATCTCCACCCCCAGGGACTGAGAAGTGATGCTGGCCATTCGGTGCACAGGCTGCCTCTAAAGCAGCAAGTTTAGAATGTCATCTAAATGCACCTTCATGGACTACACGAAATAGGTCCTCAGCAACAAATCCTCTAGGATGCTTTCAGATAAAAAGGAAGTGGTGAGAAAACTCGGTCTCAAGACAGGAACCTCCAAGGGTATCCCTGGTCACAACTCTTTACTTCAAAATGGGTGAAAGGAATACAACGTTGACAGTAAAACCTTCACAGCAGATTATCTTTGTTTGGGTGTCAACACCCAGACTCACACATGCTGACCAAGTATTTGAGCCAAATACATAGAACTCTTCCAGAGGCTAAAACCCTGAGCTCCCCAAACGTAGACTTTCCAGTAAAATCGGCTTATTCTAGTTACCCAATAAACATTCTAGAAAAGAACTTCAAAGAGAAGGGCCTAAAAGTGTGAACGAAGCATGTTTAAAGTATTGAAAAACAAAAAACTGCAGACATAGTCTATTTTGCATTTGGATAATGTTTTAAACTTTCCAAGATCCTTTACTCCCCATAGTCCCTGTTCTCATCCCCTAAGTAGTAAAATCAATGGTCTCAGTTGACGCGGAACATGGCTGACACAGGACGATTTAGTCCAGTTTTTTATCTTGGGCTTTTCTCCATGTGCTAAACCAAATAGGTAACGGAACACATGGTTGTGTGGCTTGAGGCATTGGTTACAACAGGCCTTTCTGAAGTCTCTATGTACCTTAAATATTTAATAAACTTCAAGTTCAGCTCAGTTGGAATCAAATGTCTGATGAAATTTAAAAGCAATATTATTATAATTTATGACCTCTATGGTGTAAATGGTATATGGTATATGG
>NW_003852407.1:7977603-7986193 GCF_000181295.1 Otolemur garnettii
GTCTCAAAAAAAGAATATAAACTTTAAAATTAGACTGTCTTGACTTCATATACTAACTCATTTATTCCTGATGTCCCTGGCAAGCTCTCTGACCTCCCAATGCCAATTTATTCATCAGCAAATGGGAGTAATAAGATTTACATCTTAAAATTTGAGGGAAGATTGCATATTCATTTTCAGGTAAAGGGCTTACCTTGGTGCCTACCACAAACAACTCAAGAGATAGTTATTTGTTTATTTTCATAATCTCTTTCAATGATTTCCAATTTAAGGCCCTACAACAAAACAATATTCCTACTTTTCCCTGAAAAGAAAGTATTATGTATCCAGAACTATTGGAAATAAAATTCAAAAGCCTAGAAATGTCACTTACAAGGTATCTACAACAACTCTTACCAGTTGGTAAAGTTTAAAAATTATGTAAGAACTTCATGAAGTCTTAGGAATGGTCCCTGAATTAGTGGGGAGGAAATTCCCTTCTGAACTTAAAAGTCAAAAACTTCAGAATGGAAGAGCTCTTTTAGAGACCCACTCAAGGTCAGATGAAGGTCCTCAGTTCTAATTTCCTCCAGGCTACCTGAGAGCCAGGAAAAGCCCTTTGAAGCTTCTCAAGTCTCCCTTCTCACCCTCCCCCCCCACCCCGCCCCCGGCTGCCATTACCACCCTATCACACTTCTCTAACCATAGATTTCTAAGTAAAAAAGGAAATTGTCTAAAATTGAAACTGTTTTAGTCTATTATTGGCTTTGGTGGCTGTGGGAAGAAAATGGAGTGGGGGAGGGTGAGATATGTTGATGAAAATAATCTGAGTCATCACTTCCTGGAAGAGGTGGCAGTGTCCTCAGAGCAGGCTGGGAAGTCAGGGGGCTGGAGGGAGGGTCTCTGTTCCTCCACAACCTCACATAACTTACCATCTGTGGGCTCCCCTTTGCAGAAGGAGCCTCCAGGCCTTCCCAGCTTGATGCCCCTCTAACTCATAAAGATCTTAGTGAATAAACCACTGTCGGGACAACTCACTGTCAGCCTGGAAACCAAGATGCATTCATACCCCTGAAATCCTAGAGCCATTTCTTTCAAGCAAGAGCAGGCAGGGCTGAGAAAGAAGGAGGGGCTGCTGGCTATGGTCGGGTCGAGATGCAAGCACTCATTTCCTAACCACTTCCCCAAACCCAGACAGACACCTGCCTCCCCACAGCCCCTACCCCAGTCCTGCTACACAATTCCTTGGGCAGTGCAGGGAAAGCCCACTAAGAAGCTGTGATCTGGGGCAGCCGTCTAGGGCAGGAATCACTTTATATTCAATCTCAGAGGCAAAATCATGTACAATTACTCACTAAACTGTGAGCAGACACAGACGATTACAAGATTCAGGTGCTGAAAGAAAACGACAGTAACAGCATCAAATCAAAGGTCTCCTGTGTTGGAATCACCTGCTCAGGTGTCTCCCTGTCCCTGAGAGGGCGCCTGGCCTCTTTGTCATTGGTCTTATGCTGACTCCTGTGGCAGCTACCAAGACCTCCATGAGAAAGAAGTCCTCCACAGCCAAGTGTCAAATGACTGGTGAGGAGACGGACCCCATCCCACCCAAACAAGGACGCAATGGGGAGGACACATCTCCACACTGAACTCAGCAGTCACTCTGGCTTCCTGTCGTCGTTTAATAATATTCTCCTTCATTCATATTCTCCCTCTCCACCTCCAGCCCCACCCCCACTCATTATGCAGTTTGACTGAATACCACTCAAAATATTTTCTCAATTAGAGGAGAAAACAGGAATTTGCCACTTGTCTGCCTCTATTCTGTTGCCTGTCAGCCTTCAGCAAATATTTCAATCCTGGGCCTTTGCTTGCTACTAACCCTGGCCTTTAACCTTTGACCCCACCCCCTTCAAATCCTCTGGCCTTTACCATCTCATCTTCCCAACCCAGACACTCCGCTCTACAGCTGATGTCCCCGGCTACTATGTTTGCCCAAAGGAGGTATATTGATGCCCCAAAGCAATTAGGATCAGAAGAGAGCTGCTGGGACTGGCTTGTGTGATCAAAAGATGATGACAAAAATCAGCAAGTGACAGTGGATGGGAGACATTCTGGCTCCCACTCTCACTTGCCCAAATGTTGCCTTCAGAGCGTCTTTCTTGTCTAGGCGAGGCCTGCTCCCCTCTCCTGATCCCAACCTCATGACTCCGCTGGGCGTGTCACTGAGATCAGAGGCATAGGGGTTGACCAGCAGATCCACACACAGGAGGAAAATCACATCCACTGGGATAGGATGCTGCGGAGTTCCCAGTTGGCTCCTCCCAGCATTCACATTCAGCCAAACCACACGGTAATCCCCTTCCAGACACATGCCCTGCCCTCCCCCTACCACCCCAATTTCAATGGCTCCCACCTTCCCAGCACCCAACATGAGGCTAGGGCTCCTCGCTTATGCCCACTAGTATGCAAGCTGTACCCCTTCCGTGTGTGTCTGCCAGCATTTCAGGACAGCGTGGGATACTTAAGGACTTTTTCTTTTGCAACGACTAGTTTGCTGTCTGATAGCACTCCTTCCCACGTAATTAATTGTGCTGTCTCTTGGCTCGTTAGAAAAGAGACCCTCAGGTCCCAGGCAGCATTATGCAGGGTAAATCATGTTTAAGTAACTGCATAACTAGTGGGTCAGTTTTATCTTTTGTCTTGGCTGTGACCATTATTTAGCTGAGTTCTCAAAATGCCCGGCAGTGAAGCTTTCATGTCAGGCCAGTATTGAAAGACAAATGTTTTCTCCTCTCCCCACCCCCACGGCCAGCCCTTCTTCTCTGAATGCTGCACGCACAGGGCAGCTGGGACATAAAAGCCTCCTTTATCTGATTATCCTGGGCAAAGGCGTGGTGGGTTCAGGAAGGTTCAAGAGAGACGTGCCAAACTGTAATAAGATGGGCCACTCGAATAGGCAGAGCAGACTCCCACGCGGGGACGGTGACTGGCCGCAGCAATTGAGATCCCGTCTCTTTTAGCGCCCTGCATTGTGGTGACTCGAAAGTGTGGTTTTTTCCATACTGTCACTGATTGGCCATGTGATCTTGAGCAAACCATGAGACATCACTGATCTGGGCTCGCAGTCCCCGTCTGTGAAGGGAAGACAGCTCTGATGATCTTCAAGGTCTTTCTCTGCTTTCACATTCTTTGTGTGTATCCATCAAGCAACAAAAAACAGTTTGACCCTCTCCAACAACTATGGAGAACACCGCCCAGCAGTGTAAAAAGAGGGCTCTAAAGAGATGAAAGCGGTAACTTTCTTTACAGCCAGAGTTTGTCTCGCGGAAAGGAAAGCGAGAGAAGAAGGCGAAGGATGAGGCAAGAGTGCCCATTTCACAAAGGAAAAACGAAGGCACAGGAAATGTGGGCCAATTAAGTGGCTGGTTGTAGAGAGAATTAATTATCAGTGCTGTGAGAAATAAAATTCAGAAAGATTCCAATTCTTGTCCCAGATTCTAATCCAATCACATCCATAGGATATTGAGAGATGTCCTATGGCACAGACCTCAGTGACCAATCCCTCTGCTCCTATCCTCCAAAATTTTAGACTGCTCATCCACAGTGCCCTTGAGGCTGGGCAGGTGCCCAGGCATCGTATCAAGTCCACAGAAGCTCCTGAAGTCAGAGGTTGGGGATACAACTTAGACACCCTCAGCACCATACAGTGCCCAGGTGTTGTATCAAGTCCACAGAAGCTCCCTGAAGTCAGAGGTTGGGGATACAACTTTTAGACAGCCTCAGCACCATGAACACACGCAGAATGAATGGAGATCAAATAGCAGTCTGACACAGCATGGTTTAGTCACATCAGTGGCAAACGCTACCTGAAGACACCGCTCTTAGTTTAGACTGAGCTGCTCTAAATATGTTCCACCTCTTGCCCACACCTACCATCAGTTAAGATCTTAGACGCTGAGGCAAAAATGAGTAAGAAGGCAGAGAAGCAGGTGACTCTAGAGAGGAACAAGGGAAGAGACACAAAAAGCCAACTGGAGATATTGACTAGGAATGTCCAAAAACAATAGAAATAGGATGTCCTGGGATTCCTCCCACTCCTCCGAATCCCCAAGTCCAGGCCCTAGATATCTATTTCAACCGCACACCATTCATGGCTGGTCTCTTTTCAGTACACACATACATGTCCACCCAGTTGCCCTCTCACATACACATGTCCAGACATCCTCTAGCTGGCAAACAAGTGACAATATGCAAATTATCAGAAGCCACAAAGATCTGCTTCAGTGGGGAGCCTGAACAAACAAGGAACAATTTTGCAAGTGGCCACAGATGGCTTAGCTTCTCCGCTTACAATGGACACTAACAAGATTTGCCATAACTAATTCATTCTTTGACACCATGGCCCCATTCCCCCACCTTCCGAGGGCGGGGACAATTCCCTATCAGGGCCATATGCATTTTTTTGTTCCTTTCTAACACAGAAAAAGTTCAGCTCCTTCATGCAAACTTTGGATGTAAGGGTGACATGTAAGGTGGTTAACCTGAGTTTGAGAGCAGAGCATGGTGGAAGCAAACCTCAAATGGCTTTCTGCAGCGGCGCCTCCCCCATTTCCCTGGAAGGGGTAGAGAAGAAATGCGCTGAATCTTGTGCTGAGCAGGACAAATCAGCAGCAGAAAAGGAATGAGTGGAAAAGCACAGACAAAACAAAGTGGACCAGAAACAGACAGTGAAACTATCCAGCGAAATCCAAAACTTCCCACATCATAGGCCACAAGGAACTTGAAACACGGGAAGTAAACCTTGGGTTTATGTGGCAGAAGATGAAGCATTTGATGAATCTCATGACTGATAGAAGCAAAATGTGGGCGGCGCCTGTGGCTCAAAGGGTAAGGCACCGGCCCCAGATGCCAGGGGTGGTGGGTTCAAGCCTGGTCCTGGCCAAAACTGCAAAAAAAAAAGGAAAACGCCAGGCAGAAACCAGATTTGAGACCTCTGAGCGCACCTTATTAAGCTCTTCTTTACACAAAGTCCTTCTGATCAGCTTTCCGTGTCAGTGAGAAACTTAGGAATTCTTAAGAAAATGAATCAATGAATTCTTCAGAAAATGCCTGAACATTTTCTCTACTTTGCAGGAATCAGGATGGTAAAGGCAGCTCTCTGTTTCAGCCTCCGTTTCCTGAAGGCTCTCAGCCTCCTTGGCAAGATAGCAGAGAGACAGCAGAATGCAGGGCCACTTAGGCTCTTCACTGCGGCCAGTTTATGGACCACCTCTGAGCTCGCTAACCTCCAATGCTGGCTGCATTCTGATGCCCTAAAGCCGCTCTAAGCTCACTGCCTCTTTCCTCCCCAAGGTGGTGATGGGGGTGGGAGCTCCATTGCTTTCTTAGTGAGCTTAGGAAAAAGTTCGATCTCCCTGATCTGGCCCACCAAGGGCTCTTTTCACTCCATGTTTTCCAGGAGAGCTGGGCTGGGCTGCTCAGCATGGTGAGGCCCCTGGTGAGTGCCCTCTGCACAACTGTTCCAGCACTCTCCCCTGCCAGCAATTCCTCTTGCCTGCATCCTATACAGGCTACCATTTCTTCAAGGCCCATTCAAGCCTCCTCTCTTCCTCCATACCCCTTGAACTCTCTCTCATGCCCCAGCATTGGCATAATATAAGGGTCCCCAACAAGACAAGGAAGTCAGAGGTCTCCTTCCAGGCTGGAAACTTTGAGAAAAATTCAAAAAGTCAGGAGTGATGGCTCAGTATCCCTTTACCTGCCCAGGTGCACATGTGTCTTCTGTTCTTCTCTCGCTTTCTTTCTCTGTTTCTTTTCTTTTTTTTTTTTTTTTAGTCTCACTCTGTCACCAGGTTAGAGTAGAGTGCAATCATCACAGCTCCCTGTAACCTCAATCTACTAGCCTCAAGTCCTTCTCCTACCTCAGCCTGCAAGTAGCTGGGACTACAGGTGTGTGCTGCTACATCAGGCTAAATTTTTCTGTTTTGTGTAAAGATGGGATCTCACTCCTGCTCAGGCTCATTCATGCTGGACTCCCGGCCTCCCCAAGTGCTAGGACTATAGATGCGAGCCAGGCTCCCAGCCTTCTCTGTTTCCAATTCTAGGCACCATTCATATCAGGTGTGACTGAGTATGTCTCTGCTTTTTTCTCAAATAAATACATATGTGATACTGACAGCAGGCAGCTATTGAGAAAACCATGCACATTAAAACACTGATGATTAGATAAAATCTGTTAACATCTGAGAATGCCTTGATAAACACTTGTATATGAATACCTGCTTCTCTTTACAGGTATATCCATAGTGATTTCCTTAATACTATAGTGATTTCCTTCATACCACAGTATTTCGCTGCCTTCATTTCAAGATGTGACCTCTGAGAAAGAGGAAGGTGAAGAGGCACAGGTGTGTAGCGGGAGAGACTACAGCTCTTGCCTCTCAGGCCAGGACTCTATCAGATATCTACCCATCTATCTACCTTCCCCAGGGCTATACATGCACACACATATATGTGTGAGCACATCACACTGAACTCTAACGTGGACACCAGACCTCTCCCCACTCTTCAGCTCAGCTCCTCAAAGAAACAAGATGTGAGGATCCTTCCAGATGCTGTCTACACTGGACTTGTACCAACCATCTCCTTACACACTTGTCCTCCCATCCAGATCCATGAGCTGTGTGCTGTGACCCCTGCCCCCCTACAACTGGAGTGTCCTCCTCTGAGAAAGACGAGCCCCGGGGGCCAACAATTATCTCCCCGTGTTAAATGAGATGAGCAGAAGCAGCCATGGCTGCTCCTTCGATCACGGCCCAGCCTAAGTGGAATCTGCTGAGAGTCTAAAATTGGGAGCAAAGGTCAGCTGTCAGTTAGGAATGAAGCCAGAAGGAAGGCAGGCATCCAGAAGTGCAGCACCTGCTCCTCCCTGGAGGTGGAGGGTGCACAGCCGGCCAGCCCGGGCAGCCCCTCTATGAATGCACCTGCACAGCCGCCCTGATGGCCCATCCAGCAGTAACTCTGAAATCAATGGGAGACTGCCAGGACCTCAGGTGGATCAATAAGCAAAGGTCCTAGCACGCCATGGCAGGCTCCTCTGGGGTACCCTCCATTCTTCCTCTACCTGGAAGGATGGCGCCCCAAAGGCAGCCCCTTGGCCCAGATCCTCAAATGCCAGTGCGATCTATTAGTGTTTTGCCAGCCCCCTGCCCTTCAGCCCTTGTGCCCATTGTCTCTCACACGCGGGTTGCCCCTTCTCCCTTGGAAGTGGACAGCTCTCACCTGGCCTCCACTCTTGTACCTGGTTTACCCCAGGACACTGGGCCCAGGTGTTTTGACCTTCCCTATATCTCCAATTCCCAAGTCTATTTTCTCCTCTACTGTTTTTGGATTCTGTTCCCTTTGCCAAAACATGTGACACATGATTTTTCAGGTTTCCTGTCAAGCTTGCTATTCTCTCTCTTTTTCTGTTGGGAATTTCAAGGACATCCCATAGATTAACCACATCAGTGCCCTCAAGCCACACGCGCCTTCACGTGAACAGCAGAACGGACGCTTTCAGCTCACAGCTCATCTCATTCTACGTAAAGGTGCTTCTTGCCTCTGTCTTCAGTTAGACACAGACTGTCCCTGTCAATCAATCAAATCAGCCAGTCAATTATAATATATTTTTTGAGGCTCTTTAGCATCCTTCTTTGTAGATGAGATGTAACAAAGAAGCTTTTCTGTCTCCATTCCTATTTTGACGTAGCTTATGTGTCAGACAGACAACTTTACCCCACTTGGGAGATATGAGGAATAACACGTAGTTTTATCTCTGTAATATTGCCTCGCATGCAACAAATAGTTATTGAAGAGAGTACCTGGGTTGAATGAATGATACATTAATGACTGACTCAGTGATGCTGAGGGACAGAGGAAGCCAGGTGACATGATGAGCCTCAGCTGGGGCATCTAGGGACTACTCAGCTGAGCTCTGGGACTCTCTCTTACTTAGGGCATCTTTCCCAGGCAAGCAGAGATGACCATTGTGAGGTTAAATTGTGTTTCTGACACTTCCCCCTGTCCTCCTATTCTCAGAGCTCTGAGGTCTGCAGCTTTAGGCGACCTTGAGCTCTGGGAAAGACACTGGCCAACCTCAGGTGCAGATGAGTCAGCTGGCAGGGCTGAGCATTAGGACCATTTGACCCTAGGTCCACCATCTGCCTCGTATTCATTGCTACCCAGACTGGGGACATCCATCACTTACAACCTCCCTCACTTGATCCAATGTGTCTCTATGCTACCTTCTATTCCTCCCTGCTTGCTTCTGATAAGCTTTGTTTTTATATTGAGATTGTATTTAAAAATGAAGGAAAGGAGAGAGTGTTTAGTAGAAGCCAGCCCACGATAAGGTGCTGAACAAGCACTCTGCGAGACAGCTCTAGGACCAAGGTTGCATTCGTTGGCTGGGAAAGTTGTCACATTTCTTATAAAGCTCATTGATAGGAAGCTGCAATGTATTTGAAGGGATTAAGATACACACACACATACAGACACACACATGAATTTTAGGTCCTCTAGAAAAATTCTATGTCCTCAAGGAAGCAAAAGAGAAACTTTGACTCCTCTG
>NW_003852407.1:7986376-8014143 GCF_000181295.1 Otolemur garnettii
AAAAAAAAAAAATTCCCTGGGTGTGGTGGTGCATGCCTATAATCCCAGCTACTCAGGAAGCTAAAGCAGGAGTAGCTGACCCCAGGAGTTAGAGGTTGCTGTGACCTGTTACCTCACCAAGGCACTCCTGCCTGGGCGACACAGTAAGACCCTATCTCTAAAAACATTTTAAAAGTAAAAACATCATTTTATTATCAAAAAAAAGAACAGCTTTATGGATTTTATGGACTTTCACTAATTTTAGGGAACTCATCGTGTGAGCACAATCCTTCCCCCACCCCCTCCTGTTATCACCCTAAGGGAGTAAAGTGTGTCTTTCTGTGTGCAAAGGGCCACCCCCTCACAAAGGCCCCAGAGCAGAGGCAAAGGGTGGTCAGCGAGGGCAGAATTCAGGCCCGGAGGCCAGCAGAGTGCTCTGCCCGCAACGGTGCAGGGCAGGACTGGGCCCAGCATCTCCCAACTGTGCCAGGATAAGCTTTACTGATTTTGTAGGACATGATGGAAACGGGGCACCAAAGCACAAGCTGCAGGGGTAGAAGGCTTTATAAAGCTTTCACAAGACTTGACCAAACTGTCTCTCTGGTTTCCTTGGCATCTAACCCTTGTGGTCCCCTTTTATAGGCAGAGAAATGGGAACATTGAGAAATTATGTCACTGCATGTTTTCTGGAAGTTAGGGTCAGAGGGGAGGGGGTGTAGTTCCCACCTCAGGTTCAGCCACCTGAGAACTGTGTGAGGAGCTAGAGTAGCTGTCTGGGAGCCAAGAGAACCTGCATTGGGATCACTGCCTCTTGGCTGCCTCAGACAACTCCAGGGGGTTTCCTAGAGGTCTCTCTGCCTCATTTGATCCATCTGTGAAAAGGGGACAATGACATCTCCATTGTTGTCCTGGGGAAGACTTGGTAGACAATGGGCGTCACTGGTAGAGTTCTCAGTTGCAGTGAGTATCAAAGTGGTGGCCACTGTTATGTCCAGAAAAGTAACCTGCACAGACAATTAGCTGTGACTCAGGCTTGCCACAAAAAGATGACTCTTCTATGTTTCTGAGGCACAGTTCACATTCCTCAGAAGGGAATAAGAAAACACAAGGGGCTGAACACCAAAGACACTTCAAGAAAAGCTTCAAGGACAGCCAGGCCTGCCCTTAAGCAACCAGTAGCATCTTGGTGTGAGTTATGGGACGGGATGGGAACAGAAAGACTTTTGTTAGTATGGTTTCAATTTTTTTCCCCTGTTTTGTTTTGTGTTTTTTTTTCCTCCCCCTGCCAAGGGATTAACATGTAGGTTCTTAAACAAGGGGGTCCCCCATTTACAGCTGACAGCAGCAGCTGCAACCTCTGACTCTCCTACAGAATGGCAGGGAATCGAATCAAAAAGAAAAGCAAGAGGACAACCTTTCCTCCGGGAGCGTGAAACACAATACCAGCCTCTCGCCAAACCCGGCAGACACCAGCCCTGATTGGAGGTTGCCTCGGAACAAAGGGAAATTGGTATTTAAAAAAAAAAAAATCTTCTGAAAGCCAACTCAGCAGATGGTTTTTTCCTGGGCTCCAGCAGAAGGGGGTTGGAGGGGGAAGGTGGGGGTAGGGGAAGGATGCCGGGATAACACAACTGCCACCAGGATACAGCTGACTGAGAAATGACAAAGATGGGCAAAGAGGGCTGACCTCTCACCCCAGAATTTCACAAAGGGCAATTGCGCCATGTGGCGGGGATCTGCTGACCACTCCAACCTGCAGCTGTTGTCCGTCACAGCCACTTCTAGGGGCTTCATTACGAGGAAGGGAAAGGCCAGGGAACGTGGGGATACTAAAGGAAGTGAAGGAAAAGTTTAACCAGAGACGATAGTTTGTTCGAAATCTACTCCAGGGCAGTTCTCCAGAAGAGCACCCCCCCATTTCCATGCACCGCTAACATTTCAGAACCACTTAGCAGCCACTCACTCGGATTATCTTCAGAATAATGTGGAAGGAAGAGTGACGTTATTAATCCCCAGTTAAATGCCACCAAACACAGATTGACTTGTGAAAGGCAGAACAGAGACTCAGACCAAGAACCCCTGGCTTGTGGTAGCCATGCCCCCGCCCCAGAAGGAGGTGCTTGTGGGATCTTGTATTGGGGGCCCTTGGTGGAACTCCACATTTTCAGTCTGAACTTGGACACTTCAGAACACCCTGTAGATAACTCTGAGATTAAGTCACACTGGGCCTGTTATCCAGCAGCCTGTGCGGCACTGCCAGCCCATCACTTGGTAGTAGCCTCCCTGTGCTGTGGCCCACCAAGTATCTCCCCGCAGGAAGATAGCTGTGGGCAGTCAGGAAAGGAACTCTGGGTCTCAGGATGAAGCTGCAGTGCCGGGTTCACCCACAGCCAGGGGCAAGCAGCAGAAATAGTCAGGTGAGCTACCAGGGACTCAACTTTTCTACTAAGGATGGCCCCATAGGACAAATTAGGGTGGAATCTTTCCAAGCTATTGGAAACCAGGAGATATGGGGTTTAAGTCCCAACACCCCTCCCACCCCAAGTAGCTATAATCTTGGGTGAGCCATTTTTAAACCCTCATAGTTCTCTCCCCATCTATAAAACACGGATGAATAACAGTGACTTCACTGACTTATCTGAAGAGCAAACCAGAAAGGGGCAGCTGCGGGGAGGGTGTGAGTCCACTTTGTAAAGGTGCTGGCAGATGTCATGGTCACTGTCCGTTTTCCACACCATGCACTACCTAGAACATGTACTTTGACAGTTAATTCCATTGCCCTGAGCTTTCCCCACAATGTCCTGAGATCAATTCTTAACAAGATCTTTCTACACCTTCAGGCTGAGCACCCCACACAACTCTGGAGATACCTGTAGACTGAGATGCCTCAGCTCTACTCTAGTATATATATATATATTTTTTGATACAGAGTCTCACTATGTTGCCCTCCATAGAGTGCCATAGCGTCACAGCTCACAGCCACCTCAAACTCTTGGGCTTAAGTGATTCTCTTGCCTCTGCCTCCCAAGTAGCTGGGACTATAGGTGCCCTCTGCAACGCCCATCTATTTTTTGGTTGTAGGTGTCATTGCTGTTTGGCAGGCCCGGGCTGGGTTTGAGCCCACTAGCCTAAGTGTATGTGGCCAGCACCATAACCGCTGAGCTATAGGCCAAGCCTCTAGTATATAATATTTTGATAGGAGCATCAAAAAGGGGAGATGTCAGATGTCTCTAAGAGACCATTGCAAAATGCACAGGGCCGACCAGGTAGAAGTCCTCTGCATGGAGAAGAGTGCTTTCCACACAAATGTTCACTGACAGAGGGCTCATGAGAGAACCTCTTAACACCTAGGCTGGGAAAAGAACCTAAAGAATATTACATTACAAGACTAACTCCTGTTCTCAGAGAGCTTCCACAAACATCAAGAAGAAAATGCCTTCCCTTTGACAAGACACATGTTACGGCACTTTCATTTAGATAAAGGAAGCCATTCTATAAATGAGAAGCCAGGTTCAGAGACAGCAGATAGCCATGTAGTGATGTCTCACTTGGTCACCCTCAGTAGAGTACCATGGCATCATAGCTCACAGCATCCTCAAACTCTTGGGCTTGAGCAATCCTTTGCCTCAGCCTCCTGAGTAGCTGGTGCTACAGGAGCCCACCACAACACCCATCTATTTTTTTAGAAACAAGATCTCATTCTTGCTCAGGCTAGTCTCAAACCTGTGAGCTCAAGCAATCTGCCCACTTTGGCCTCCCAGAGCCCTAGGATTACAGGCATGAGCCACCTCACACCACCTGGCCCTGGAGAAAAGAATTCTGATCAAGAAGGGCACTTACATTTCAAAGATGTCTAGTTGCTGTGCTTTCTGTGTAGTCCCCAGACCCAAACCAGACTATCTTCCTAACATTTGATTCACATCTCTGCCTAGAACTGTGCACAAAGAGGTGATAAGAATAATGCAGGTACCTGAATTTTGGCCCAATCTACTGAACGTAAGAGGTGATGGCGTAAACTAGCAAAGGTAGTACAAGGCCTAAACTAGCAAAGGTAGTACAAGGAAATATTAATTTAGAGGGTTTCCTTGACCTTGAGTTCAGTATATGTCAACAATGACAAAGCTGCTTGAAATCTGGTCCAGCCCAGGGTTGTGTTAATAGAGGTGCTATGTCTGGAGCAGAGGAGGTTACAGTTCCTTGGCACTCTGCCAGGATAGACCACCTCCCAGTATTATACTCTGTGAGTGCTCCTCACCTTTACCTTCTAGAAGGGACACTGACAAACTAGCATTCCTAGTATAGCAAACATGGTGGTTTGGCATTAGGAAACCATGAAATCCAAGGAACACTTCAAGAACTGGAAATATTTTGGTTTAAAAAGAGATGACTTAGGGCAATATAAGAAAAAGCTTTCTAAAACAAGAGCTGCCCCAAGTGGTGGCAAGTCCCTTCCCTGAAGGCCTTCGCGAGGCAGCCAAATAACTATGCCTTCGGGGTTTGGAAAGGTGTATTTTGTTTGTCTGAGAGGGACGCTGAAAGAGAAAACACTCAGAGGCTCTTCTCTCTTTCACTCATCTCCTAGATTCTGGAAGTGTCACCCCATCCTGGACCTATTCCTTCCCTTTGCCCTGGAGCTTCTGTTTTTCAGCTCTTTCCCACCCACTGACCTGGGGCCTGACTCTCCCCTGTGTCCTCCATGGATTCCACTCCTCCTTCTCAGATGATTTCTGGATCTCCCAGTCCTGATGTTCTCTGAGCCAGCAAGACTCAGAGTGCGGGACAAGATGCTGACCTGGAATAGTTCAGGAACCTGATAAAGCACGGACGAGGCACGCTCCCCAAAAGATGGAGAAATCTCAGAGAGTCCCACCAAAGGGAGGCCCCTTGTCAGCTACACCCATGAGCCGCCACAAAAGGGAAATGCTGCAAATTGGTCTATGCGTCTTCTGTATTAGAGTCTGGGTCCAAAAATACTGAAATTCCTGAGCTGGTTTCTCATTCACAACACTAAGCCAATGCACCCACTGGCCTGCCATAAAATGCTGCCCACACACCTGGTCAGGGGCATTTCTTGTTGGCAAAGCTTAGTGGGCTACTCTCTACCCCCTTAGAGGACGTTCTGTCCACCCCTCACCTGCAAAACTGGCTAGAAACTTGTGGGAGGCCAAGAAGACCATCTAGGGAACAATACCACCATAAACAAGATCTAGAAATACACCAGAGCAAACTGTACTTGATACTAAAGATGATTATCAAACGGCCTCACAGGCCGGCTACCAAGGTGGGAACTGCTTGGACTTCTCAGAGTAAATAAAGGCCTCCATTGTTTCCCCTGGTGAGGTCACAGGCTGATGGGGAGGTGAGGGAAGTTGGCCCCAAGAGGGAGGGGCAGGCAGAGAAAGAAAACAACAACCCAGGACTTCAGAGAGAAATGCACACTCCAGAGATACAGCGAGGCGCTTGCTTTCAGAGAGACACTGGAGAGTGGGAAAGTGCCTTAGAGGTCATGCAGCCCAGACCCCCTGCAACGCAGGGTTGTGGTCATTCCTGCTCAATACAGTCAGAAGACAGCCTCAGCCTGCATGCCTTTGGCACCGGAGGGCTCACTACTTCACAGCACATAATTCAGACTCTGTGTCCACTTGATATGACACAGGGTGACTACGTGTCAATGCAGGTGCTTTTTGCGTGCTGAGTCTGTCTCCATGTGTCCTGGAGGACTGGCCCTACTGAACTGCTGCCTTCCCCTCTGGAATCCTCGTCCTCTGGCCCACTGACTCCTCCTCCACTGGGGATGACTGCCTAGAGCCTTAATGTCAACCTTTGGAGCTAAATCACCCTAAGGACCACAGAACTGACAGCCATTCCCCAAAGCAGTCTGGGCATGTGCAAATTATTACACGAATTTTTAGTTTATTGTGAATAAATGAAACCTCCTACGATGTATGGTTTCCAGGCCTGGTGCTATTTTTATATTTAATGTTGTCAGAAACTTGAACTGAGCCCTCCAGTCCAGGCTCTGAGGTCCTCCCTGCCATGTCCCCATGTTCTCCACCATGGCTGTCCCTCAACTGGTCCCAGTGGCTTCCTAACCAAAGCACTCGTGCCTAATAAGCAAGGCAGGTGGGAGTGTCCTGGGATGCTCTGCCTTGTTGTACTTGCAAAGAGAGATGTTTCTCACTTAAAGTTGCAAAAATCAGAATAGTCAAAAGGACGAGGTGGGGAAAGGCCAGAAGGGATTGTTTCTCTTGCCTTTTACAAAGAATAAAAAAGGAAATATAACTGAGGACTATCTAGAAAGGTAGCAACGAGAGAACTTTTTGAGGATGTAAAATTGCACTGACCACAGGGATGAGCGCCCAACTTTGCAAATGCTGGAAGCTTGGCAGCCACCAGCTGAACCGCCCTTGCTGGTTCTTTTGACACCGCTTTAAAACTTTCTTTTTGAGTCATCCTTTGTGCTCAGCAGTAATCCTGGTTTGGCAGATAAATGACCACAGAGATAAAAGACCTTTGAACCATCTCTAAATAAATCCCTATAGCAATCCCCGCACCACCACTCTCACAGGAAAAAAAAAAAGCGCATTAGCAATATGCTGGTACATGTCTGTGCAGCCATCAGTAATCAGACGCTGGTGCTGCGCCCCGGCTAAAACAGCCCAGGCCTCCTGGACCCAGCACCACTGCGGGTCACCGTGTGCCTGAACTGAGGAAGTTACTGGAGGTGGTCAGAGAGGGAAGGAGGGGCACCAAACAGGAAAGACAGCAAGGCCCACTGAGCAAAGCACTGCCTCAGTGCCCGACTGGCACGTTCATCCTCACAGTGACGTAGACAAGGAGGCACTGCTCCTGTCTGATCGTCACACTGCCGGAGGGTGAAGAGTGCAAGCAGGTCTAGTGCAGAGCCTGGAATGGGAATCTGAGTTCTAATCCAGTCCCAGAGGAAGGATCCTTCTAACACATCCTGCATTCTCCACCCAGAGTGGCACCCAGAGAGCATGCTGGCCACGCTTCGGAGAATGACTCACTCTCCATCTGAACAGAACACGGTTTTCTGTTGCATACTCTGCCACATTGATCTTCAATGGCATAGAGTTCACCAAAGAACCTTCCTTAGGAAAGTCCAAAGAGAAACAGACCACCAAGGGGATGCCAAAACCAAAAGGAAACAGAGAGCTCGATCCTTTAAACCCCCCAGAGAACCCCAGACAAGACACAGAAAGAAAATAAGAGAATCCCAGACACAGAAAGAAAACAAAAGAAAAATACAAAGCAGGGTGGGGAGGAGAACCAAATATTCCCAGAATATCCTCATGGAACTCAAGTTTGGTGAATGTCATCACTTTTTAAGCCCAGCTCTGACACTTGCCCCCACGATTTTAGGTCTTTTGACATTTGGGGCCAAAAGGAAACATTTTGATGACAGGACAGTGGGTCCAAAGAAAGATCAAATATCTGTTTATAGTACTTAGTATTTTTAAAGAGAAAGACTTGCCCCATTGAATAAACAGCGGGCTCTTAAAGTTTCTAGGTTTTAGCACAGAAATAAGGCTTCGGCAGTAAAAAGCTGTCCTTTCTTTCCCATTACCCTTCTCTTTCTTTCCTTTTCTTTTTTTCCCCTCCCTCTCGCCTTCCTTTCGTCTTTCTTTCTTTTCCGGAAGAAACTGAACAGCAAGAAGGTAAAGCATGCTTTCCAAACGTTTTCATTCATAAGAGAGGCAGAGCTGGGGCCCAGGGCTCCCATGTCCAAGGCCAAGGTTCTTGCCCTCACACTTTCTGTTCCACATATCTGATGGTCCCTGCTGCCCCACAGGAAAGGTCATCCCCACCCCCATGCTGTAACATAATCAGAGAGAAACCATCAGGAAACAACATTTCCAGGCACTCTGATGAACAAACAGGAATGTAGTGCTTAAAAATCATTTTTTTTCCCTTAAATCTCCAGAGATAAAAAATAAAAGTAAACAGGAAGGAACATACGACCTCTTATAAAGTAATGCTGGTGAGACCTGTTCTCCAGGTCAGCATGAGGGAGCTATGGAGGAAGAATTTCATACTTCAGGAGTCCAAAACACCACATTCCCACCCCCAGAGGAAGCCAGGCCAAAGCCTCACAATAAGCAATATACGTGGGAGTGACCAGAGAAAGTGCTAGGAGGGGGAGGGAGGGACACCTGGACCATGAAGAGTGCGGAAGGCCCTCTGATGGACACTCAGAAGGATGGACACTCAGGACCACCCACAGGGTGAAGGAGGAGAGAATTCTGGGTGCAGCGGTCAGAGATCAGGAATTCTAAGCCTTTGGCAAATCACGCCCCCCACTTAGCCCTTTCCCAGCACCCTCCTCTCCATGCCTCCTTCCTCGCCTACCTGGTACACACAATTGCCGTAACCATCAAGGGTTGAGAGAGATGCACCCCTCAGCACTCTGCAGGAAAAATGGAGACCCTCTTGCACCCTCTGCTCACTGACAATTGTGTCACCCCTTTCCTCTTTCCTACTTAAGTCCTCTGCACAACAACACATTCACCAAGCTCCCCAGACCCCCACGCATCCCCTCTCCCCGAGTCAAAGCCTGCTAAGCACTACTGTTACTTACAGAATTAAATCCAAACCCATTTTTTATTTAATATTCATTACTGTCTGCAATCTGATGCCAACCTCGCTCTCCATCAACAACACCTAGAAAAACCTTTTTTCTTATCCATACTTTGTGTGTTTGGCACCAGGAAGGTGCTGTTGAGGAAGGAGGAAATAAATGCATGACTTAATAGGCTTCCCAAGAGTGGGCTGTGAGTGTTCAGAACAGAACACCAGAGTCTTTCCACACACGTGTGACGATGGCCCAGGTAGGGCTGCCAACCAATCCAGATCAGGTTTCCGGGACCAGGGCAGGCACCCGATGGATATAAGGTTGACATCCTTGCTACTGGAGGAAATAGGATCTCCTAACAGTGCAAGGGAGGAAGGAAAATTAAGTCCAAAGAAATGAAATAGATGTGGTGTTTTTGTTGAAAGCAAATGAAATTTTTAAGTACAACGAAGTACAAAAAATTAGAGCTTTGACTCATGTGGCTTTGAAAGCTCTCTCAGAAACCTGCAACACGTGGAATGAAGGAAAATAAGGAAAATGTGTCAGAGTATGATCCTGTCACCCTAGCTAATATGGGAAGGTGTGGAAGAAATGCCCCAGTGATCCTTCCCTTCCAGCAGTCCTTCCCATTTATGGAGTGCAATAACTTTGGGACTGGAATAGGACATTAGCTCAGGGCCTCACAGAATTGACTTCGAAGGAAAACCTTGCCCCTTCCACTCCTGCTCCTTTGAAGCAATCTGAGCCTCAGTTTCCTATAAATAAGTAATACCTGCCTGGCAGGATTGTTACAAGGGCTAATACAGAAGGTAAGTACATGTAAAACAGCCAGTAGAGGTCTGCTGTATAGCTCAATAAATCAGAACTATTACTATGATGTGTGTTCTGTAAAGGATCCACATTTTTCTGAAGTCTTCTACTGAGTTATATATATTAGGTAGAAATCATCATCCTCTCTATTTGGCAGATGAGGAAACTGGGGCTCCAGAGCCAGATTCACAAAGCTACTTGGTATCAGACCATCACACCACATCTCCATCCCTACCACTACGTGGAGTCTGTCTGGAACTCCCACATCCTTCGCCTGCTCTTGAACCTGGAAGGGTGCCCTGACTCCCGAGGTCTTCCACAAAAACAGCTGCTGAGTTCTGCCCAGATGGAAGCCTCTTCAAAACCCTGCCACTGCCGGAACTTTTCATGCTCAGGTTTTGTATCTGAACGTGTTTCTTGAGACTTATCACCATGCTTTCTATTGATTTTACAGAGTGACCCAGAAGGGAACGAGAGGAAGCAGGAGTCAATATGGCACTTACCTGAGTAAGCTAGAGACACAACAGTGCTGGCCCCGTGATGAAGAACAGCTACATGTGTGGAGTCTACCTGCAAAGCGCAACCTATCCCAAAAAGAGTTTTGAGGCCTGAAAGCATGGTCTGAAGTCTCACCTAGGCCTCTACTTCCTACTAAATGCTGTTTTCACATCCCATGTAAATTCACTCATCATTAACCTTTCCCCAAATAGCATCTCAATTCCCACCCTAGTTTCACATGTAAGAGAGGAGATTTATCCCCTTATCAGAGGAATCCCTGCATCCTTTAGCCAGTAAGGTGGTATTTTCGCATCCTATCACTTAAGTGGCCATGTTCCCTGACCATCTAAAACAGCGGTTCTCAACCTGTGGATCACGACCCACAGGAACTATATTAAAGGGCCACGGCATTAGGAAGGTTGAGAACCACTAATCTATAATGTCTCTCCAATTTGGAGAGTTAATTCTAGGCTTGAAATTTGGAAAGGAGCCCTGAGGATGCTGGACATACTCCCTTCACCCAAAGCACTAAGCCATGTTGAACCAGAGACCATGTAACCCATGTAACCCACCAGAGAATGAGCCTGTGACATGTGAGGCATGCTACCATTATCACTTGGAGCTCTCTTTTTACAAAAACCAATGGGAAAAAAATTCATTTGAGATGCAATATAAGTTGTCTTTGCCTAAGGCTGTCAAGCAATGACTTAAACAAAATTAATAGGTTCGCTTAAACACACACACACAATTTATCACCTAATTTCCCCCAGCCTCCAAACTTAGAGATTGAATTATTAAAAACAAAACAAAATAAAACAAAACTCTTGTTATTTTGAAACTCTATGTCCTTTCCCTAAGTGGGAGCCAATTAACATTTTTTGGCAAGGGCCAGAGAGTAAATGGTTTAAGCTTCAGGAGCCATAGGCTCTCCATCACAAATGCTCAACTCTGCTTTTACAATACCAGAGACAAAATGTAAACAAATGGACTTGGCTCTGTTCCAATAAAACTTTATTTATGGGCCCTGAAATTTGAATTTCATGTGTTACAAAGTATTATTCTTCTTTTCATTTTCTTTTGATCTTTTACAAATATAAAAACCAATCTTTGCTTGGAGGCTGTACAAACAGAAGCAAGGGGCTGGATTTGACCCACAGGCTATAGTCCACCAACTCCCTTCAAAGTCAGCACGTACACTCACATAATTCTTCCCTACTAGCTCTGACCATGACCTGGAACCCTGGGACCACTCCACGTTCACTTCTGTGAACAGTGGTACATCTCATAAAAAAGATCCAGAGGATTTACTTGACTTTGGGGTTTTGATGCTGGTCTGTGGTTTACAAAATGCCATCTCGATCCTTTCCCTATTCCAAATTACTGATCATCAACTTTCACTCATACAAGTAAGTAAATTCCTAAAGTTCAGGCCACTGAATTTGTCCATACAAATGGTAGGCAAAGTTTCCACCTCTCAACCTGCACTTCGACTTTTGTTTGCTTTCTGGTTCCAAACAGCAGAAAATGGAAGGGTAATAAAGTCAGCATTCTAATGCCATTGAGATCAGAAAGCATTCCTATGATGTATCAAGTATATTGTGTCTTGGTGATCATAACTTTGTACAGTCATTTCTGGAAATGAGTGCTTGGTGTAAATAAATGTAGGGAGGATGGAGAAGCAAGTGCCTAACAATTAGAAAGCATTGTAAGTGTCATCACCTACACCATCACAGCATCTTCATAAAAGAGCCCGGTGCATGAGTTTTAGCCCTTTTCCTTCCCTCTGTCCCCTCTAATTGCTGAGGCATAGAAACACTTACTTGGTAAATCACATAATAGAATAAGCAATTTCATGTCTTTTAAACAAAGTCCATAAAGAGCATACAGATTTCTAGATGAGTATGTGATCAGCTGAAAATTCCAGATATGAGAACTGAGGTCTATTGCGCACTTTAGCTTTGAATCATCCCCACTGGTACAACTTCAAAAGCATTATTCTGTGAATTCCAATGGGCAGAAGGCTATATTTGGGAACAATCTGTGTCTTTAGGAAAAGTGGTACCTAATCAGGACAATGTATTCTCTTTTTAGGACAGGGAATTTGGATCTGCACACCCAAAACTGTGGGCTGCTACTTAAATCCTGGGAGTGATTGGGATGGAGGGGAAACAGTAACCACAGTTTTCAAGACAACACACTCACAGAAAAATACAACACACAAAGAAATGGCCATCACAATGGCTGGAGACAGATACTCATTTTCAAAACTAAAGACTCAACTCCAAAGCAATGCCTCGCTTTCCAAATAGAGCCTGATTTCAGACTACTGCATTTTCTTGCAAAAATAAATGTCTTAACACAATAACTAAGAAAATGTGGTGAAGGCTATGTTATCCAGTTTGATGAGAGTATTTCAAATTATATATAAAACTAGCACATTGTACCCCATAACGGCATTAATATACACAGCTATGATTTAATAATAAAAAAGAAAATCTCAACTCTCTTACATGCGTTAAGATAATCTTTGATTTAGGACAGAGAACCTAGAAATTACTACAAAATTGTAATGGGAGGAGAGGAAAGCGCAACTGGTCTGCTCTGGCAAAACCAGCCAGTTTCTAAAGGATCCTTTGTGTTCCAAAATGTTGAAGTAACGTGACCAACTGTCCTGGTTCAGCAGGAACTGAGGAGGTTTCTGGATGCAGGATTTTCAATTTTAAAAGCAGGACACATTTATTGGCCCTAAAAAGTATCTTCTAGCCGACTCTTGCATTTGAAATGCAATAAATCAGTCAAAATACCTAGTAAGAGGAAGGACACAAGCCCTATACTAAAGAAATAATATGATTCCCAGTGGTTTAATTGAAAATAACTACTCCGAAACTCTAAAAAAAGACCTCTGGTAACAAAAATGCTATGGATTACCTCTGGGCTGTAAAGAAAAGAGGGTCATTCTTCTGTGCCATTTTTAGCTAATCCACCATGGCTAGAGCCCAAATACATGATCAAATGTCAGGGAGAGAAGGACAAAGACTCCGATTAACACCTACAACCTAGAACCTTATAACTCGGTCAACAAAAGGGCCTCTTTCAGAGACATCCATAGCCCCAAAGACTCTTGAAGACAAAAACTTTCTATATTAAGGCAGTTTTCTGCTATCACAGCAGAGTGTCACACCTCTCCCAGCAATGGCGGTCACTATAATTCCCTATGATACAAAATAAATTAAACCAAACATAGACCCATTCATTTACAGCCAGTTGACACCATCAAACACCTTTCTAGACTCCTTGCACATCCATATTTCATGTTTAGGAGAAAAATAAAACCAACTAAGTTCATTCAAAAATCAATCTTAAAAGTCCATATTGTGCTGGACAAAGATTAGGGACAATCACCTGACCCCCCCCTTTTTTCTTTCTCTAGTTCCAGTTCTAATGTTCTTCATTGATTTTCAGAATGATGGTCTCTCAGCATTGTGAGAGCCTCAGTTACCACCTACTGTAAAGTCTGGGCTTCCTTAGTTAGGGGAGTGATTCATCTTAGGAAGGTTTACAGTATAATAGTAATGACTGAAACCAGAAGGAGGTTTTAACCACTCTTGATTGGTCTGATTGACCAAATTTTTTCCACATCCTACTCCTATAAGAAAAGACACAAATATTAAAGAAACAAAAAAACCCTGACTTAGGGTTAACTGACCCAGCCAATGGGCTGCGATACAATGAACAGGAAATCTGTAGAATTACAAAGAAATCTTCAGAATTACAATTCTAGAAGCTGTTGGTTTTTTTTTTTTCCAAGTGGCTAGAAGACATAATAATAAACTTGACATTACACTGAGATTATATCTGAGATGTTTCTTCTAGAGGTCGTAAGAACTTCTTTTAGTTTTTTTGAGACAGAGTCTCACTCTGTACCCTGGGTACAGTGCCATGGCATCACAGCTCATAACAACCTCAAACTTTTGGGCTCAAGCAGTCTTCTTGCCTCACCCTCCCAAGTAGCTGGGACTATAGGCCGGGCTTATTTTTCTATTTTTAGTGGAGACAGGGTCTCCTTCTTGCTCAGACTGATCTCAAACTCCTATGCTCGGGTAATCCACCCTCTTCGGCCTCTTAGAGTACAAGGATTATAGGCATGAGCCATGGTGCCTGGCCAGCCCTCAATATTTCATCAAAGCGACTAGTAATTCAGAAGTAAGTAATTATAGTTGACCTGTGAGCAATGTGGGCTTCAAGTGTGCAGGCCCATTTGTGCATGTGTGTTTTTCCTCCTCTTTCCTCCTCTGCCATTCCTAAGACAGCAGGACCACCCCCTTCTCTTCCTCCCCTTCCTCCCCAACTCAACAGGACGATAAGGAGGATGAGGGCCTTGGTGACAATTCACTTCCACTTAATGAATAGTAAATATAATTTTTCTCTTCCTCTGATTTTCCAAAGAACATTCTTTTTTTCTAGCTTTTTTTTAATCAATAAAGAATTCTTCCTTTCTTTTCTTTTTATTGTTAGGGATTCATTGTTAGGGAATTCATTGATTCAATGAATTCAATATTCATTCTTGTTAGGGTACAAGAAACCAGGTTCTAGCTTTCGTTATTTGAAGACTGCAGTGTGTAACACAGGAAGGAAGTTTTTATGTAAATAGCCTAGGGTTATATGCAAATTTTCAGGGAGGGACACACTGTTCAAGGGCCAACTGTAGTATGAAAATAGACGCTAAAAGGTTGGGAATAAAAATGTCAAAAACAGAGGAAGGAATAAAAAATCTTTAGGATGGGGCTTCCTACCTTCTTTTTGGAGTGGCTTCGTTCTTCCTCCTTGGTCGTTTTGCTATTTTTCCCAGCACGGGACACCTTCTGGTCCCCAGACTGCTTAATCGTGATCTTGATCTCGGGTGGGCATATATAGTTCTCCAGATTCTTCGGGGGTTTCTTAGCCCGCTTGGTGGTCTGAATCTTCAGCTTCAGACTTCCCTCCGTGAAGTTTGCCTCCTTGATAGAAAACTCCTGCTCTTCCAGGCCATCTCCTGCCACCCATTTCTCACTGTCTGCGTTGGAGTTGGAATCCACATCCCGTCCTGAGCCCAGTTCATCCTCCTCCTCCGGCTCCATGCGTTCTCCGCCCACGGGGATCCCCTTCCCAGGTCCCGAAGCAGGGAGCAAAGGTTCTCCTGCACAGCCAGGAGCAGCCGGGGGCTTGGCCGAGGAGACAGGCAGGAATTCTGACTCGCTCCCTCTTTGCCGGGAGCTGCTTAAGATTTCCCTGGACTCCATGACAATCCTACAGTCCTCAGGAGTTCCCAGGAAGGGGGTGGGGAAAGGGAAAAGGGAAAGGTGAGAAGAGATGACAACCAAAATTCCAACAACGAAGTGGTCTGGCTGGATTCAGAGTCCCAGGGATGGAGACACGATGAGGTGTTCAGAAGAGATCAGATCTGCAACTGAGAAGCAGAGAGAGGATTAGCCATGGTAGGAAGAAAGATGACCCCCAAAGATACTCAATCTAAGTTTCAGAAGCCCCTTTCCACTCAGCTATGACATCAGGAAAAAAAAAAAAAAAACTGAGGAAAAGAAATCCAACCAGAATGTACATATTCCCAGACTGGATTTTCCTGCAGCGGAGGAGAAAACACATGCATTCCCACCTTCCTATCAGATTGTTTTGAATTTTATGGCTGCGGGCCCAAGAATAAAGATAAGAGAGGCAAGTCCTCCAGCCCAGTAACAAGCTAGAGGTTTCTTATACCAAAGCCGCAGCTGGCTGAGTCACTGGCAAAACCAACCATGACGAAAGGGAAGTCTGAACTGTTGGGGCTCTGGTCTGTGGGAACTGTATTTGGCTGTTTGCACCACTTCCCTCTAACCTGTGAAGAACAGCTTGCAAAGCTGAGCACAGCCCCCAAGCTGCCTGGCGGGGCCCTCCCCACCCATTTGGAGGAAGGACATTTCGATGACCTCTTAACCACTCTCTTTTGATCGTTTTTTCCTTACGCATTATTTCAATTATGCTAAGACTTCAATTTTCAAAAACCCATGCAAAGTTGAGGTGTGAAGGCTTGAAAAGGGAAAACCAAAAGAGCTCAGGAGGAAATCACTTCTAGCACTGTGCTCATGCAAAACTAAACAAACGTTTCCGTCGACACAAAAGAACGATATGTAATCGTTATCAATTATTTAACTAAAAATAGCCACTCTGGACAGTTGTAAATCGCGTTCTGGCTTCTTACATGAGGTGGCATTTTGTCTACATAATAGCAGAAAAGAAAGAGGGAGAGAAGGAGAATTTTACAGGCCTGTAAAAGTGTCAGGAATCCCCCCCAGGATCATCTCTGCCTTCTTCACAGATGAGAAGAAAAAAATCAGTCAGGCCATCTCTGAGCCACCATAGGATCAGCTAAACTGTCCTTCACCCCTCTTTGCCCCATGTCCCGGAATTCCCAATTTCACACGCCCAACGTTCAATGGCCAAATGCTCATTCTCAAAAGAAAAGCTAGAGCACTAAGTCTGCACAGAACCTCAAGACACAACATCCTCCCAGCCTCAAGTGGGAGGTCAGCTCAGACTCAAACCTCCTGAGCTACGGAACACTCCTAGCAGAAGACATTATTGGACGTCTTAGGTTTCTGCCTCCAAGCCCATCAATTTAAAGAACTGGCCAGCAAATGTGCCCACCAGGAAATGCCCAACAATGCACATAAACGCAGATCAGAACAGCCAAGAACTAGAAGACTACACACAGGGTGTGTTTCTTCTTCCTCTAGACTCGGCACACTTAGCTGATGCCCAGTGAGGAAGCCAGCCAGGAAGGCAGCCCCTTCAACCGGACTCTGCTCCCCAGAAAGCCCAGACCAGCCCTGCAGAAAGTCACCTTTCTAACTGCTTCCACTTCAGGGAAGAGCCAATGAATGCGGCTACTCTGAGAGAGAAGCTGCCCCAGTGAGCACACGAGCATCTTTGCTGAAGCCGCTGAGCATAAACTGAACAGCCGCCTGTGACCCATGCTACAAAACACGCAGAGTCCCCACTCTGGGAGGGGGAAAGAAGTTAGTGCAGATGACAGTTGGTGTTTCTTTTACTTATAAGATTCTTTGTCTCATCTAGACTGATCCGCTCACCAGCGCAAAAATGAATAAAATTTTTAAAAAGTTACATTCAAGTCAACATTCACTGAGGTCTCGCCTGCTAGTGTCAGGCACCACCACTAGCTGGTGAAGATATCAGCACGCTCAGAACATGCCAAGTAGAGAATCCAGTAGGCTTTCTCCGGCTCTATCCTAGGTCCTTACAAATTGCAAGCCATTAATCAATCTGGAAAAAATAAAAATAAAAATAAACCTCCAGAATATTTTCAAAAAGCCACAAATAGCAAGCCATGTCTCCTTAAGGCAGTGACGTTTCAAATGTGTTCCCTATGGCAGGAAACTCCCATGTTACCTTTCAAAACTCTGATATGTACCTATAAAGTATTCTTGGGTAAGGACAAAAGGTGAGGCATAGTCTATGTAAGAAGTTTCTAAACTAAATCCATTTGGACCTTAGAACAACGATAAGAAAATGTATGCTGCAGATGCTGCGATGAAATAAAAGAAGATAAAATCTGAACTTGAGATGCACGGATAGGAACACAAAGTGATGGTATTATTAAGAAAATATCTTCCATTGAAAAAATGATTCATTTCAGAGTTCCATACATTTAACAGTATAAATAACTAATTAGACATAGAAGACAAAGTCCCAAAACTTAAAAGTCAAGTAATAAGGGAACCATAAAAAAATGACAATTTGATTCAGTAATTTTTTTTTCTAATTGTCCTCAAGTCAAGACCCTAAGGTTTTGAAAATACAATGTCTTTCCTTATGGAAGTTACACTGTTAAAGAGAGATTTCAGAAATAACTCTAAAACAAAGCAGAATTTTACATGTATTATAATAAAACTAAAGGAAGAGAAAGTATTTTCCACTTGGGCGAGGAGTTAGATCACTACCAAACTCCATAGGAAGGCTTCACGGAAAGCATAGGATATGGCTTTGATCTTAACGGGTCTTCCTAAGTAGAGTGGAAAAGACATATGGCCACCAGAGAGGACAACATGAGAGGACTGACCCCAGTAGAAGTGTGCAAGGCTGTGCTCAGGAAGAGAAAGTTGTTTGGCTCGGGAGAGTGGCATGAAAATGGGAACTGGTAACTGTTACAGCTGGAAATAAAAGGTTAACAGCCAGATCACAGACATTGCTGAATGTCACACTAATGAGTTTGGATTTTATCTCACAGGTAATGGGAAGCCATTTAAGGAAGGTCAGTGGGGAAGGGACACTATCAAAACTTTGCTTTAGGAAGATAATTCCCGCATGTGGTGCGAGGGTTGTAGGAAGAGAAACTGATATTGGAGGCAGGGGGCCTTGGATGGCTCAGCTGAAATTTGACTCTTGTAGCTTGAGAACCTGAAGCAGGGCAATGTGGGTATGTCATAATAAATACTACAATCAAACAGTAATGCAGGTTCCTATTGTCCCAATCTTTAGGAATGCATTGGTTCCAGACTTTCCATGCTGGTCTCACCTTAGGAGTTCAGCATCAGGACTTACTTGCCATCAACTTACATTCTCTACTCAAGTCAAACCAGTCTCTACAGCAACCCAACACCCATAGATAGAGTTCTTCCTGAATTATTATTATTTTTTTTAACAGAATCTGTTCTTAGGTCTCCTACGTCTAACCATGCAATGCCGGATGTACACCTGGTAGTCTCCTAAAGTGTGTTGCACGAAGAAATGAATGAATGATTGAACCAAGAGATCCCAAACTTTCCCATACTTCCAGGTCATGCCCAAGCCTTCGCTTTCCCATTGCAACATTTTGTAAAACTGGCCCAGGGCGCTCATGCCTGTCCTGACTGATGTTGCAGCTAGCTGTGTGGCTTGCTGCTAAACATCCGTCTTGCATTGTCTTCAGGTTGTTTTGAGTACATAAATCTTATTTTTCTAACACTATTGAAAAATAAATCAGAAAGGCTGAGACCAACTGTAGTCGTATCATGCTCACAACACCCAGTGCCAAATCGGGCACTTCCAGGATTTCAAGATTTGTACTCTCTGAATGAAATGAATTAGCCCCTGACAGCTAGCCCACATCTTGTGGTTCGAACCACTTTGACTGCGGCTCCACCCACCCAGGCGGCCCCTGCCAAATTGCTGCCTCTCCTGAGGATCCTCAGCTATCCCCTTGTGTCCACATGTGCCCCTCACCTTAGAAAAAACACAGTTCAAAAAGCTTTTGGAAGCAAAGAAGAAAGTAACTTAACCTGTCCACCTGTCCGTTTACTTCGCCAGCACACAAGCACAGGCGGCTGTGTTCCTTCCTTTGGCCTTCTCCCCAGCACCTACTTGCCACCCCAAACTCACAGTTCGTTTTCTAGGTGAGTTGGGGAGTCAACAGCGAGCGTGTCCTGGCCAACACAGGTGGGAACTCACGCACTCAGAGTTGGGGAAGCCAAGACAAGGTAAGAATGTTTTGCCTTGTCACATTCCAGCAGTCAGTGACTCCTCCTGAGGGGGCGGGCACACAATGGACACTCTGTCCTTGGCTAAGGCCTCTAGTCCAACCAAAGTTAACCCTTCTATGGCTGTCTGCAGGACTCAGGCAGGGGCGGTTGGCGGCAGGGTATAAAAATGACAAACATGCTTAGGAAATAAGTGCTTAGGAAATAAGCAGGCCTGGAGGAAGCAGAGGTTGTCAGAAAGAATACCAAGACAGAGTTCAGAAACTGAGTGTCTACTCCAGGCTCTGCTCTTACAGGCAGCCAGATGCTGGACAAGCCATTCTGCCTCCTTTATATCAGCCAGGAATGGGGCAGGACCAATGTCTCTTCCATACTCAACACTTCCTAATTTAACCCTGTGCAGGCACAAACCCATAGGGACACTCCAAAACAAACAGTGTGACCTGCCGAGCTATTTCTCTGAGTGGCCCAGGGAAGGAATTCTGCTTGGTTAGATGTGCCTATATCTAAATGAGTCTCAGGGAGTGCATCCTCCCCACACCCTCCAAGTCTGTAAGATGGATGAATTTCTCCTGGTCCAAAATATATTCTCCACTTGCTGTCTGGGGAACTCTTACCTTTCCTGGAGCTTAGGGAAATGCAAATTCTCAAACCCCACTTAATGAATCAGGGCTCCCAGATGGGGACCAGCACTCTGGCTTTTACCAAGCCTTCCAGGTGGTTCTGATGGGCTGGAATCACAGAACTAGTACCTTAGACTTTGCCTGGTTTATGGACTAGACTATATCAAGTTCCTAGACTATAGGCATTATTGGTCAGTATGGAAATGTATTTCTCCCTTACAGTACTACTCCAATTCTCTTGAGAATAGTCCATAGTCCGCAGTTGCATTTTACTCACCCATGCAATCCCAACCCCTCGCACAGGGCCCAGCCCATAATGAATACTCAAGAAATGTTGGTTGGTTGGTTGAATTCTTTTTTTTTTTTTTTTGGCGGTTTTTGGCCGGGGCTGGGTTTGAACCCACGACCTCCGGCATATGGGGCCGGCGCCCTACTCCTTGAGCCACAGGTGCCGCCTGGTTGGTTGAATTCTTAAATGACCAGATCATCTTAAGCTGGTTTTCCCTGCATCATTCACCTCCCTCTTCTGCTTTGCTCCCAGGGCACCAGGCACCTGTCAGCCAGGGTCATCCTGGCTGTTACTTTCCAAAGACACAATATGGCAGAAATAATAGAGTCTTTAGCATACTCAACAGGAGTCCTCAGAAGTGAGTCTGGGGCCTAATTCTGCCACTTAGAAACTCTCCTTTCAGTCTCAGAGTCTCATTAACTAAATTTTAAAAAACAAACAAACAAAAAAAACAAAAAAACAAGAAAACCAATGTCTTACTAACTTGCCTCATTAAGTTATGAGTTTTATTTATATTTTTTAACATGTATTTTTCAATAGTAAAACTCTATGCTTCTTACTAAAAAATAAATAAATGAGTAACACAAGTGCCTGACAGGTCTAAAAGGCAAATTAGCACAAATATAGAAGGTGATCTGCCTCATTCCCAGCTCCCCATGCTCAGTCCTCCTTGTCTCCAGACTCTGCAGACTCCCACAATGCCCAGTGCCTCTTTCCCCCTTATATGCAAAAGACACCAGGCTGACTTTATAATTCTCAGGCCTAAACTTTGCCTGAAAACTCTGTAGAATGCTTTCTAACATTTAAATAATTGAAAAGAAAACGGAGGCAGGCCTGGTTTTGTTTCCTTTGTAGGCAACTTGCTTTATGCCTTTATAATTGAAGATTTTCTTTTTCATTATGTTAGGATTTTATGAATGGCAAAGTAAGTGCAGTGTGGATCTCTTTCCTTATAATTTTCCTGGAACTCCAAGAGTCTTTCGGTTCTGTAGATGCAAGTTCTTTCTAGCTCAGGAATATTCCCTTCAATTATTCCTTTGGTAATTTATTCCATGAAATAATGTTCGTTTCTTTCTATGTTTCTCTTAAATTAAATTCTTTATTTAGGACGTTCATCTCTGTTCTCCATTTCTATCACTTTCTCTATTATTGTTTTTATTTCTTTATGTTGCTTTGTGGGAGAGCATACTGTCCTCCATACTACCAATTGGATTCTATTTTTCATGTTCTTTTTGCCTTATGGATTTTTAAGTTCACAATTGCACATTAGATGCCCCTGAAATCTTTTCTGCTTTATTCATCCTCCTTTCAGCTGACTCTGATGGCTTTTCATCTGGGCATACTCCCTACTCCCTCCTTATCACTTCATGTCATGTTCCTCTGGGGCATACTACTTTTTATTGAAGATGCCAGACAGCTTTCTAAAATTCTTATTTTGTTATAGTAACTAATTTTCATTATATTCTCCCTTTTACCTGGTTTTATGTGTTTTTTCCCTCTCAGCCCTCACATTAGATTCTGTTTCTTTACTCATGCGCTGATTCGAAGACAGTCATACAGGAGCACCATAGGCCTAAAGTAAAAGGACTGGACTGCTTGCGACTCTACCTTCCAGCCATCAGGAAGCCAAACCAATACCTCTCTTAGAGGTTTTGCTGTTATCAGGGATCATCTCAGTTTCTAGTGAACAGAGGGGTGCTGGAGTCCGTCCCTATAGGCTCATGAGAGTCCACTGAATGCATCTCTTCTAAGGTTACGTTCAGTGGCATTGAGTTAGTACCTTGAAAATAAGCTACAGTAAGAGTGTTTGCACCTTAAGAAACAGCAATTTTACAAATCAGGACTTAAACAAATATGTAGAAAAGGACATTAAGCATCTACTAGAATGCCACTGACAGTAGACATCCATCTACTCCTGTCTTGCTGCACTAAGAAGGGTCTCTTCTGTTAATTTCTTGAAACAGCTAAACAGTGGAACAGTAAAACTCTACAATTTAGACCATGACAAAGACTCCATGGAACTCCACTCTAAGTTGCTCAAAGAAACATATCTGCCTACAAGTCAATGCCCTACTTCCCTTTCTCCCAAACCATCCCCTCCAGTCTTGCCTATTTGTTTAATGAGAGCTATAACCTTGGTGAATAAGTACAGTGATGTGAGGGGAACTCTTTAGCTATTTTTGTACAAGTTGTCCATGAAGGATGTGGTGTGGTGGCTCACACTTGTAATCCTAACACTCTGAGAGGCAGAGGAGGGCCAATCCCCTGAACTCACAGGTTCAAGACCAGCCTGAGGTAGAGTGAGATCCCATCTCTAAAAATAGCTGGGCATTTTGGTGGCTGTCTGTAGTTCCAGCTACTTGGGAGATTAAGGCAAGAGATTGTCTTGAGCCCAAGAGTCTGAGGTTGCTGTGCACTATGACGCCATGGCACTATGACGCTTTGTCACAGTGGTGACAAAGCGAGACTCTATCTCAATGAAAAAGTTTTCAATGAAGTAAACCTGATGACTGCCTATTTCTCTAGTTGACAGAAAACATGAATCTCTGATCAGTGAGGTCAAATGATATCAAAGGATGGAGTTTGATCCCACCTGATTACAGATAGAAAAGCAATTGTAATTTCAACCTAAGCTCATTGTTAGAATCTCTTGTCAGATTCTAGCATGAGACTGTCTAACTGTGGCTTTGAAGGTGGTTGATCATTCACCCTTTTGTACATCTTCTAAGGTATTTAGGTAGGGAATCACAAGTGGCTTTTCATGTGACTAAGCACGGTTCTGAAATCCTCCTCCTGCCCCCTTAGAGTTAACAACTCTTCATTATTCAGCCCGAGGTCAAATGTCTCTTCCCTAAGTTTCACAAACCAGATCAGAACTCTCCATTCAGTGCCTTAGGAGCATGAAACTTCAGATACCTGCACCACTTTTGGTTTAAACTCTTCCTCCTCCACTAGACAATTAGCCTTGGTGGGTGAGACTTGTGTCCACGTTTCTTACTATGGTAATTCCCAGGGCCCAGGCACACTTTCGGATGCATAAAGACTCACTCTAGGTTACTCATTTGGTGAATGTAGAATGAGAGGCCAGCCAGACACCATTTGACTCAGGTGCCTCTGACTCTGAGTGATCCATCTCGAACTCCTTCCTGCTGCAGAAATACCCAGAGTAAATGCTCCATCAACAATGGTAAATTTACCAAGTGACCCAACTCTTACCCGACTCTCAATCAGCAAGGGAAAAGGCAGCTCTATACCACAGTTCTCTGACACTGTAAATACATCACCCATCTACAGCAAAGAACAAAGCTCCTAATCAGTGGTTTTTCCACTACCTACCTGTGTGGTACACTGCTGACCATACTTCACCTCTTCCACCCTGCACTGCCTGAGTCCTTCACCCACCATTTTCTCCAGTACCATCTCATGAGCCACAGATCCCCCAAGCCTCACTAATATGCATTACTGTACATGATTCCCTGTTTGTGCTCTGGCTGGACGGCCCATTTTCCTTTCTCCACTTGGTTAACTCTAAGATATCTTGCAAGAATTGAGTCCAGTCTCACTTCCTTCATAGATATGGCTGGACCTTCCCATTTTCCCATTTCCCCCCTTCCCCTCACATACACATGTGTGCACACATGTACACACACATGCACAGATGGAGGTGCTCTCACTTCCCTGGGCATTCTGCTATCAAAGCATTTGGCAAATTGTGTTTTAATATTTCATTTACTTTTCTGTCACTTCTACCACACCAGAAGCTCCATGGGAAAAGGGGCTGTGTCTTAAATGGGTCTCTACACAGGTCAGAGCCTAAAGAACATTAACAGTCACTATCCAACAGTAAGTACCAAAGCCATGTTTTTCCTTAAAAAAAAGGATGGATGTGGCCCTGTTTGGATGGCATGGGTTTAGATTACTTAGTCTCTCTTTCCTACTTAGTCATTGTGTTCATGGGAAACATGTTTAATCTGTTCAAGTCTCACATGGAAATTGGGTAATAATCCTACCTCCAGGGTGTTTGGGGAAGTAATTCAAGATTGAATGAGATAATGATTATGAAAGAACACACTGGGATCACCTTTGTAAGTGTTCAAATGTTTTTGAGTTTGATTTACTCCCATGGTTTATGTCACCCAAGCTGGCATTTGGCTAAGTGCTGCCATCTCGTCACAGATCCCAAGTAGTGCCCTGATGAACAGGGCTCCGAGACCAATCTCCCTACATGACGAGAAGCACAGACAACTAGTTTCACTTGTACCTGCTAACTGGAGTGTTTGAGTATTGCTTTCTTGTTATTCCCAGTTTGTCTCATGAAGAAAAAAATATTGGATTCAGTCAGATTTCCACTCCCTGTTTGCCTAGTGGAACTGGTGGAATTGGAGATAAAGGCAAGTCCCTTTATCTCCTTGAGTCTCCCCATCTTAATCTGTCAAAGGAGAGGCCCTCTGGCCCCTTCCAGCTCTGACACTCCCAGGTACTGAGCTTTGTCTCTTCAACTTGACAACCAGAGACCCTTCAAAGCCAGGGCTGGTCCCTTCCACCTCTTTATCAGATCCTGCTGGCTCTGCAGCTCAGTCTGCTGGGTTAGCTGAATCCAACACAAAACTGAGGATATGGCATCAGCCTCTGGGATCAAGGATCTCAACGACAGGGAGAGAAATGGATCAAACCTGTGAGACCTGAGACTGGGTACGCCATCCATGACCCGATAGTTCCTGTTCTAACTGCAAACATAGTGTCTCCTCTGGGAGCAGTAACACAACACAACAGCATGAGCCTTGGGTCTTGGCTCCCCAGGGAACCATCTCTCCAGCACTGACTGGACCAGGCCTGAAGTCTGCAGGTTGACTTACGGCTTTGGCACATTACTTGTTACCTATGTTCCTTGTTGCCGTCAAGAAATGTGCCCCATCCTAGCAAAGGAGGAGGGAAACATTACCAATAACTTGTGCTGAGCCCTCTCCCGGAGTTATCAATTCAATCCATACCACAGCCCTATGATGCTGAAGATCTTGTCCTCACTTCATAGACATGGAATCTAAGGCCCAGAGACATTAATGATTTACTCAAGGGTAAACATTGCCAGTGCCAGGTATTTACGATTCCAAAGGCTCTCACTTATATATCATGGTGTATCTAAAACATAAAGTGATGCTGGCTTTTGACCAAAATCTCACAGTTGCTTTTCCAAACCTGATTCTAAAACCATTTACCATCTGAATTACCACAATCACTTAAACCCTCTGGGCATCAGTTTTCTCATTTGCTCTTCCTAATTCTCTTCATAGCATCTTACAAGGAAAAAAATACATAATATAAGCAGCGCAGTGCCAAAATGAGTTAAATATGGCAGAGCTATAAGAAGTAAGGTGACCATATTTCCTATTCAAATAGAGTAGCAGAGATCCACAAGGTGAAGAAAATTATCCTTCTAACATGTATCTGGTACGCTTTAAATTTACACAAGTTTGACATCTGATTTAACTTTACATTTCTCATTTAACCCAGATTTATTATCTGATTTAACCCAGGATGTGCCCATTTTACAGATAAGGAAATTAAAGTGGAAGGATTTGTTGAAATCACAGAGGTAGTTGTTTGGCACCAGATGTTATTTGAACGATATGCCACCAATATTCAGATACTCAGCATTATCGGTCCCTAAACCCTGGTCCCCCATCACGCCATTTCTAAGTTGAGGAGGGAAATGAGAGAATCCCTTAGAGACAATGGTGATAAACTGAACAATCAAACCGATAACAAAGTCTTTCTTTCAAAGATTTCTAACTTTGACCCAACTACCTGTTCAGTCTTAATTCACATTCCTTGATCCGTCAACCGATTGTCATTTGAACATAAAGTGTAATCTGACACTTTACATGTTTGTGCTTCTGTTGAAAAGGAGACGCTAGGCATAACAGAGAGCTAAACAAATATGAGCTTCACTTCCCTTCTTTTATAATATTTCTTTTCTAGCTATCTTGAATTGCCATTTAAACATTGCATTGTTACGGAAACTTGTATATGTCTTTCTCCAATTATATATCAAACTCCTGGAGACAAGTACCACTATGACAGAATGTTACGCTCTCTAAAATAGCCCATCCGCATTCCAAATGCTTATATGTAGTTTTATTTTTTTTGTTCTCAAGATACCCCTTTTGAACTCCAAACTGAAGAGCTGGTGGCAGACAGACCTAGTGGCGGATGGCGGAGTCAGATGTCAGGGTTCTTTCGCATGTGGTAAGGGGGGAAGTCTCTGGCGCCCCTACTTTCTGCTCAGATCTGTTCCCCCAGCACTTGGACAGCTGCAGTCATGGCTCCCCATCCCAGCCCAGGGGAGAGGAAGCTTTGGCCCACCTCTCACAGAGCCCCCTATACCAGGCGTCTCGCTGCCTGACACTCCCCAGAACCCTGTGTTGAACTGGGCTTTTCTCTTCTGTATTTTGAAGAGAATTATTTTCTTTGCTGTTCTATACCTTCTCCTACACTGTCCCATTGTCCAGGACTCAGCTCATGTTCTAGCTCTCTGGCCTGTCTAACCCCTGGAGATTCTGGCCCACCTGAGCCTCCACTACAATCCAGTGCTTGGCCATTAAGTACTTGGCATCTGCCGCTGCTCCTCCACTGATTTTCTTAAGCGCTTACCACTTTTTCCACCCAGTCTAAGGGCAGACACTTTGTCCTCTCCATCTCTTGGGGTCCCCATAGCACCCCTCAGAGTCTGGCCATAATCACATTTAATGTCAATGAATAAATACATTTGATGACTCAGAGAGTTAGAAAATGGATTTGAATTAAGGCGGGTAGTGAAGTCCAATTTAGAGGATTCTGGGTTTTCTCCCTCTCACTGTGGACAGAAAACCAAGAAGGAGCCTGCTATGGGTGGTCTGCCCCTCAATATCAGCCACTGCACCTTCATCTTCAGGCCTGCCCTGTTCATGCCCAATCGCTACACTAGCATTCATTTCCTTGATGCGATTCCAAATTCACACTTGAACTCTGCCCTGCCACCGCCCCATGTAAAACCTATTCTGCTCCCCAAGAATGTCCCCTTGTTTCACTTTATCCATGAAATAAATCCCAAACACATCTTCCTTGAAGCTTTCCCCAACTATATCTTGTTCCTGATCACAAAAGTAGTGAAATTCCACTTTGATCATGTTCCTGCTTTGGCTACAGATGGCTGCTTTCCATTCAAGCCAAGCACGTACCTCCAGATTTACTGCCCACTCTGCAAGGACAAAAACCACAGCTCAGAGCAGACCTTTCCCACCCAACAGTACAGGGCACAATGGCTCACACTGCTATCATGCTGATACTTTAATAAATATTTGTGGATCAAAAAAAATGCTTGTAATAGAGATCTTAAGTACAAAATAATGAGCAGAAAGAAGGTCCACAGAGCTTTCACATCAAATCATCCCTTTTAGCCACCACTATTAATCAATACTTAAAAAAAAAAA
>NW_003852407.1:8014167-8022349 GCF_000181295.1 Otolemur garnettii
TAGGTCACAGACAGAGTCACCAACAACTGTATAAGACTTGCTACCAGATTTCATTATTCTGCTGCAGTCGCCCCACTGCTTACGAAGAGCTACGATATTGGATCCATCAAATTCACTCTCCAGTCTCCACTCTCTCTAAGCACAAGTTCAAACTCCAAGCATATACTTTCCAGGGATGGAATTGCAAATCATTGGCAGATTAAAGAAAAAAAAAAAAAAGAAATTGCTTTTTACCCAATTTGGCTAATAATACTGCTTGCTCTTTTTTTTTTTTTTAATTTCATTTTTATCCCAACCCTGAGGTAAAATTAATTGTTGCATCTCAGGACTTCCCTCTTCCTGGGTATCCAACCAGAGTGCTCAAAGCTCAATTTCTGCAATCCCATCAAAGTCCAAATAACAGAGGGCTCTGGCTTTTCATAAGCTTTGGATCACTCTCTCTGATCTCAAAATGCATGCAGAGCAACTCACTGGCCATCATTGTACACAGCCTGCCATGTCGGAAGGCAGACAAGCTACTGTGAGGACAGGACGGACACCTCAGAAGCACAGACACAACCCAATCTTCATGCTCTGTAGAAGCCACATGGAGAAATGACACATAGCACCTTAGATCCATAAGATAAGGGAAGCATCCGTAGCCTCCTAGGCACAGGCAGCGGGGGCAAAGCCCAGATAGAGAATATACTCTAGACTTTCTAGAAGATGTCTGTATGAACCATATCCCTTGATTCAGCTCAGTTATTTCACCAAGGGGGGCCAGTCTTTAAGAGAGATGTGGTTAATTGAATCCTTTCCTTCCTTCTACATTATTCTCTGCAGTGTATCTTCACATTTACAACACCATCTCTTCCTCTCCACTTCCCTGTCCTCCAAGCCTGGCTCTATTTTTCAATGGGGTGCTTCTCCCCAATCTATTTGTCCCAGGGCACCACCTTTCCCTTCTGTCATTCTTTCAACCACTTAGAAACACACATGAATCTCCAGTGGGATTGGTTTGGACAGTTGTTGGGATGCCATTAAAGGAGTTTAAGGAACTCTGGCCTTTAAGAAATGGGTAAGATTCCTGAAAATCATCTAGCCACAGAATCACAGAATTTGAGAAGGAACTTTCCATATCACTCTCAACTCTTTCACTCTACAATGGGTCAAGTTAAGAAGCAGAAAGGCCATATAACTTGGCCCACACCACACGCTATCTGGAGCCAGACCCACCTGAGCCTGCCTCCCCGGCCTCACATGGAACTCTCCCCACTGGGTACCTTCCTCTGCTCAGCCTTCTTTATTCCTCTATGGACAGGCTCATTCACTCACTTACCAGGAGCACAGAAGCACTTGAACTTAACAAAGAAGATCCCATAGTTAAGCACCAAAATGAGTGTGCTGGATTAAAAACTACCACAGGAATTTTCAGAGACAGTCAAGAGCTGCGTGTGTTAGATTGGTGATGAGCCTCCAGTAGGCACTTGACAACCATTTAATGTTTGTTTGAATGAATGAATGACTCAGCGACTGGGCGGATGCACATGTGGTAAAATAGCATTAACTCTTAGGCTTTGAGGGAGAAACTGAGATTGGCCAATTGCCCCTGAAAGGTAGCCAAAAATATAAAAATCCATTAACATAAGTAATTATTCACTGCGCCTGAGAGGCCCTCATTGTGTAGTTCTACACTGCAGAGCTTTAGTACACCTTAGCCAACATTTATGTTTAATATTCTGCCTCTAAATAAATTCATCAAGGTAATAAAAATTATTCATAAATAAGTACAGGTCTTCAAGGGGCAAACTTGGCCCCTTTTTATCAAAGGCTCACAGCTTGGGGAGGTCAGTTACAACAAACAGCAAAGTGCTAGGAGCAGGGGACCAGGCACAGGTGTGAGCCTCAAGTTCTCTGGGAACTGGGGATGAAGAGCTGAGAGCTGGCTAGCAGGAAGCAGCAAGTCTTCCTGGAGGCGGCTAGATGCTGCTAGTTGTTCTAAGAGATAGGCACTCTGGCTAACAGGGAACAGTGAGGGCACCACCCACACAGGAGGTGGCGGCACAGACAGAGCTGAGGTGTGGGCAGGTGTACAGGGTGCCCAGGGTCAGTGAGGAAACCAGTCTGACAAGAGCAGAGCCTGGGGTATGTTGCAATAAATGATGATCACTGCAAGGTGTGGGGTACGGGCTGCTGGGCAGGGAAGACCGGGCATCATGGGAAAAGGTAAGAGGGCAGGCACCCAGGAGTCAGAGAGCAAGTGGGCTGTGAAGAACTTTCCTGATTCTTGAGAACTGACCAGACCTGCCAGGACACAGGCAGTCATTCTATCAGTTTTTTTCTTTACAGCAGCTGGCTATTCTGTCCTGAATGTCATTGTGCAATTATTGTGGTTCCCTGATGGAGGACCTCTGCCTCATTCTCTCTCTCTTTCCCTCCTCCCTTTGTGTATGTCCATGTTTTTTTTTTTTTCTTTTCTCTTTCTGCTTCTTAACTCAGAGAGCATTTCCTGAGTACCACACATCCTTGAGTCCAGTTGGCTATCAACTGAGACTCCAAATCTCAGATGTACATAGTGTAGTAGGCTTCTAATAATTCAACAGACATAAATATATACATATAATATGTAAAGAGTTATATTTATATCAGTGTAATTATTAGAACACAAAGGGCCCTTGTGGGCATTTCTGGTCATTCCACGAAGTTATTCACCTCTGGACTATGGCAACAATAATCTCAGGCACCAGTCTCCAGGAGGCAGCACAGAAACCCTCCCAGAGTTCAATTACAGAAATTAGCTGGTCTTATTTGATCCTGACAACTCCTGTGAAGTAGGCAGGGTAAGCATCTTTATCCCTATTTTACAGATTAGGTTAGGGAGGCTCAAAGAGGTTAAATAACTTGCTGGGGGTCATTCAGCTGGAAAGTAGTGGGGAAAGGATCCAAAGTGGATCTTGTCACTTCAGGTGTGAGGCTCTTCACACTTCACCGGAGCGGTCTGGCCCAGGTCAGCCATCAACTTGTGTCATTTCAGGCAACTCAGTGTATCAATTGGCTCATCTTCTGAATGGAGATAAAATGCTTATTTGGCCTCCCTCCTTAGGAGAATCAAGGGGGCGGATGTGATGTAAAGATATTTTTGAAAAGAACAAAATGCCATGCATATGAAAGGGAGTATTTTTGGTGGGAAAAGATAAGTTGGATCAGGGAAACATTTTTCCAAGCTGACAAAGTTCTGAAACTCTTATCTGCTCACAATTCATCTCCTGTCCTTCCCCAGCACTTGGAAAGGCAAATGCCCAGGGTCAGCCCAGCTGGCTTTCCCCATAATATGAGTCTTTCTGGTCACTCTCATCAGCTCTTGGGAGGGCCACCCTCTCCCAAGGGATCCTAAGGTCCTCAGGGCTGCTCATTGTCAGGAAGTCAACAGCCAAAGGCCATTAACAACAACAACAAAAAAATGTTTCTTCCACCTGAGAGGGTACTGGCTAACAGGGTAAAAACCAACTCTAAAAGGAGAGCTGCTTTGGTCTGTACCTATGACACTTCTAAATTGGAACTCTAAAGGCCATTAACTTAGACTCAGTCATCTAAGGTCATGGTCACCCAAAACTGTATATAGTCCAACTTGATGTGTCTTGGGGGCATGAAAATGTAATAGAAGGTTAAGTGAAAATGGAAATGAAAAATCAGAGCCAAGCAAAAATATAGGCTGGCATCATCGCCTTGCATTCATCAAGTACACTCTGTGGACATCTTGGTGCTTTCTTTTCTCACTTATCAAGTGCTTGGCTGGCCAAAGTGTCTGCAACTTCATGAAGAGTTTGTGAAATATCCGGTTGCCTTTAAAAATAGCTCTAAAAGAAGCCTAAACTTATGGCAATATGTACCATGGTAGCACTCCTTAATCAACGTTGGCACAAAACATTTTGGGAAAGTCACCAGGTTTCATAACATGCCATAAGATGGGAATGGAATTGGATTATTTTGCTCCCTTCTTCCCCGGAACCTCAGGATCAGGCAAAATAACATGCAGTAAGACCTCCATGGAGCTTTCCTCCTATAGCCCAGGGCAGCTCGCCCTCCAGGACAGAGCAATCTTCTGTCTCCCACCCCATGCCCTGCTAGGATTCTCCCATGCACTGGGTTGACGGAACAAACTCAGTAACACCATCCCATCCATTTGTAAGGCACTGCAACTCCTTACAATACTAATAATAATCTACCCCATTCTTCTGGCAGGAGAAAAACTGAAGCAACTTGAAATGCCATCAGCAAAAATTATTTATTTCCCATTCCTGAGTATTGGAGAAAATAGAGTTTCATTGGCTGGGTCCCCCTTTGATAGCTTTCTGGTTTCAATTATGACTTAGAGTCTCCAAGGGAAAAACTGACATTCTGGGAGGCCCAGGCCCAGCCAAGTGTCAGCTTCTCCACAGGGGCCCAGAGGGATGTCCTATCCAGCTATTTCTCATCTTCTTCCTTTGGCATATCATATAGAAACTTGAGAGCAAAGATGACGTACAACTAAAAATAATGACTATATTGTGAGAACTCTTCTGTCATAGAGGTATATTTCTGTGCCAGAGAAATATCAATTTGGCCCCAAATGGAATTCAGAGTTAAGATAATAGCAGAAATGGAACAAGGAATCCATAAGAAAGTGCCTACCTATTTATTTATTCTTTAGCAAAATCCTGCCTCCTGCTTCTCCCCACTGACCATTTGTTTTCAAGTAAATTCTACAAAGATCCCAAGCACTGTTTTCTTTCCACGCTGGCCCTCATTTGGGTCAGGTGATTTACAAAGTAGCTCCTTCTGAGTAATGCAAGTCCACGGCCAGAAAGGCTCATGGCACCAGGAGCTGTTTGGCTCACTCAGGAATACCTCCAGGCTTCCCCTGGGTGAGGTCCAGAACTGGGCCTCCCAGCTGAGCCTTCCTATGTAACATTCTGATGTTAACATACAAAAGATCAGATTACAACCCTTCACTTGCCTACTCCATTCATGAACATATAAGGCAGTTGATATTTTCTCCCAAGCTAGAAGCGGGCCCCTTCCTAACAGGCACTGCTGCCTCTCAGCCGCTCCTCCTTATGTTCACAGCACGCCGTCCCATCCCCCACCTACAGTTTGTTTATTCCAGAGACACATCTATTTTCCCCGCTAAGAGACAAGTCAGTATCCCTACTCTGGCTCCCCACGGTGCTCACCACCTCCTCCCCCAGCTCAGCTCAGGTTACTGTAGTGGCCAGCAGCTCCACAGCCCAGTCTATCACCAAATTCAACTTCCCAAAACCAGGACTTTTTTTTTTTTTCCTAATGAGGGAGGAGGAATCCTGGGCCAAGGGGCACTATGAGTACTAAGTCTTCATTTTTTCTGGTGCTTCATTCCCTGTAGTTTGCAAAGACTCTGTGTCCAACTCAGTTCTTCCCCATCTGATCTGCTCCACTCTGTCCTAACACCCATTTCTGGTAACAGGCAATGAGATTCAGCACAGGTGAAAACACAACACCTTCAACTTCACTCTAAAACCTGGGAATCCCGTTTTAGAGTAAAAGACATCTCACCTCCCTCTGGGAGTTTAGGGATGGTAGAAGCCACAGAAATAAAGAGAAAGGGGAGGGAGTGAACTGGGATGGAAAACTGGTTACATCTTAAAGTGCTACAAACTTTCTCCTCCCTCCCCAGCAGGGCCAGTTGGCCCCGCCCTCGCATTGGAGCCAGACAACATCTAACTGGGGTGTGCAAAGAAAACTCTCCCCAGGACACCCAGGTCTGTCTCAGGGCTGCAGATGTGGTCTGCACAGAGCAACACTTTTCCTCTCTGAATCCCTCTTTTCTACCCCACTTCCCCCTCCCCTGAAAGACACACATAAACCCCGAGTGAAGAGAAGATGAGTTTGGATGGGACACAGGAGATTTACACATGCCAACTAAAGGCGAGTAGGAGATGGTGCTGAATTGCCAGACGGTTTTGATGACAGCTACTTTATAAAACTAGTTTTTAATACAAACCTAACAGGGAAAAAAGAGAAGAACAGGATGAAGAGCAAAGGAATGAAGAGGAAAATAAAGAAAAAAAAATAAGAGAAAAGTAATAGTATGTCCTTAGGAGACCATGGATTCTAGCTAAACTTTAAGGGGAAAGGTGTGGATAGTTGGGGAGGTGGGGGGGGGGAGGAAAAAAAAATAGCTGTTGTAGAATTCCAGAATAAACTGCCCTTTGCGGGAGAGTTTCTGCAGGGATGAAGAGACACACAAATTGCCCTTTTAGCATTCGATGTCAACCGTGAGATTATCAGGACAGTTTATTTGAAACGGAAACGAATCGGAAATCCTCCCTCAACAGTCCTTTCAGACAGACACACACCCTACCAACTCAGACAGACACACGCAAAGAATAAACGGAGTATGGGGGGGGGACATTAAGAATGCCCTCTCCACACTCCCAGTACCTCCAGCCCCATCTCTTATTTCCAATTGCACAACTTTCAATCTCCAATGAAAATATTTCTACTTGGATCCGATTTCAGAACTGTAGTAAGCAGCGTGGATGGGGGAAGGAGGGGTTCTGGGAGTGTGTAGGGGAGGGGGGCTGGAATACAGGATTTCGGCAGTAACTTATTTTTTTAGAACCAGCATGCTCTACCGATCAGAAATTGCTACTACCCAACAATGCTTCCATCACAAACAGACACCGAAAACAGCATCCCCGTTATCACCATCTTTGCTAAAGATCTGCCCAGTCCTATTTACCTGACTTTGTCTCTATGGAACTTCTCAGACAGTATTTTGGTCAAAGAGATAATGGTTTGAAAGACAAAAACAATAAATCGATACCGAAGGGGCTCCCTTTCCGGAGTGATTTCCCACTGGAAACCACCGAACGGGGAAGCCTGCCTACCGTTAATTCCCAAGCCCACGGCTCCCCTAGAAACGCACACAATGCGTGCTTTCAAAAAGGCATTCGTCTGCTTTTAAGGGAATTCCTGTCTTTTCAGAGTCCCCAAACCAGAGAGCATAAGAAAGAGATTCAAATCCATTGATTAAGATTTTTAAAAGAAAGACTAACACACAGCCACAACACAAGCACACACCAACCTTCGCTGGCTGGACCACTTCTTGCCTGTTCTTCTTTCTATTAACGACACGTTAGATTCTGATACATTTCCCCCCCAAAAAAATCCAACTAGGTTACAATGTAGCTCTCTAGCTCCACTTAACCTGCAAGTTACAAAGAGAGCAAAAAAAAAAAAAAAAAAAAAAAATATCCTGCCGCCTTCCCACCCCTTCCCTACCCCCTCCCCCTCCGAGTCCACTCCACCAACGCCAAACCCGCCAGCCCTGCCAGCCCCGCCAGCCGGCGGCAGGATCGAGGGAGGGTGCAAGAGGCGGGGGATGGGGGGATCAGATTAGGCGAAACTCAATAAGCTCCCAGCCCTCCAGCCCAACGCTTCCACCATCGCCGCCACCAACGGGCCACTCCAATTGAGCCAGCATCGCTCCCCACCCGCGGGTCTGTCGGAATCAAGCCCATCCCCAGCCACCTCGCCGGGACCGGCATCCCGCCCCCTCGGCCCGGTCTTCCCCTTCCCGCCCGGTGCAAAGTCAAAGACCCAGCGAGGCGACGTGAACTTTTGCATGCAGGGCACACACACCGCGCCCGGTTCCGGGCGTGCGGGGGCCCGCGGCGCGGCGGGAGGCTGGGCGCCGGGGCTCCCGAGTCGAGGTCGCCGCGCGTGCTCACCCATGTCCCGGCGGCTACGGCTCCGCTGGCCCGGGCGCTCGCTCAGATTCCGGCTCCGGTCGTTCGCCGGAGCCCCCAAAGGTGCTGCTGCGGCAACTCCATGGCGATGAGCATCTGTCAAACGGCGAGCCGCGGGCGGGCCGCTCTAGCTCTGGGGGCGCCGGGGCCCCCAGGCGCGCGGAGGCGGCGGCGAGCGGCGGGCGCCCCGGCCGGCCCCGCGCTTCCCGCCCGACTCGGCCGCCTCCGCCGCGCCACCGATTTATGGAGAGAGATATCAAGGGGGAAAATGGCGTCTCCGGAGCCCGAGGAGTCCTGGAGTAATCACATTCACACACACACACACACGCCCGCACGCACACACACTTGCACACACTCGCACACACTCGCACACAGGCGCGCGGCGAGCCCTGCTAATTTTAGCAGGAGCCAAAAAAAAATTATATATATATATA
>NW_003852407.1:8022550-8048974 GCF_000181295.1 Otolemur garnettii
GTGTGGCCGCCGTCGCCGCTCCATGGCCGCGCCCGCCCCGCGCCCCCGCCGCGTCCCTTAGCCGCCCGCCCGCGTCCCCGGCGAGCGCTGAAGTGGGGTCGGGCCCGTGTGCCTGCCTCCCGCGCCCTCTCCCGAGTCCCGGAGTCCTAGTGAAAGGAAAGGGGAGGGAGCGGGCGGGGGAGGGGGGAGGATCGGAGCGGCAGCGCGGCCGAGCAGAGCGGGGACAGCCACCCCACGAGCTCTCTCGGAGGGGGCGCCGACGCCCGCACTCCGCACCTGGGGGGCCCGGGGCAGCTTCCCTGGCTGGACCTGGGGGCTGCGCAGCCGGTAGAAAGCAACTAACAACCTCTCCCTCTACCCCCACTATCTGGGTGAATTTCGGTCAATTGCAGGGACCTGGGCTCTTGCCAGGGGGGGAAGGAAAACAGTTCGTGAAAGCCGATCGGACACCCCTGGCCGCCCCCTTGCGCCCCTCCCGCTCCCCAACGCCCTCGCGGCCCAGTGCCTCCCGAGCCTCGGAGTCGGCCGCGGAGACTGAGTGGCCGCGGGGACTGCCGTGGGCTCGGCGCGGGTTCCTGGGCTCAACACTGCCACTATGTGACACAACAGGAGCAGTGTTGGGGGGAAACTGCGCGCCCGTATGAGAGATGTGATAGGCTCTTGAAACTGGGTGCTTTTTTTTTTTTAACCTGGTAATTACATTTCACTTTCAGGGGGGTTTTGTTAAGCTACTTGTATGTATTCAGATGCTCATGTGCATTTTCTCGCTATTCACGAGAATTGGACACATGATGACGGGAAGGACACGGAGAGATGACAATCGCACACTGACATGCGGTTGCCGGTTCAGGTTGGTGGGAATGAACAAGGTGGAATGTCTTCAGTTATTAAAAAATACGGTGGCATTTTTAATCTCTTTGAGGGTTAGCCTGCAAAAGGGGGCCTTTTCAAGGAAACCGAGGACTGGAGGGTCTTAGGGACATGTGTACGTTATAAGACAACACATGGCAGATGTGGACTCAGGAAGGTCTCCAAATTGTTGTGCTTTAAGGTAAAGTTAATTCAGAACTGGGATTTCTTTTCAGTAAGAGTTTTAGACTATTTAGACTGAGGGATGATTTGGAGAGGAGCAGAGTACATCTTCCCACCTGCCTCATCAGCCCCTGCCACTCTGGGTAGGTCGCTGGAGCTTCTTCACACTGGTCAGGCTTTTCCTGGATATGCTACAGTGACGTGGAGTGACGAGGACTGGGTTGGTAGACCCCGAGACAATCATCTCCCACTCTATTTCATGTCCTGGGGTGGAAGTTCAGTCTGATTCTAAACTGATAGTTCATCCTTTTCTGATCCAAGTGTTCACACCATCTTCTATTTTTCACAAGAATATTCTGGTTGCCCACAAACTTTTTCTGTTACTCATCACTGCAAGACCTCCTGTGGAGCAACGTTTCAATAGGTCTTGTACTCTCCTTTATTACTAGAAGATTGTCGTTAATGGGAAAATTATGCTTAATTAGAAAAAAATCAGCAGGGCACATGAGCTGATGATAGAAGTAGAGATCAAGGCACAAAGTACAATGTCAAAACAACTCTTCTCTGTAATCAGCTGACCTTTGCCCATTTGCTCTAGCACCCTGATTTCTGAAATCCTAGACCAGACCTCACAGAGTCCCAGGTAGACCAGCCGCACAAGCAAGCATGTGAGCGATTTTCTCCATTTGCTAGTGGGGAAAGTGAGTCCCAGAAATCAAAAGGGTTTGTGGACAAGCATATGGCTGGCTGATATCATCTAAACCAGAACTCAAGCTTGTTACCCAGCTGCGCCTGTGGCTCAAAGGAGTAGAGCGCCAGCTCCATATGCTGGAGGTGGCAGGTTCAAACCAAGCCCTGGCCAAAAAAAACAAAGTTTGTTACACAAGTTCTTTACCTTCAACAACCTGGTCATATTTCAGGGTCTTTCTTCTTGTGTTGGGGGCTCAGAGAAGCACGCGCCTTATTAAAAATTCACTGTCAGTGGTAGGTAAATCTATAGAATTACCGTGTTGTAAAAGTTCACATGGGAGATCACTTATTTTTCTTAAAATATCTTAAAATTGAGGAAATGATAGACTTTCTCAAGTCACTAAGTTAAGTCAAAGCCATGAATAGATTCCATTTCCCTTGACTTCTTATCTAATATCCCTTCCTTACATCATGCATCATGAGGTGAGAAGAGGAGAAAGAAAGGAAGGACCTCCTAATTCTTGTGTGTGTGTCTCTCTGTCTCTCTGACACACACACACAGAGTCATGTACTGCATAATGACATTTTGGTTAACAACAGACCGCATATATGACAGCAGTCCCAGAAGATTATAATACTGTATTTTTCCTGTATCTTTTCTATATTTAGACACAGAGATACTTAACCATTGTGTTATAATTGCCTACAGCATTCAGCACAGTAACATGCTTTACAGGATTATAGCCTAGGAATGTACATGCAGCCTGAGTGTGTGATAGACTCTACCATCTGGGTTGGTGTAAGTGCACTCTGTGATCTTTTTGCAATGACAAAATCACCTAAGTATGCCTTTCTCAAGATGAATCCTCATGATTAATCAACACCTGATTCCATACACACACACACACACACACAAATATATATACAAAGTAAAGACAATAAATGACATTTTATACATATTTTCATTTACAGTAATATAATATCTTTAAAAACATAACATAATGTAATTGTTAGTATGTAATAATAAAGGATTTCTAAGAACTGAAACCTCACCCTGACCTATGTATATTCATAGAATGGGACCAATATTTAAATCCTAGCTGAAGAGCATAGGAATTCTTCCCATCCTCTTTCTCAGGCCACTTTTTAATTGAGAAACACACATGGAAACACAGAAAGCGAAACTAGTAAAGAAGTCTGAAAATAACGCGAGGCAATTTTAAATTACCTAATTTCCGGGCCCCAAAACCTTTGGACAAAATAAAAGGGCAGTGTGAACACCTGTTGGGAACGCACAGGACACATGTGTCCCAGTCCTACACAGTCTCCAGGGCCAGGAGCCTGCAGTCACCCAGTAAATAATTCTGTAGCACAAAGTGATGATGATGTGGCAGATAGTGTGGTAGCAACGGGAAATACAAACATGACCAAGACCTAATCCCCATCCTCTCGGAATCCATGACCTAGTGGAAAAGAGTCCATGCAAACTTCTAACTACAACTACTGTGTGGAAATATCAGACAGGAGATGCTTATGATGCGCAGAGGCAGAGGCGGTGGGAGGAGAGTGGGGTCGGAAATTCTGCCCTCTTCAGAATTACCTTACATTTATTTCTATGTGTATTTAACATCCACACTTCCTTTCCCCCCTTTGTACATGTCTGTCTTTCTTTTCTATAACCTGTTTCTCAACCAAATATAAAACTTCTGATGACTGGACTATGCCTTCCATGGACAATGTCAATAAATGTGAATAAGAATAAACGTTTCTCTGAGATTACCTGCTGCTAGATGGCCTATTGCTCTGCGCTCTGAGAAGCTCTGCTCCCAACATGTAAAATGGCCATAAGGATACGCTTCTAGCTCCCAAGCCCTATGCCAGATATATTACTAGAATGTGCAGAATGATCCTAGCCTATTTGGTTCAGAGTACAAGAGCAGACCACGTCCTTTTCATATCTCCAAAGCTTAAGGTAGAAGGAAATGAGGCAAATCCTCCTTTCTTGGTTTGTAAGAAGTTGAGATCTAATAGTGTAATCAAATGCTCAAAGTTAGTCACCTTCCCTCTCGGTGTTCAAATACAGTATTGAGTCTCACCTTCTTGGAAAATAAGACAGTATTATCAAATGTAGTTCCTCTTAATACTTACTATGAATCAAAATTACCTGGCACAATTACTGAACTTGGAATCCATCTTTATTGAACATCGTTACTTTTAATAAATGCTCTGGGTTCTTCTGCTGTGTATCCAGCACTGATAATCACTGATCCAATGAAGGAGCATGCCCCCACAACATTGGTCAGGATACTTACAGAGCTCCTGACCTCTTAACTATGTACCATTAATAGAAAGTGTCCTTACCCAAAGGAGGTGGTAAGTACCATGAACTTGAAATGAATGAGCCATATTTGGAGTTTAGAAGCAATTCTTAAAATGTAGAAATTAGGAGTATGTTTCACACTGCAATAAAAAGATCATAGACCTCGTTGTGGGCAGTGCCTATGGCTCAGTGAGTAGGGTGCCAGCCCCATATACCAAGGGTGGTGGGTTCAAACCCAGCCTTGGCCAAACTGCAACAAAAAAATTGCTGGATGTTGTGGCAGGTGCCTGTAGTTCCAGCTACTCAGGAGGCTGAGGCAAAAGAATCACCTAAGCCCAAGAGCTGGTGGTTAGCTGTGATGCCACAGCACTCTACTAAGGGTGACAAAGTGAAAGAAACTAGTGTTTCTAAAAAGAAAAGAGAAGACCAGACCAGACCTAGTGGTAAGCTTATTTGCCAAGTCCCCTCATGGCTCAGATTCCATTTCTGACAAAACAAGAATATTTGAAAATATCTGAGGACCAAGCCAGCTATAGAATTCTCTCCATCATTGATTCTAGAGCACAAAAGAGTTCCAGAAGGACAGTGAAAATGATACTGGATTTCTAACACTGGATTTCCAGGCTCTTGGTCTCAACGATTCGATGAATGAGTTGACGGACCATAGAATGAACAGTGAGGTTTCATTTACAGCTCAAAGAACCAAACCTCCTTGCAGGGCAGGATGCAAGTGTTACAACTCTTATGAAAACAACCCTTACAAAGAGCCAAGCCTCTTTGTAGAGCAGGATCAGCAGTAGAAGTGCTACAGCTCTTACAAAGGACCAAGCCTCTTTGCAGAGCAGGATCAGCAGTAAGTGCTACAGCTCTTATAAAAGACCAAGCCTCTTTGCAGGGCAGGATCAGTAGAAGTGCTACAGCTCTTACAAAGGACCAAGCCTCTTTGCAGGGCAGGATCAGCAGTAGAAGTGCTACAGCTCTTACAAAGGACCAAGCCTCTTTGTAGAGCGGGATCAGCAGTAGAAGTGTTACAACTCCTACAAAGAGCCAAGCCTCTTTGTAGAGCAGGATCAGCAGTAGAAGTGTTACAACTCCTACAAAGAGCCAAGCCTCTTTGTAGAGCAGGATCAGCAGTAGAAGTGTTACAGCTCTTGCTTCTTCTCCCTCAGAAGTCTACAGCAGCCTGCTGAAGTCTTGTTCTTCTGCTCTATCTTCCTCAAAGGTCTGACAGGATCTGCCCCCAGGCTCTCTGCTCAGGGGTGGTATATAGGGGTAATAGCTTAACTGTGATTGGTCTATTTTATAGACCAGGAGCAGGATTGAAAATGGACCAATCAGGAATGGGCACCAGTGTTTTCCCTTGATTGGCAGGTCCTCTAGCACTGGAGCCTCTGGGGGAGGAAAGCTCCCCCGGGTGCTTCAGCCTGCCGGTTTCTTTGCTGGCTACTGCCACCAAGACGAGGTGGCAGGTCCCCTCCCCAGGCCCTGCTTGGCTGGGGCCGCCACTTTTCCAGTATCAAGAACATATTGGGTAGAGTCAGAATGGGGTGTGAAAGCTTTCCTTAAGTGTAACAAAAGCATCAGAGCAAAAGAGGCAGTAGTTGGCTAGACTTTTCTTTGGGGGGGAAAAGCACACCCCAATCAGCTAAGGTTACAAGGAGGCATATAATTAAAGTCACTGTGATTGAACCTAAGATGAGAATGAAATATCGTAACTAGTAGGAGCTCCCTATCTTGAGAAGTTTTTCAGAAATGACTGTGGTACTTTAATTTTCTATTTCCTCTCAACCACAGGGTATGAATTTCTTGAGGTCAAGAGCTTTTCACTGTCCTGTTTCTATACTGGATAAATTTATACCCAAGGCCCAGTGTATGTCTGACAAATGTTGCTGGAATGACAAAAATATTTAACAACCAATATAATATGAAGCCAATCCATCAGATTGGGGTCTATCTGCTCAGCCAGGTAGAGGTTCAGGAGAAACAGAGCAACAGAGTGAGTGGCAGACTTGGATTGTGGTTATGCTCTGTCATTCGCTGGCTGGCTGAAGCTAAACACACAATTCCAGTTCTCTGTAACTCAGTTTCCTCATCTGCAGGTGAGAACTTTAATCTCACCCTAAGATATCGATCACCAGGATACTTCACTAGAAACTTAATTAATTTTGTTCAAATGCTAGTTTTGATTGTAAAATATGACATAGACATTTAAATGAATCCTCCCCACTGTAGCCTAATTTTACCACCTCTGAGGTCCACATTTCTCTCTGGGATGTAAGAAAGTAATTTTCACTCCTAATTTCTTTCACTCCGACTCCACTTTGGAAATGATTCCTCTCTCTACTTCCTTCTCCTGATGCCACTGTGGTTGCTAAGCAACAAAAAGCTAAGCAGGAGCACAATGTAATTGTCCCAGGAAGGGAATCCCATGTCTGACAAAACTAGATTAGAGCTGGGGAAACTCTGCCTTTCTGGCTGCAGGAATTTCCTTGAAGGAAGCTTCCACGGCGCATGGCTCCTCATGACCATCCTTCAGGAGGGCAGCTTCCACTACCTGAAAAGAATGAGGTGGGGGAGGAGCATCCTTTTGCATCGCTTTTTTCTATTTCTTCATCAAGTTTGTTGCCACTGTGACTTCAGAGTTCTCCCAGTCAGCAGCAATATTTAAAATGTCCCCAATTCCTAACTGAGCCTGAGGAACCCAGCTAGGAGGAGCTTATGTTTATATCACTCCATATGGTGCAGGAGCCACAAGAAGATCTCAAAGGACTGCCTCAGAAAGATAGAAGCTCTTCATCCCCCTTAAAATCCCACCCACATGAGCCATAAGAGACAAAGATTTGTACAGAAAGGTGTTGTAGGAATGGCTTGTCTAAACCACAGGGAGTTGAATGAAAAGACACAGGGAACCTCCCTGAAGACAGACAGAAGAAGTATCATCAGGCCTCCTGAGGACTGGGAAGTTGCCAGGCAGCTCCTCTCCCTCTCTCTCTCCAGGGTCACCCTGACTCTCCTGTGCTTCTTTCTATGTGTTCTATCCTTTAAGAGATAAGTTTTCTTTGGTTTTGCTCCTTTATACCTTGGCTCACACTTGACTTTGGTTTTCTTAACCTTCCAAAATAACCCTCAACTATTTTGGCAATTTTTTCTGGGATTCAGCTTCTTCCTAGAAAAATATCTGATTGTCTCTGGTGCATCCACAGAGTACTCCTGGCACCCAGAACTGAAGTCAAGGGTCTGGTATTCCCATGTCCCACCACCCCAAGCATTTTGTCAGCAAAACTACAGGGAATATGCCTAAGATGGGGCATGGCCCTGAACGGCACTATGGGTGTGCTTAGAGCGAAGAACGTTCTCAGCAAATCTGAATACTTACAACACCAAGGTCATCTTGTAACAGGAGCAGAACTTGGCTTTGAAACTGGACAGGTTTGGGTTTGACTTACTATGAGAATAACTTGCCACGGTACCTCTCTGAGACTTAGTTTTTTCACTTGAAAATGAGCCAACTTATAGTAGCACCAAGTCTTTAGGGTTTTAGTGACTGATAAATATAGTAATTGAAATAATGTATGAAAAGTACCTATGCAGTTAAGATGATTCCATGTGCTCCGAGTGTGCAGGAGTTGTGTCACTTTTTTTGTTGTTGTTTTTGGTTTTTTTTGTCAATACACTTTCATCAGAACCTACTGTATTTGGCCTGAACTTGGCACTAGGGACATAAAAACTACTACAATGTATTCATCATGTTGAGAATGTTCAGTCAAAGAAAACAGACTCTTCAATATTAGACTAGAACTGTCATCCTATCCCTTTTATCTCTTAGTGGTTAAATTTGAAGAACAGAGTGATGACAGCTTATTCTTAAACTCTTACCCAAGGCCAGCTCTAGCTATCAGTAGCAGGACAGTCCTCTGTACACAGCTTGTCCCTGCCCTCTTGCAGCTTGCGATACATTTTGTGAGACAAGACTCTGTGTGAACCAGTAAAGAAAAAATACACAAGGTGGTATGAAATTGTACCTGCTACTAACTCATCTGAACATGCTAAAGGGATTCCATTATAGGAACGAGATTAAGTGAAATGAAAAAAGGGGGAGGGAAGGGAGATCTGAGTAAGCTACAGTTAAGATAGAAGTTTTCATGAAAAACTTGAACTGTCCAGGATAAAAAAAAAAAAATGAAGACTATAGATAGAAAGCAAGAACCCAGACAGTCCAGTCTGGATAAGTCACTTTTGCCATTGATTATTTTATAAGCATGAGAAATTGTCAGCCTGTCATCGCTAATTGGACTTAGCTCTTGGTTTGGTTAATGTCATATGAGCATTAGGAAGAGCTGAGTAAGCAAAGGACAACTTTTAGAATGGTGGGAGGATGGCGTAGGAAACACTCATTTGAGCTCTGCTTCCAGGACAGAGTTCATTCCCAACTCCGAGGGCAGAAGCTGCAGAGTCAATCTTTTGTTACAGGTAGTTAGGTTATTCATGTCACTGCTCCTATCACATACAGTCCTGTGGATCCTGACACTGCATAGCTCTTCAAAAATGTCATTTGGTTCAACCTTAGTTCCAAGCATGAGGATTCAGCATGAGGTCCATGGAACTGAACCAGTAGGGGAAGCTGAGACAAATTGCTCAAAGTTACACTGATAGTGGTTATTGGAACTGGAAGTTAAGGCCAGTATATGACTCCTGAGCTCCCCTTCTTGCCCATTGCTCCCTGTGGCCATTCCCGTGTAGGACCACCTCGCCAGGAAGCAGCAAAGAGACCCCTGGATCTCCTGACATCACCTCTTTAGAATGTATTGACCAAGATTGTTGATTCCCATCTTCTAAACTAAATGAATCACAGTCACATTGAAACTTCAAATTATGGAACTGGCAGGTTTTTTAAAGATCATTTGGACCAAACAATTCATTTTAGAGATGAGAGAAAACTGTGAACCAGAAAGACAAACATGCAGATAACCAAGCCAGGTTTAGGAACCACTGTACTGCGTGCAGTCCTAGAGACCCTCCCAGCACACCCACGTGCCAAGGTCTGGTTTTACTTTCCGCAGACCAATTCGCACTCAGAAAAAAAGAACTATGAACTGGAGGTTCAGCAGATGGGCACCTCAGTGAGCCTTCAGAGCAGAGATTTCTGGGCATGTTCTCCTTAAAAAATAATTTGGCTTACACTGTGTGATCATTTTCAATCTGTATCCTGGTCTGAATGAAGGACAACAGAATTGAATATGTTACAATTAGACCAATGGTCTCTCAGAAGTTACCCACATTGTTATTTTGTGACAGTTGACAGTAAAACATATTTTGGAGAATTTTTTTTTTTTTAGACAGAGTCTTTGTCGTCCTCAGAGTGCTGTGGCGCCACAGCTCATAGCAACCTCCTACTCGTGGGCTCAAGCAATTCTCTTGCCTCAGCCTCTGAGCAGCTGGGACTACAGGTCCCCTCCACAACGCCCAGCCATTCTTTGTTGCAGTTGCCACTGCTGTTTTTAGCTGGCCGGGGCTGGTTTCAAACCTGCCACCCTCGGTATTTGGGGCCAGCACCCTCCCCACTGAGCCTCAGGTACCGCCTGAGAAAAAAAAATGTTTTAAAAACTATTTTGAGAGATTAAAAATAAATAATAGGCATAAAATTATACATGAGGTATTTCTGAAAATAATCAGTACATTTTTAAAGCAATATTAATAATCATAATGTCATATATTCATGATGAAAGATTTAGATTCCCCCCAGCCATTCTTAATACTGTAAGCCACTGGGCACAATGATAGGCATTATAGGAGATACTCACAAGGGTAAGATGCCATCCTCGCTTGAGGGACATCCTTAATCCACAGGGAAGTTTATAACCTTTAGTTTCAGGCCTGAAGAGGAGTTGATTAAAAATGACTCTGAACTCAGTCATAAGTGATGATTGAGTACACTAACTTGCAACTTGTTTTATCCACATCCTCAGTCAACTTTACCAAAGTCATCTACTCTCTAACATCTTCCACAGTATTTTAAGTTTTCTTATAGACAACATTATGAATATCCATAATATTGCCCAGAATCAATCTGTATCATCCATTACTTAACACGGGAATAAAAAACCCACTGGTATTTGAAAAGAATGTTCATCAAGCCCTGCCTGAATTTTTTTTTTTTTTAGTCACTTGAATTATATGTGTGTGAATTGTGCTAGTCTTCAATTTTTCAACAGTCAATTCTTTCTCTCTAAACAATGGGATAATATGTACAAAACACTTAGTGTAGTGTCTGACACATAGGGATGGTTTCCACATCACCTATGTTATTTTTCTTTCTTATATAAACAATCATTTCTCCAAGTCATTCAAAGTTCTGTTGATTGTGATCCATCTATTTTTGAATATTATTATCTTCCATATCTAATACTTTAACCACTGTAACAACCTGTATATGATTACAGAGTGGTGGCATATTATGTAAGCATCTCTAACTTATATTCCTAAGTTTGAGAAAACGAAAGAGAAATGAAATGGGCAAATTAATAAAATTTAATTTTGTTTAAGCTTGGTGCAGTAGATAAAATGGTGCTTACATATGCTATTTTTCAAATAAGGATGCCTTTTTATGAATGTGGTGACCAAGCCTTTTCCCTAGCATGAAACACAAGACCAACAAAAGGTAATTGTATTTATTATCTCAGGATTCATATATTATTAGTTGTGCCAAGGCAGTGTGACAAGGGCTTCAGAACTTATTGATGTATTAGTTTGGGAAGGAAATGCCCCTGACAGCAGTGAGCCAGCCAGGTTGACAGGGCAGCCCTCCAGCAGTGATAGTAATGTTCATACACAACTGAGATAAAAGGTCAAAGATAAAGTTGTGATTGTGCTAATAAGAAGGCAGATCGTGGTAATAGTGAGTCCAGGGTGGCAAAACTCAGCAGCTAGCCTCTGGGAGATCTGAGTATAGCACTGGGAGAAGGGGGCGATTGTAAAAATTCTAAGAACAAGGCAGGGACCTGGATCTGCCAAAGGGGATGCCAGGGAAGTCAGGTCAATGAGAAATGGTAACCATGATGGAGATTAAAACAAAACTGGAGCCCTACAAACCCACTGTAGTGCAATTGTCCAAGAAGGTATCTCTGGCTCTGAAACTTAAGTGGAAGGAAGCTTGGTGGTCAGACTGGAGCCATGGCAGGGCAGTGAGTCATCACCAACAATCCGTGCAGGAACAGGATGTCAGGAAACCACAGATTCAGCACCTGGGCCTATTAGGCGGCTGCAGAATTACTTATACAATGACCAGTCCTAAGCATCATGCCACTGGCTCTAATGGAGGATAAAGACACTACTTGAGATCTTCCTTAAGTCATATCGGCTTAATGTCTGGAGTGGGACTGAAATTTATGTGGAGATCAGCCTGACTGTCATGAAGAGAGGAAGATTTCTCTTTCAGAAGTGAAAAGGCAGGGTGAAGACAGACGCTGCTAAAAGGGCCTTATAGTTTGTGAAGACAATTTCACTTATATTAGTAAACAGCTTCTACTCAACGTTTTTAATAGGTAGCTACATCTGGTAGTATAGAAAAAAGTCAGAATTATTATGTCACTTGTATATATACATGTGTTCTGTCGTGTCCAGGAGATTTTAAGTGAATTAGAAAGAGAAAAAGTTTGGTTTAGTGATTTCAAAATACGTATTGGATACTAACTATGTCTAGAGATTTCCCTTTTTTTCTTGCCTTAGATTTCTCCTCGCCAATGGATCCCCCACCCCAACAACCTTCTTCATAAACTCGTTTCTGTATTTACCACCAATATCTTCTGATAGTGCATAGATCAAACAACTGCCTACCTTTTACTGCCCTGAAAAGGAGCTTCAAGAAACATGGGGTCCTATCTGGCTATATACACTAACAGTTAGGAAACTCTATTGTTGGTAGGAAAGAGAGGCCCAGAGAAGGGGAGCAGTTCAGTTCAAAATATTTAGGAGTCCTGGTTAGGGGAACAGCTCATTTAATAACCTTTTCAGAAGGAGGTATCAGATTATTTGCAACCTCCATCCAGATCTTTTCTAACTGTGTCTGCCTTTATGTTATTATTGATATTCCTCAGGTTTCTGAATCTTTCTCCCTGTCTTTGTTGGATAAGCAGAATTTGGGGTTAAGATTTAGGAGGTTTACATTAGGCTTTTAGTTACATGGAGGGACTAAGAGAGTTCCACCCTTGGTTAAAATGGAGTGGCTTGTTTATATCTACCCACCTGCTTAGAACAAAGCACGTATCTTTGAAGGCACGTGAGAACAACCAAGAAAGCCGAAACATTAAATTCTAGGATATTCCTCTAAAGGAAAATTCATTAAAGAAAACTTGATATTCTGTACTTTTTTCCCTCTAAAGTGAAAAAAAAAATGCTTATTCAGAAGACCCATATGGAGCAAGAATCTGAGAAACCAAGCACAAAGTCAAAGTTAAAATGTACATCAGGCAACCAGAGTCTGATACTGTTGGAAGCTGGAAAGATAAAACATGTACTCTGGGACTTCCAAAGCAGCCAGGACTTGAAGGACCAAAGTCACACAGAGAAGAAAACACAGAGAATTAACCTCTTATACTGATGATTCTCTCAAGGAGTGTAATGATCTCTAAGAAGAATGTAGCAAGAGGTTGAGAGGTCAAGGAAAAAACACACCAAAAGACTAAAAATCTAAATAGCACTTTCTGCAGCCTAAATTATGGAAATTATAGTTCAAGCCCCACTGAGAAGGAAGAATTCTGGTAAACATTCCCAGGCTTCATTTAAAATTATTGAAGGTGTTCAAGTTAAGGATAAAATAGAAACAGACTAGGCCTTACAATGATAGAAGCCTGGCTCTAAATTAATTTAATATATGACTAATTTAAGGTAGACTGCCTGTAGGGATCAAAAACACCTTCTCTCTGGGGGAAGGTGGCATTAATCAGAACTGCTGTGATTTTAATATACAATGTCTAGCATTCAATCAATAGTTACTGGGCATTAGTTACCAGAGTATGGGAAGAACTGGGGAGGAGACAGGATGAAGAGCGATTGATTGATGAGTACAAACATGCATTTAGATAGAAGACATAAGACCTGGCATTTGATAAATCAGTACAGTGACTGTAGTTTACAATAATCTGTTATATATTTCAAAACAGCTAGAAAAGAACAATTTGAATGTTTCTCTCCTAAAGAAAAGACAAGTATTTAAGGACATGAATGTCCCAATTACACTGATTTGATTTTTGGAAATTATAAGAATATAATTCATCATCACGTATATCCCCCCAAATATATATCTGTTATGCATCAATACAAAATTAAATAAAAATGATTACTAGGTATTTAAAGAGATAGATAACAGAAAAAAGCAGACAATAAAAACAGAGTAAAAAGTGACCCAGATTTGGGAGTTACCAGGCCAGAATTATAAAATAGATGTGATTAATATATTTAGAAAAAATGTTGGCACCCGTAGCTCAGTGGGTAGGGTGCCGACCACATATACTGAGGCTGGAGGGTTTGAAGCCAGCCAAAAATCTCTTAAGCCCAAGAGTTTGAGGTTGCTGTGAGTTGTGATGCCACGGCACTCTACCGAAGATGACATAGTGAGACTCTGTGTCAAAAAAAAAAAAAAAAAAAAATTAAAAAAAAGAAAGAAAGAAAAGAAAAGAAAAGACAAATAAAAAATAAAAAATATATTTAGAAAAAAAGAAGTTACAGAATTTCACCAGATATATATTTTGTAAAAAAAAAAATATATAAATTTTAGAAGAAAAAGCTTAGTGAGAGAAAGTAAGGTCTGTATAAATGGATTTAATGGCAGATTAAGTACAATAAAAGAAAGGATTAGTAAATTGGAAGTTGCACCAATAAAAGATGTCCAGAGCAGAGCATATACCAATGGAAAACTCAGAAAACATATGCATGGCTCATGAAATACAAAGCATGAGTCAATGTATTTCAAAGAACTAAAACATTTTGAAGGCCAGGAAATGATCTCTGAACAAAATAGAATTAACTGGATATTAATACCAAAGAGATAAAGTATACAAAACATAAAATCCCATATGTTTGGAATTAAACCATATACTTCTAAGTAGCTTCTGGTCAAAGAGAAATCACAATGATAGATTAGAATAAAATCATAACTAAAATACAACAAGCAGAAACTTTTGGAATACAGCTAAAATCATGCTTTAAGTAAAATTTACAGTACTAGTGTGTAAAATGGAAAATTGTAGAGACCCAAAAAAGAAAAAAATCTATAAAAGTTAAGAAAAATAAGACAGCATAATAAACCTATACAAGTAGAAGACAAGAAATAGTAAATATTTTAAAAAATTGTGAAATTATTAAGACAATAAATATACAGTAATTTTTTATTAATTTTAATTAAAATCATAAGTGTATACATTATGGGATACAATGTGATGATTTGATATGCAATGTGGAATGCTTAAATCAAACTGATTAACATAGCCATCATCTCACTTACTTATTTTTTTGTGATATGACATTTAAAATTTAAATTTACTTAGTTATTTTGAAATGTGCCCTTGCAGCTTGGCAGCTGTGGCTCAAGTGGCTAAGGTGTCAGCCACATACACCTGAGCTGGCAGGTTGGAATCCAGCCTGGGCCTGACAAACAACAATGACGGCTGCAACCAAAAAATAGCCGGGTGTTGTGGTGGGTGCCTGTGGTCCCAGTTGCTTGGGAGGCTGAGGCAGAGACTCCCTTGAGCCTGGGAGTTGGAGATTGCTGTGAGCTGTGATGCCACAGCACTCTACCCAGGGCAATAGCTTGAGGCTTTGACTCAAAAAAAAAAAAAAAAAAAAAATGTGCCCTTGCATTGTGCACATTAGGTGAGATTCCACCTAATACCCTCCCTCCTCCCACCAATCGTCCTCCTCCTTCCCCTCCCCTCCCCCTCCTCAATCCTCCCCCTTGCTAGACTATATCTGTGTTTTATCATTAGTATGAGAACTACACAGTAAATTAATAAAGCCATTAGATAGTATCTTTAAAAAGGTTATGTAACCTCTTATCCACTCATATGTAGGCCCATTATTCATAAATTTGTAATGATTTTGCCTGGTGAATTATGACTCGCATTTTCTTTCCATTACTATACATGTACTATATGTACTTTAGAGCCACTTCATGTCATTGTTGAAATTTTTAAAAAGTTAAAAAGTTGATGTTCTACAACAAAATTTGTGAATGAGCTATTTTTAATTATAAAGGTTTGGATTTACATATGTATTACATAAATAATAGTCTTAAATGCACATATACACATATTTGTGAATAAGGTTTCAAGGCAATATAGCAAATATTTTTGGATTTTTAATGTGCTAAGCATGGGAAACAGAATAGCCAAGAAGATAGATATAGTCCTGACTTTCTTCAAACTTAAGGACCAATGGCAATGCTTATGTTGAGAAAGAACCAAAGGAATAAAAGAAGAAAAGGAGGAAGGGAAGAAGGAATTCTGTTACACTACTTGGACAAAGGCAAGAAGGAATGATTATCTATTAGTTGGGTTTTTATCTTTTTTTTTTTTTTTGAGACAGAGTCTCACTTTGTTGCCCTCAGTATAGTACTGTGTTGTCATAGCTCATAGCAACCTCAAACTCTTTTTAAGTGATTCTCTTGCCTCTCAAGTAGCTGGGCTACAGGTGCCCACCACAAAGCCGGGCTATTTTTTGGTTGCAGTTATCATTGTTGTTTAGCAGGCCCGGGCCGGGTTCAAACCGGCCAGCCTTGGTGTATGTGGCCAGGGCCCTACCCATGGAGCTATAGGTGCTGAGCCTTTATCTTTTATTTTTAACCTTATAATTTACTGTTTTCTATTACCTGATTGATTTAATTATCAGTTTTGGTTTTATTTGGTCTCCTACCTTTATTTCATTTTACTTTATAAGCTGAACTCTTTAGAATTTTGTATATTCCTCTAAAACTTTCATTTGGATAATTTCCATGATTCTCAGGGGAAACGTTCTGAAGGGAGTTGTGGCTCATCACACAGGATTAGGCACAGACTGAGTATTAAAGAAATATGTGTATTAAATATCTGAAGTCCCAGAAACAAAAAATGGAAAATGTTTATTTTACACAATGCAGCATTGATACTGGAACACAGGTAGACTCACCCCCCTTTCCATGCCATTGTTTAAATTTGATGTCACTTCCCAGGTCATTTTCTCCTCTATAGAATTCTTTTGTACCTCCCTCAAACTTCAACTCCTCCCAGAAACCTACCGCTGAAGACTCCAGTACAACTTTTATGCAATGGAAAACAACTGCACTTTTCATTTTTATCACTCGTTTTCTGCCCGAGTCTCTAGACATCTTTCTTCACATCCATGGCTTGTCCCTGACTGGGAACTCCTTCAGTGAGAGGATAGGGATACTAGATATTATGGGAAATGCACACAAAATGCACCCACATCGATGTGCAAATTGAGCTCTGTTGGTTTCTGTTCCGTTGTTGTCTAATTCTTAACAGGGCATGTGGTAGATAGTCCAATACTGATGCATTCATCTGTCACCCAAATAATAGAATCTCCACGTGTTTGATGAACATGAGGAATAAAGACTTCTCTTTTCACCTCTGCAGCAAGGTGTGGCCAGATAACTCTGGGCCAATGTGATGGTAGCAAAAGTAGCATAAAAAATGTCAAGGTATGTCTTTCCTGACATTCCTTTGCCCATGCTAACATGTGGAACTAAAATGCACTTGCGGCCACTTGGGCTAAGGGGTTGAGACTGTACAGAGCAATAAGGGGAAAGGCGCCTGATGTCTTTCAGAGCATTGTACCCATCCAGGATGGTCCATCTGGGTGGTAAGTGAAAAACTACTCTCTTGGAATTTCTGTTAGGTTAGGCTGTCCCTCCCCGACTCCCAACTAACCAAGGCTCTTCATTAGGACATCATATTCATATTTTTGTATCTCAGTAAACTCCTAGTGCAGTAATAATGACTTCTCAGGATTTGAATGACCACATTAGGCACAGTATGTAAGATTTCATTCTGCTTGAATTCCAAAGTCCAAACACATTACATATTTTGATTCGTTCTTTAGGAAATATTCATATTATTATATGACCCTTCTTAGCCTAAATTATTAATGTCTGTCTCATTAAGTGAAGTGACTATCTCTGATTTTGTTGTCTTAGGCTTTTATCAATAGAGGTTTCCTGTTAAAATATTAGTTTTTACCTGAAATAAAAATCTGAGGCTTATCATTTAAGGTTAATGCTTTAAAGGGTCTAAATTTGGTAAATAGGAAATGTTAATTTTAGTTTTTTTTCTACATTAAAGATAGTCAATAGTTACCTAGAAGAAGACTTTTCTGTCTCTTTCTTTTTTTTTTTTTTTTTGAGACGGAGTCTCACTTTGTCACCCTGGGCAGAGTGCTATGGTGTCATAGCTCTTAGCAACCCCCAACTCTTGGGTTCAAACAATCCTCTTGCCTCAGCCTCCCAAGTAGCTGGGACAACAGGTGCTCTCCACAAGGCCCAGCTAGTTTTTCTATTTTAGTAGAGAAAAAGGGTCTTGCTTTTGCTCAGGCTGGTCTCAAACTCCTGAGCTCAAACAATCCACCTGCCTCAGTCTCCAGAGTGCTGGGATTAGAGTTGTGAGCCACCACGCCCAGCTGAAGACTTATTCTTTATAATGATAAAGGTTCTATGGTGCAGGTCATGAGAAAATCTTCAGGGTTCCAGGAAAAACTAGGTAAATAAATAAATAAAAACTTAGGCAATAGGAGCTCTACTCCGGAGGAATCCAAGAACTGCCAGGATTTTATTGTCAAAGTAGTTTTTTATACTTTATACCCTTAACCAGCTTCTTCTTTCAGTTAATACTTTCCTACTTCCTATTTTTTCCCTGAGTTCAAAGTGCTGTTTTTAAAGGGAAAACTAGTAATTGCATTAATTAATCCACCTTAGACTATTAATGACTGCCTCATGCAGCCGTGAGAGTGTTCATTCCTGCCTCTCCTTCAATGAGCCCTATGGCAGAGTGAGGCAGCACCAGCTTGGCCCTCCTCTGGCTAGTAGGAAGTGGTAGATTTGGGAAAACCAGCATTGACAGTGGGAGCGAAGGGTAGAAACTGCTAAAATTGAGTTCATACTATTTAGTGTCCTCATTCAGGCAACACATTGATTTGCATAAGTCTGTAGGAAGACACTTAATAGAAAGTGAGCCAATCATTGTCCTGAACAGAGCAATGGGGCCTCCTAAGACCTCTGGTTGACTTAGGTTTGCCATTTAGCTGCAAACTCTGAAGGTCTTTTGTGGAGGCTGAGTAGTCATTGAAAGTGATGGGGCAGGTGGGCTTGTGCTAAATCTCCCCTTACATTTACATTTATGCCTTAAGCTCACAGGTATTGTAGACAAGCAGAGAACTTCCGAGTGAACCGCAGAATTGAAGGTAATCATGAATTGCCATTCCACCCATGGGTAATCTTTGGTTTGGGGTTGAATATCATACAGTCTTTCTAGGGACTGACTTAAAGCGAAACATCTATGAATTTCCACAGATTCATTTGCATATCAGAGATAATGTCTCAGACTAGGCAGCCAAGGCATAAGAGAAAGAAGTTCTTCAGGGTTATGCAAACCCATACATATTTCAATTTTGGCTCTGACCTTTTACTAGTTGCATGACCAAGTCCCTGTTACTTAAAGATTTTGAGATTAAATTTTCCTTTGTGTAAATGAATATCTTCCTTCATTGTCATGAAACTTAAATAATAAAGTATAGACAAAGCGGGTCGAGCGCCTTGCTCATTTCCAACCCTGTTTTAATGAATCTCAACCAGAACTCATGTGGAGCAGGTGGAGGGCTGTTCTTTTCTTCTATCACCAACCCATACACCTAGGATCTGCACAGACCCTGGTGATGGTGTCAGGAATTTTCACCACAGTTTTGAGGCTGGAACATCCAAGACCATTATTGTTAGACACAGAATTGTGGTGAAGGCGGACATCGCTCTAGTCACATCGAAGGCTCAGCTTGGTGAAAGACGGCATAGATAGTTTCATGGGGTTTCATGTGTCCTATAATTCTTTGTACAGCAAGCTTCTGCCTTTGCTATTTTGTTCAAGCCACTGCAGCAGACCTGACCCAATTTAGCTGTTACAATTTCCTCCTTGCAAAAATGAAGCTCAGAGAAGTCCAGGGCTGTTATATGTGATGTCCATAATTCTCCTAATGTTTGCCGGCCCTCTCTCTGCTCCTGAGCACCTGTAGAGCTGTGTTTTCTCTAGGCTGCCTTAATAACTAGTTTGAGATGGACATCTGGGCTCCGGTATCTCTGTTTTTTGATGTCTGGCCAGTGTAGCTTTCAGTGTTAGTTCAGCAACTAGTTGCCTATTTAGTGTGATGTGCAGGTGGCCCCCAAAGAGGTCCCTACTGGTGTTCCCAGTGGCTATACTTCCATTTGAGGCAAGCCTCAAAGCTCCAGAAGACATCTCACTGCTAAAATATACAGATCACCTAGGAGAGAAGGAAGGGTGGGGCCATTTGCACCTTTGCCTCCCTTAATCAGCACAGTGGCATAGATTGGCTATCGGATTAGCTGGCTGTTTCATGGGGAATCTGGAAGCCAAGCCTGGAGGGGAAGGAACAGGATACAAGGCTGGCATGGTTAGATACCAGTGAGCAGGAAGGAACAACTCTGAGTCTTGGAGCTCAGGTCTGGGTGAGTCTTTGCATGGGACACACAGAGATGCCAAAATCAGCATAAGACAACCAGTCTGTGGAAGAAACACACCAAGGTGGTTAACTATGTGTGGTAGAAATGTGGACAATGCTCTTCTCCTCTTTGCTCTTTCCAAATTCTTTAAAAATATATGATGTGACAAATGTCATAAGAAAAGTGTGAACTACACAGAAATTTTAAAGGTTGAAATCCTGATTCCATGTCTGACCTTTCATGGTTTAAAGAAGAAACCGAGGGCCTGTCACAAGCGTGGGTACAGCTGATGTAGGCTTTAGTGCCTTCTTTACCATTTCCGTACGCTGTCACCACTGTACTGGTAGCCACTCTGACACGCCATGTGTGGCCATCCTTCCATTTTCTGCCCTTGAGATGTCCCCACTTCAGCACGACTCCTTCACTCCACCTTCTCCAGCAGTCCCCACAGCACAGCTGTGCCTATTTCACTAAATGACTATTTGTAGGACATTTCCTTTTCCAAGAAGAATATGCCTCTGTCTACAAATTAAAATTGATGCTTACCAAATTTTAGTGATTTGATGCACTTGGGACAGTTAGCCAAAACTTGTAGTTAACTGAGCCATCTTGATCAGATAGTTCTGGGAATAGGTAAATTTGATCAGACTGGGGTAGTAGAGCAGTCTGCATAGATCCAAAGCTCCTTTTTTTTTTACCCTGCAACAATGTCTGAGGCTGTGAGTGTCTGATTGGCAGTGGTTTGGTCAACCATGTGATTGCAGCCGGCTTCTGCTTGAATCCAGGTAACACAAACTAAAATGGTCAACTAATCCAGGAGGCCCAAAACATGAACTAGAATTTCAGCTTGGATATCAAGTAGCTAGAACTCTCAAGTCCAAAATCGTCTAGAAAATGAGGAAAGAAGTTCTAGTCTACTTAATAGATGAAGTTACTGTCAGGATCAAATTAGGTTGTGAATGTTGCAGTCCTCTGAAAGTGAAAGTGATGTGTACATGAACAGTGCTTTTAAGAACAGACCGACCATTGCATAGTCCAATCAGCTCAATCAAGGTCTTATCAAGCCTCCAAAGGAGGGAACTTGTTACCATGTGACAACAGCCTGCTTAAAGGCCATCCCTGGCGTCCAATTTGCCACTTTTTCCTGTTTTTATTCCTGTTTAGCCCTGGAAACATAGCAAGTGATTTCCATCTGATTTAGGAAAGTAATGGAGCAAAGAGACTGTCTGTAAACATAAAGAATACAATGGGAAACATTATGTGTGTATATAAAGAAAGGGAAATAAAACCAGGCGAAAAAACTTTATAGCTTGTCTCAAAAGAATTATAAAATTAGTGGATGAAGGGCATGTTGTTACTTTTTTATATCTGCATTTTGCCGATGGAAGGCCTCATAATATTTTTACTGTACTTGTAGACTTGGCTCTTCTGCCTGTCACATGGATGGAAAACAGCCTCTGGAACCAGAGGCTGCTGGGAGGTATGAGATGGGAGAAAGCCTGAAGTGGAGACAGACCAGAATTCTTCAGCACCTTCCCCGGGTGCAGAAATGAGCAGGTGTAGGCATGAGGCCTGAGTGTGCCGCTTACACCAGCCTTCGTGCAGACACTTAATATGCTTTTTAGGTAATACTTTCTCTACTCTCCACTCTCCTTAATTGTAACTCTGTCTTTAAAAAGGAAGTAAATGGAAACATAACAAATATTGATTATGATAAAACATCAAGATTCTAACTTCTGTGTTTATATTCTCTTGCTCTGATAATAGTCATTATAGTGCTTTTGAATGATCAATGTCTTGATGTTTGAATTTTTCATTTTGCATTGCAAAGTTGGTTAATTTGTTTATCCAGTTGGCTATGGATGGATTTATGTCCTGCCCCTCCCCCAAGTTCCGGGGTTGAAGTCCGAACTTCCAGTTTCACTATATCTGAACATTGGGCTTTCAGGAACCCAATGAGCTTATAAGGGTAGAGCCCTAATCTGAGAAGATTGGAGACCTTATATGAAGAGGAAGAGAGAGAGAGAGAGAGAGAGAGATGTCTCCCTCTTTCTCTTTCTTCCACATGAGGACATAGGGAGAAGATGGCCAGCTGCAAGTCAGGAGGGAAGTCCTCAACGTCCAATAGACCAGCACTTTGATCTGGGGCTTACCTGTCTCTAAAATTATGAGAAAATAAATATCTATTGGTTAAACCAACCAGTCTATAGTACTTTGAAATGGCATCCCTGGACAACTAATTCGCTATGTACAATTAATTGCTTATATGCATTTATTCTCAATAAATTAAGGATGAAGGTGACTATTCAATTTTGAAGTCCTTTGTTTCCAAATAAGCTAACTACTTATATCATTCAGAAAACAAGAGGATGCATAATGGATGACTCTGGGGATAAGTATTCATGGAGGTCACATCATTTGACAAAGCTTGCCCAGCAATGAGTGATAACCTGGGCCTAACCCTTATGCCTATTGAGTCCTCACTAGGGTGCATTACACTATGATATACACCTAGGCACCACCAAATCCAAAGCCCTGCCCAACATGCCAAAAATTGTCTATCTAGCCACGACTCAAAATCCAAAGTGGATTAATAAAGATAGACTATGTTAGAAAAGAAAACAGCATTTCTGCCTGGCAAAAAATAAAGTAAAACTCTATCATAAACAGAATCAAAAGGCAAATGACAGGTTAAAAAAAGTATTTGGCATCTGTGACTAATAACCTCATATGAAAATGGTCAAAGCAAATGAATAGGCAGATCACAGTTAAAAAAATGTATTCTAAATACAGTAGAACCCTCCTAACCTGACCACCCAAGGGACTGTAACAAACTGGTCAACACACAGTGGTGGTCAACATAAGGAACTGGGCCTCAGTACATGTGGTGCAAGTCAGGTCTATGAAAATTAGCTCAACTTAAGGAGGTGGCCAGCTATGGGAATTCTCCTGTATGCGAAAGAGAAGTATAAGTTTAAATTTGATTGAGATGCTATCTTTCACTTGTCAGATTGGCAAAATCCAACGTCTTGATACAACATTTTATTGCAAGGTTGTGGGATAATAGACACATTCACTCATGACCCAAGAGCAATAGAAAAACACCCCAAATTATAAATATATATTCTTTTGGACTCAGATATTTTATTAAAATGGGAATTGATCCTTTCATTTGCAGAGAGGCAGAATAGCTTTACTCCAAAGTCATTCATTTAGAATTGTTTGCAACAGTAAACAAATAGACTCAACCTCAAGGTGTTATCAGTGGGAGACTTCACAAAGAAATGGTGATGTCCTTACCAGGCAGAGTACACTGAGGCTAGAATGAAAAGAATGAGGACCCTCCCTATTAGTGATGTGCATAGACCTCTAAGGCATATTGCTGGCAGAATAAACAAAGGGTTTATATTTTGCTACCTTTGAAAAATGAAATGCATATGTAGACCTTAGAAAATATACAAGCTCGTAAGTGGCCTATGGAGATGGGTAGATGTGGGAGGAGACAGGAAAGAGAAGCAGGCTTATGATTCCTTACAGTCTCTCAAGATAATTCTTTTAGCCATGTGAATTTATTACCTATTCATAATTAAATTAAAAAATCAGAGACAGAGAGACAGAGAAAGCTATCCATGAGGGCAATTCAGAATTCCCTTAGTAAACAGTGTCACGTGGTTGTTTATTTTTTCTGATGTGAATTATTTCTTCATTATGACTGTTTCAGTAGCTTTGGAATAATAATTTTACTTGACAATTTAAAACAAATACATATAGAATGTCTCCAACACAAAGAAATTATAACTGTTTAAGGTGACAGATATCCCAGTTACCCTGATTTGACCATTACACACTGTATACATGGATGGAAATATCATATGTGAGATTATAGACCCTATAAATATGTACAATCATAATTATTATCTATCAATTAAAAATAAATTAAATAATATACATTAGAGCAGCCACCACATACTCTGAAAGCATAATATTTTAAAAAGGCTTGGCAAACGGTGACGCCAATGGCTCAGTGAGTAGGGTGCCGGCCCCACATACCGAGGTTGGCAAGTTCAAACCTGACCCTGGCCAAACTGCAACAACAGCAACAACAAAAAATAGCTGGGCATTGTGGTGGACACCTGTGGTACCAGCTACTTGGGACAAGTAGAGTCACCTAAGCCTAGGTGACTCTAGGCTTAGACTCTAGGCAAAAGAGTCACCTAAGCCTAGGAGTTGGAGGTTGCTGTGAGCTGTGACTCCACAGCACTCTACCAAGGGCAACAAAGTGAGACTCTGTCTCTAAAAAAAAAGAAAAGGCTTCGCCAAGAAAATAGAAAATACAATCCCAAAATACTCTTGCCATAGTTTAAAAGGTTTTTAGTCAATATCAGATGCAGCATGCTATAACAAAAATAAACATGGCTTAGACACAGCCACATTTGGGTTCAAGTCCTGTTTCTACCACTAACAAGCTCTGTGATCTCGGATGAATACCTTTACTTCTATGAACTTCAGTTACTGCTCTTGGTAATAAGACACTCATAGTAATGGTAGTAAGTAGCCATGGGGAACATTCAGGTTGAAGAGCTGGCATTGGTCCACTGGTCATAGATGGTAGCTGTTATTAGATGATTTCTATGTTCATGATCATTGTGAAGATTATAAAAATAGGTAGGTTTTTGCAAAATAAAGATACTCTGCAGGGTGGTGCTTGTGGCTCAATGAGTAGGGCACTGGCCCCATATACCAAGGGTGGCAGGTTCGAACCTGGTCCCGGCCAAACTGCAACAACAACAACAAAAAATAGCCAGGTGTGTGGCAGGTGCCTGTAGTCCCAACTACTCAGGAGGCTGAGGCAAGGGAATTGCCAAAGCCCAAGAGCTGGAGGTTGCTGTGAGCTGTGACACCAGAGCTCTCTACTGAGGCCAACAAAGTGAAACTCTGTCTCTAAAAAAAAAGGTGATCTGCAGAGGTCAGTAATATCTTGCCTGTTTGGTATTTCACTGTCTCTAATCTCACTCACTGTCAGCACACAGAACATACAGGGAGAAAGACACAAACAAAGGCTGGTGGTAGCAAAATAGATTCCACAAATATTTATAAGAAAGTTTGAGCCCTTGATTCTTTGGAGAGCTCTTGAAAGCTCCTGTAGAGCTGATGTGGCTTGGATTTCTTAGCGGGGGCCGATCTAGTCAGACGTGCTGCCCAGTGTGAGTGACAGATCAAGGCCTGAGAGAAGAGCCATGAAAAACAAACCCAAGAACTTAGAGCATCACAGTTGGGAACATTTTTCTAGGTTACGCATCTAATATCCCAGTGAATTATGAAGACTTTGCCCTATCAGGCCATGTCTATAAAAAGTATTTACACGATCAGTTTAAAAGGTGGGAGAGAATAAAGAGTGGTTAAAATAAAAATAAATGGTGATGTTTAAATACCCAGTTATGTATAAAATTCAACTCTCTTGAATTATTCATCCCTTGCATTTTTCATAAATAGCTAAAATTTCACTGTATTCAGCACCCAAAGGCTCATTAGAAACAGAAACTCTAAGGGAAAACTCTGGGCTGAGATGAATAAAAACATATAAATATAACTTGAAACAAGAAAACGGCACAATAAATGTGCTAGTGTTCCTATGTGCTCTTGGAAACCCTGGTAAATAAACAGAACCAAGTTACCTGCCTGCCTTTGACTTGGGGCTTGTGTATGCATGGAAGATTGTCTGTAATCTTTTCCACCAGGTTCTCTCCTCGAGTTATTATGACTTGTTTAGATTTGGGAAGATCTAAGAGCTGAACAATGACTTTTGCAAGCTGCAAGTTGGTTTAAGAGAAAACCCTTCAGCTGTTGTGAGTGTAGCTTAGTAAATGACACCCTGTTTTGTAGTTGTGTGGTAGAGATCTTAATTCCTGTTAAGCTTTTGTTTATAGAGGCACAGGCATGATGAGGTCACTTGCCCCCAAAACGTTGCTGCCATCCACTTGGGGATAAGTACAACTGTCCTCAGCAACAAAACCACAAGATACTCTTCACATTTCCCAAACAGGCAGCAATCAGACTGTCCGTACACAGTCTGCCACACATATTTTGTGGATGACATAGGTAGCTACATTCTTTCTTTATTATGTGGAGTGCCCCAGTCGCTCTGCAAACAATCATGCCACTGCTATGGCTATAACCAGAGAAATTGCAGGACTAGGTCCAAGAAGGCTGTTTATAATGGAAAGTGACCAGTCGCTGTCATCATCATCATCATTGTCATCATCTTAACAAACTAATGATGAAGAACCAAATTGTGCTTGTTGATTAAATTCCACTTCAAGGTCAGAGTATATTTAGCCCTCTAGATCTGTGGGGGATTGATTCCAGGACTCCCTAGAATAGCTAAGTTCTTGAACACTCAAGTCCCTAATATAAAATGGCATAACACAGTAGGCTGTCCTTATCCACAGGTTTCCATCTGCAGTTGGACGTGAAATCTGCAGATATGAAGGGCCAGCTGGACTGATTCAAGTCTTTGGGGTTCCTTAAATTCATGATGAAGGTTTCCTTTGTGGGAGGAGGTTGGTAGGAAAGTGCCGGGGAGATGTACCAGAATCATCTGGGATTTATTCAAAGCATTTTTGCACATCTTTACGCCTTTCTCCTCATCCCCAATAGATTCAAATCTGCCCTC
>NW_003852407.1:8049105-8051011 GCF_000181295.1 Otolemur garnettii
CAATTTCCTATGTGCCATGTGTGACTTTGGGCAAGAGAAATCATCCTGAGCCTCAGTTTTCTTATTTGTGGGAAATGGGGAGAATAAAAGCTTCTTTGGCTATACCGATAATATATTAGTAGTTATTACAGTGATATGGTCGATTCGATTCAGGGTGTGGTTAAAAAAGTAGGAACCTTAGGACTCCAATTGGAAATCAGATTTTATAAACAAGAAGGTGTAGGTGACTATAGTACTGCCTTGCTTCCATATATTTTCAGAGATAAACTATGTGAAATAATCAGTGAACAAGACAATTTTGTGTTACCTATATGGTGTAGAAAATGGAGGTTAAAAACGAGAGATCAGACCATGCTAAGACACTGTAAGCCAAAGGTGTTAAGACCAGGCACACCAACATGGAGTACATTCAAGAAAGAGGTGTGATATGAGTACGGTCTTGCAGGTAGCATGGTGGAAAGAAAAGAGATTTGCACCTACATCAGTGGAGGTGGGAAGGCAGTTAGGAGTCTTAAGTAATTCACTTGTTATGCTACAACTAGAGAAAAATAGAGAAAACAAGTTCAGCACAGACATTGAGCAGTGAGTGTCTCTGTGGAAGGGTATAGTGTAAGTAAAGTGAGTGCTTCTGTGTAATTTGTGTCTATTGAGCAAGGATCACCTGAGGCAAAGGGTCAAATTCTGTGTCATAATTCCTGTGCCCTCATAACATCCCGAATAATTCCAAGAGCACTGGGAGGAACACAGTTCACATTTATAAGTGGGCTGGAAACATAGGGAGCTTTGAGAGAGTTGGCAGGTGAGATAAGGCGGTAGACCAGGGATGGGAAGTGGAGGAACAGGGCTGTGTAGAAGGGCAGTGGGGACCATCACAGGAAACCAGTTCTCCTAGGCTGGCTGCCCAAGGCTGGCACAGCCCTGAAACACCCATCTCAAGAGCTGGGATTCTCTACCTTTCCTACTGTCCCCTCCCCTAACCCCAAATGCCTTTTCTCAAACGTAGACAAAAGTTGAGGCTGGATAGGTGTGATTAATACCAGCCTGTCTTGAGGGCACCTCCACCACCCCACGGTCTTCCCATTTTTCTTAGATGCTGAGAAAATGCTTTTCACCGCTATGATGACACAACCAGAAATATCACCTTTTGAAGACATCATAACTGTGAGATATGACACTCTTTCAGCCGTTAGAAGGTTATTTGCTGTAGCCATTAAATACAGCCCTGTCATTCCCACTCACCTGAGCCATATTTCCTCCTTCAATAGATTATCCATAAATATAGGCTCAGGTACAAATAGAAATAATGAACATTCACAGCTAAAGAAGACACGCACAGTCGAATCCTGCAGCAAGGAAAGGGAACAATCTTTCCCTAGAGCAGGTCAGCAGCCCAGAGGCGAGGACTCCTGGAGATATTCTGAGGACTCAGGCTGATGTGCCCACCATATTCTGGTAATGCATAGCCTACACCTCCTGAATTCCAACAATGTTCCAGACGGCCCACTTAGTGACCCAATCTACTTTATTGCTACATGTTCATTAGAATGAATTATTAGAAGTAGCTTGTCCAGAATTTAATTTCAGCTAATATTAATATTTTAAGCAATGCATTTCATGTATCTAGGTTCTAAAATTTCCAAAGGACTAAACAGACAGGTAGGTATACTCGCTTAATCTAAATAATTTTCTATGTCCCAATCCAGACACTTTCTTATCTTCTTTCTGTGTGCTCAGCACTTTCCTGAAAACCTGCTGAAATATGGAAAAATGTTAAAAAATATGTAGCAATTTAGCATAAAGCGAGGGCCAAAACTTGTTCTCATGCAAGAGTGAGAGAACAATACTGTAATGAAATAGCCTATTTTGCAGTACAGGTGACTGACTCTGGAGGTGTTTGTAGAGAAAG
>NW_003852407.1:8051401-8057597 GCF_000181295.1 Otolemur garnettii
GTAGACGTGGGACTTGTGTCATTTCCTGAAGCTGTGTTTTCATTACCTGCCTATTCACAAAGTTGATGGATTGGATGAGAGAACACACCTCATGCAAAGGCTCCTAGTCAATAAAAAGAGGTCATTTTCAGAAATATTCATTCATTTCACAAGTTCATACTATCTTCAATTGGTCAGAAGTTTTCATGGGGCAATAGCTGTGCTTTTAGAATGAAGTGTTACAAAATCCTTTGACACTAGGAGTACATGACTCGTGTACACATACATGTAGGTTAAATGTTTTATGCATTTTCAGTCACTTCCAGATACGTGTTGTAGCCTCTGTCCTATCCTGTAACATACACATAAAACATATACGTATTTTTGTAAGTGATCTTGCAAGGAAAGAGTGAGATAGCAATACATTTCTTCAAACACATATTGCAAGCAATTTTATTTTGATATCAGGCCATCATCTTGCAGGACTGGAGGGGAGCCACATACAATAAAATGAGAAGAAATTTGGTCTGCCTGATTCTGACCCTCAGTGGTCTGTTTACCACATAGTAGCTGGTAAGTTCTTTTTGAAAAGTAAAGCAGTTTTTATTAGTTCTCTGCTAGAGGACCCTTCCTATTCTGGCTCTGGTTACTTCTTCCTTATTTCCTACAGTTTTTTGTTCACTTCACCCATACTGGCCTTCTTGCGATTCTTCAAAGTCATGTCACCTATTACTGGCCCAGTCTTCCCTTTATGCTCCCTCTGCCTGGAGCACAATTCATTCAAACAACCTGCTTCACTCCATCTGAGTCTCTGCTCAAAGACTATCTCCTCAGAGTGCCCCTCCTTGGCCACCCAATCCAACATTGCCCTCTTGTCCTCTTGGGCCATTGTCTTGCTTGATTTTGCTTTGTAGGAGTTAGCAGGATCTGACATTTTGTGAGGTTATCTATGTATTATTTATTTACCTTATCTAGTTCCCAATGGGTATGTCAGTTTCACAAAGAGATGGGCTATGTCTTCTTTTCACCTGTATCTCTGACACATAGCAGATATCCATTAAATATTTGTTGAATGAATAAATAAAAATGGTAGGTAAGTATTTCTTGGCTTAATAGTTTACTTACTTATTAATTTATTTATAATTACCACCATAAACACACTGAGGTCCAAGGGATTTTCATTTAAAATCTCTCCTTTCCCTAGCCCTACCTGAAAACTCAAACATCATCAAAAACTGTTATCTGCCAATATTTCTGGCTCCTTCTTTCTTCATCCACTTTGCCCCATCCCAGGTAATAATTGCCTTGAATTTTGTTTCATTTTTTTCCTTTTATAGTTTATCATATATACAGATATCTAAAATCATGTACTGTTTAGAATATGCTGCTTGATTTGACTTTGAATTGCATTTAAAAAGAGTAAAATTTGGCTCAGTGACGATAGCTCAGTGGTTAGGGTGCTGGCCACATACACCGGGACTGGCAGGTTCAAACCTGGGCTCAGGCCTGCTAAACAGTGACAACCACAACAAAAAAATAGCCGGGCGTTGTGGTGAATGCCTGTAGTCCCAGCTACTTGGGAAGCTGAGGCAAGAGAATCACTTCAGCCCAAGAGTTTGAGGTTGCTGTGAGCTGTGATGACATAGCACCCTACCAAGGGCAACATAATGAGACTCGTCTCTAAAAAAAAAAAAAAAAAAAAGTGTAGTTCTACATGTAATCTTCCAAAAGTTTTTCACTCAATTTTATATTGTTAAATCTTATCAATACTATTTAGATATCATTTTATTTTTATATATTGATATATGGCTACAGTCCATTTCTTTTCATCTTATATTGCATTTTATATACTATAATTTCATGTTGCTTTCAGTGAGAATTCTATGACAGTGCCCTCTTTCAAGAGCTGTAGACATTAGTTAGTCTTTAAGTTTGTCCAAGGCTACTGAAGTAGTTAGTTAGGATTCAGCTCAGACTCTACCGAGGATCTTTCTCAATTTGTAGAGATGTTAGTTAGGGGACATTCTGAGTGCAATGCTCTATATTCAGTTAAAAACTGAGCCTGTTATGCAATCTCCCGCCTCCTCCATGCAGCCTCTCTTAGCTTTTCAGAGCAGAGATCACTTCCATATTCCTACCCATAGGCTAGCCCCATGTAAGTTTCCAAAGCAATATGGTAGAAGGGAGAAGTATATTAATGACCCTGGCAGGAGAGATTTTAAATGAAAATCCCTTGGACCTCAGTGTGAGAGTCTTTGCTGCCAGTCAGACTCAGGAGTTAGTGCCGTGTTCCCTCCCCAGCATCTCGGTGGCAGCCGGCTAGTCTCCCACACCTGCTCAACTTTGCAGCCATGGCTCCTGTGCTTGCTGTACTGCCAGCCTGTCCGGGATTCTAGTTTTCCTGAGAAATAGTCCTCTTCTGTGAAATGCAGCCCAGCATTGTAACCTTGCCTTGATTTTCCCATCTGGTTTTCTTTAATTCTGGGGGACAGTCTTCCCTCAATGTGACTGCAAAGTTCTAATGGCATCTAGACCCTGTACTGTGGAACCCTGTTTGCTTGACTAGAGATCCAGGGCTTAGACTTATGCCAGAAACCAATGAATCTGTGTGGACAGCCTCTTCCTTCAAGCTGCATATCAGGAATTGATCTGCGATATCCCAGGTGGGATTTGTGACCAAAGACCAGAGACTTTGTAACTGGTCTCATTGGGCTATAAAACCCGAATGATATAATTTGAGGCAAAAATGATCATGTGTCATATTGACATACCTTTGTGACCCAGGGTTACACATTGTTGTAGAGAATGTGCGTTGGTGTAATGCTTTGGAGAACAACTTTATCACATGTATTCTTTTCTTTCTTTTTTTTTTTTTTTTTTTTGCAGTTTCTAGCCGGGGCTAGGTTTGAACCCGCCACCTCTGGTATATGGGGCTGGCGCCCTACCCTTTTGAGCCACAGGCGCTGCCCTATCACATATATTCTTAAGAAGTCAATGAATTTTGGCCCTTCATGGCTACTTCATAAAGCATATTCTAAGTAGATAAATTTAAATATGGCAAATTTTTTTGGCACAAAGGTGTGCATTCCAACATAGCATAGCTCCAAACTATGTAACAACCAAAATCCCCTTTAGAATAATAAAATAATTAATGATAATGATTCTGTTAGAAGAATAGAATAGCTTTAATCTTAAAGCGTTTGTGTTAACTTTGAAAAATATCAGCATTCTAATATCATAATGTTATATCAAAACGATTAAAATCATATATGTGGTATGGCTGTAAGTATACAAACCAACCCTTCCTTCCCCCCCATTGACTGTGTCAGGAAATAAAGGTGGTGATAATTCCCCAGAAGATGAAACATGGTGAAATTATAGTTACCACTCAGTTTTCTGGTGTTTTTTTATCTTCCTTAGGACTGTGTATTAATTTTTATGGAGTGAAAAAATAATAAAACTCAAATAAATCAAACATGACACCTTGTCAATTATGAACACAAATAAAAGATACAAAGGACAGAGTGGAAAAAATAGCCTCAAAGAGCTTTAAACTGCCTCCTTTCCTGCATAGATCTCTCACCCTGTTGAGATCAGAGGATGAAAGCCCTTTCTAACTGCTTGTGAAGCATCTGCTTTAGAGATCAAATTCAAGAGTGGAAATAGACCCAAAACATAAAATAATTTCATCCAGGGTAAGAGTAGACTTTGGAATCTAGGCACCAGTTGATGTGTGTAAGTATTTACAAAATGTCCAGTATAAAAAGTATATTAAATACTTTTAAAAAGTGAAATACTATTATTGCTATCCTTATTCAGTGTCTGATATCGAACAGGAGGCTATTAGTTTAGGAGAATACGTAATTATAAAACTCTATACATCAGGTCTTATATAAAAGCAGATTCCAGACAGATCAGAAATACAAATGTAAAAAAATAGATCTATAAGTCAACTAGAAGAAAATTCAGGGTGGACAAGTCCCTTCTCAACATAACACTGAAGGCGACGGACACCCTTTGGGAATTAGGAAAATAATCATTTTAATCATAAGTAACTAAAGTTTTCTGTAGGGATGGAACTGAAAGGAAATGATAATCTCAGGTAAGTAGTTACAAAACAGCTATTTTATTCCGTTCCATAACGTTTAGGATATCAGGCTTATTTTTCTCTTTTCCTTCATTACAAATGAGTTAATAACCTTACGAAAGAGCTCTTTCAAACCTGTAGTAAAAGAGAGGCAGTCAAATAAAGAAAATGGAGCAAAAGACAAAAGTAATAAAACCAAGCGTGTGTTTGTGTGTATAAACACATCATATATATGTGTGTATATATGCTTTTGCACACACATATATATTTTATAGATATTTTGTCTCATTAGTAATTACACAAATGTGAATTAAAACAGCAGGAAACACTAAGTGTTTTTTCCCCAAATGGCCAAGACGAAAACAAAGATAGTGCCTGATGTTTTTGAGATTAGTATGTGCTGTTCTTGTGGAATTGAGTACTATACTTTTCTGGAAAAGTCTTGTTGCTCAAAATCATGGAAGCCACCTTGCTTTACCTTAAGCCTGTGAGAAACGTAACTTTCCTTGTATAATAGACAACAGGGAAGTAGCTATCTGGATTCCACTGAAAACACGGGGCAGAATTTCTGGCGAGTCATAATTTCTGTTTGATTTTTTTAGAAAAGAGGTATTCTTTCAAAAGTGTTGATATATCAGGACCTTCATTCACAGAGATGAATTATTCAGTGAATTAAATTCTAATAAATCAGCTCGTTCTCAAAATTAAGCATCACATTAAATTAAAAGCAAATAATTAAGTCTAATAGAAACAGAAGGATGATGGTATGTTCCAGAATTTCCGCCTCCTCTCCTTTTTCTCTCCTCCCCTCTCTCTCCAGAAGAACACGAGAGTGTCGTTCCTGATGAAGGGGAAACACACAGTCTCCCAGGAATGTAAATGTGTAAAAGCTTGTGGCAGAGTGTTTGGAAATATGTAAAGTACTTAAAACTGTAAATATGCTTTGACAGAGAAGTCTCATTTTTAGGAATTTATCCTAAAGAAATAATCAGGCAAGTGTTCAAAGATGTTTGTACAGGGGTGTTCATTGGAGTGTTGTTAATAGCATTGAGAAATTGGAAATAAACTAAATATTCAACAGTGGGGAATTACTTTAAAATTTATGCTACGTGGAGGGGAATATGCTAAGCAGAGCAAACCTTTGAGTATTTGAATTTAGATGTATGTTTACTGAGTTTTGCAAAAAATAAGATGTTCATAATCTTTTAAGGAAAAAACGAGCTACAACCTAAGCGTGTTTAACATGGAAAGCACACACGTTCACACGTACCAACATACCCAAGTATATCAATTGCCACAAAAAAAGTTAATATATAGCAAAGACTAGCAGTGTCTACCTCTAAATATAGACTTACAGATGGCTGTTTTCCTCTTCTGTTTTTTATGTTTCTACAACACATGGGTATTATTTATTCAACTTTAAAATAATCTGACAACTTTTCATCTCAGCTACCACCTTTGTTCAGGGTACGGTCATGGTTTACCTGACATCGTCACTTGACTCTCTCCCTGAAACCAACCCAGGAGATGAGGCGTGGAGGACCAGTAATTGGTCTGAGAGGCAATCGCAGGAGCAGGAAATCCAGAGAGGGAGAAAAGCCGCTCAGGTGTGTGTTAGCAAGCAGGCTAACCCGGTGGGCCACGGCAGCTCAGCCCCTCTGCGGGCTCTGGGAATGAGCCTCTGAACTGTCCTATTGTGGACACGAAGCCTCAGCTCTCCCTGGTAGAGGGTTGCCCCAGGGTGTTAGATTTAGGAGGTTGGTACTGGAAAAAGTCCCTGTGTGTGGCCTGAGCAAACTGCCCTAGCTCTAGAGGAAACCCTCAGACAGAGAAGCAGAGAACTGAGTGGGCTGAGAGGGCAGGGGGTGGAGGGCTGTCTGCAGCTGCACTCCTGCACAGGTCTCAGGGACATGACCCAGAGCTTCCCTGCCTGCTGTGCTTGCCACGACATGGCAAAAGGTCCACCTGTGTCCAGCCTTACTCCGCTAGAACTGTGATTTTCAACCACTGTGCTGTAAGAGGATGTTAGGTGTGCCAAGAACGTTTTCAAAGATCATTAATGAAATTATTTTGGAAAGGAGTTCAAAGCACAGTAAGCATATTCTTTTTTTTAACCCTTTTTTTTTTTTT
>NW_003852407.1:8057676-8082903 GCF_000181295.1 Otolemur garnettii
AGCACAGTCTCCAGAGTGCTTATTTTAAAACTGAAGTCGTATTATGGTATATCTTTTTCAAAACCTTTTCATATCCCTTTCCAATCCAAACTATCAATCAAATAAATAAACAAGAAAGCTTAAAAAGCTATACTTACTCCAGCCCCCATGACCACATCTCTCCCAGGTCTGCTCACTGACCTCTCTGTAGCTAAACCAGCCTCCAACTACGCGTGCTCCCAGCACCTGGGCATTAACTCCCGCCTGGAAGGCTTCTCTCCAGCTATGGTGTTTCCTCTCACCTTTTTTTCATCTTTCTGCCCAGATGATCCTTTTAGAGGAAAGCTTTCCTTGACTACCTTTTGTAAAATAGCAACTATCTGACTCCATTGCTTTCTATTTGTTTTATTTTTCTCCATTTAGCTTGTCATCATCTGGCAAACTGTGTCTTTCTCTTTACTTATTACAAATTTATTTCTGTCTGCTCTCCCACCAACAGTAGACTGACACCGACGGTAACCTGTAAGCTCTGTTAGGACAGAACTACGCATTTTTAATTCACTTATTATTATTTCCCCAGTGCCAGTATTGCAGGCACCTAATAAGTGCTTAATTCATGGTGAATGGCAAATGAGTGAGCAATGGAGTACTCTGTTTCCAAGGTACAGATCAAGGCAGAGAACATTTTCCCAAGTTAGGCTTCTGTGGTGTTTTGCTCTGCACGGCCACTTTCACTAACCCTCCATGACCTCGTCCACTCTGCTTAGTCCTACAGGTGGCTTTCCACAGCATTCTGAACCGGATAGTCTTTGGGCGGCCTGCATATGTAGTATCAGCCAGTGTTCACTTGGTAGGTCAGATACGGATTTCTTCAGGCTGTGCTCCCAGGGCCAGCTACACTCTGAAGTCCAGATGGGCTGCAGTGCCAGTCAAGGTGGCCTGCCCAAGAGCTCCCAGAGGGCAGGGCCAGTGCTCTCACTACATTCTTGGAACAAGTTCTGATTGACTCTGTGCTTGTCTCCTTGTCAGGCCAAGAGAAAGAACTTGCCATGCTGGCACTTAGCCTGGGAGCCCAGACTTCTTGACAACATACCCTCCCATAAGCCAAGACAAAATCATTCTTCCATCAGCACCTTTCTGAGCTTTGCTGGCCCTGGATCCCTGCCCCAGCCTCCACCCTGCCTCACTGCATTATGAAACACGAGGTCCACCCACAACTCTCTTCTCCTGTGATTCACCTGAATTAATAACAAGGCTCCACACTGGGGAGTGATAATATCCCCTACCCAAAGAATGTGCAGTGTTTGGAAATGTGCCCCAGCAATCCACTCTCAGCACCCAGAGACACCGAAGTTTACTCATTTACCCAGGAGAGGAAAATGAGATTGTGCTTCATGGACGGGAATAGCAGAGCTGGAATTTGTCCCAGTCAATGGCATTTAACCTCACTGGTGACATGGACTTCTATTTGGATCTGTTTCCTTGCATCTCACCCTATTTCGTGATCTGTTTTCTGATATTACATTTTCATTTTAGCCTGATGTTATGAGATGAATTTTTCAAGAGATTGATAGTATAGTATGTTTTTTGTCTTTCTCTACCTTAAGTGAATTCTTTCTTAATGAATTATGAAAAAGTTGGAAAAAAGTAAATATTTTTACACTAGTTACTTAACTATACCTAAATATTTGAAAAGTATTCCCTGAGGGGCTCATTGTGCTCAGATGACTTTCTAATATACCCCAGCAGGAAGTGATCCATGGCTTTCTACATTGGGTTCTCTTCAAATAATTTGGGGTTTATACAAAAATCGTTTCATGCATTTTATTTTATCCTGGTCCCTAAAGAGACTCCATGTAGACTGTACTCTAACATTCTGCATTACTGTGCTATGTCTGTGACAATTAATAAAACATGAATTTGTATATATGAGAGGGAACATTCTCTCAAGGTTCAAAATCACAAACACTGCATCTCACAGCCATAACACATCACCAAATAGAATTATTCATTCTCATTACCTACATCCTTACTTTTGTGTTTTTTCTTAGTATTATTCAAATAATTTTTCCCTTTCCCTACCTTTTCCATAGAATGCAATTCACTCCCACCTATGACTGTGCCTGCAAGCTTGTACTTGACCATTTCAGACATGCAACTTGAATCAGATACAACTTTTGCTTTCAAGAAAGCTACTGTCTTTCTGTTCTGAGATGTGGTTTGTTGTGTCCACAAGAACCACTTAATGTAGAGTTCACAGCTAATAATAAAACAATGTACAAATAATTAAATACTTACTTTGTGCTGGGCATTTTGCATTTAATTTCATTCTCATAACATCCCTATGAAACATATCTTCCTTTAGCAGATGAAATAACTAAGAAATCCTTCCTATTTAGTTTGATGGGGGGATTGAGTTCTATCCTTCCACATTCTATGTAGCCATGTAAGTCTGGTCCATACTCATTTGTTTCTTTACTGGAAGAATATTTTCTTGATCTTCTATTCTATGTAAGAAAATAAATCAGGCACTGTGCTGGGAGCTGCAGAAATTACAAAGAATAAGATTCAAATCCTTCCACTGTGTTGTTAGGTGACATGATTTACCAGAATAGTGACATCTTAAAATCTTAATGACTTGATACAGTTGAAGTCAGTTTCTTCTCGCTACAGTATTTGGTGGACTGATTTCTCCCTGGTGATTTCAGGGTCCATGTCTCTTTCATCTGGTGGTTTTGTCAGCCTTTATGCTTTACACCCCTTCTTTTCTGGGTGGTGAACAGGCCAGGTCAGACCATAGTGCACATCCTTCTCTGTATTAGCCAGACTCAGAATATGTCCCCATGTAACTCCAAGGGTGTCTGGACAGCGTAGTCTCACTGCGTGCATGGAAAGAAATAGGAATGGGTACTAGCGTGTAGCAGCCGCTCATGGGCCCCTACTCTGGGCATCAAATAGTCGTTCACTTCTCCATAGAACACTTGTCCCCATTTCATGGGAGAGATCCTCAAAGATCTATGTATTTGGTGCATCCAGGTCAATGTTCCAGATCCCCAGGCAAAGCAAATCCTCTTCATGAGGTTCCTATGTGGCTCTCTATGGTCTGGTGACCAATAAACTTGAAGGACAAGTTTCAGGTTTCTGCTCTACCTCAGTCCCCCTACACCTCTCCACACATACTCCCATCATACTTTATAAGGCAGGGACAGGATAACATTGTAAAAACTCCCATTTGCAAAGTTCTCCAGTAGTTATGGTATTCTGCTGGGTAGTCTTTATTGAGGATCCTTGTGTGCCAGTGATTGGGAAGTTCTGGATGAGACTCTGATTATGTCTTTAGGAGAAATGCCCTTGTGTCCTATTTTTAGTGGCTCCTCTTTGAACGTATTCTCCATGGCCACATCTGAGTTTGGTGCAGAGGAATTTGCTCTTCCTAAAGACTGTGGGGCATTTGTCACCCGTTTTCTGCTGGTACAAGTTTCATAGCTCAAAGGTTATATTAAGTCTTAAGAAGTCACAGTCTTCTATTGTAATATATATTTCTCACAAATGTGATAAGCTTTGCTTCCATGTGCTAGACACCAGTTTCTAATCTTGTTTTAAGATTCATAAACTTGAGTTCTTTCTTTCCTCTCCTGCAGAACTCCCCCCTCTAAGCTAAAATGACAGCAAGCTTGAGAGTGGAACCTCAGGGATGTTCTAACCCCCTTTACCCTGATCTTTAGCAGCTTTCTGAGTTACTCTGAGTAACACACTAAAAAAGTCATTGGTCCTTCCTGATCAGCAAGCTTTCCTTTATAAACAAAACACAACAGAGCAGAACAAAGAGAAACCAACAAACAAAAACAGATCCTGGCAAAGTTTAAAACTGGAATGTTCTCTGGTAGACAAAGTAACTACTCTTGAGGACAGATGTGTTCATGCTTTCCAATGCCTCTTACCTGCAATGGGAGGTGTGGAGCCTCCCTTGTCTCAGGTATGAAGTAGGTGAACTTCCTGAAAGCAGAAATTCAGGATTAACTATTTGTGATTAGATTGCAGCATCTTTTTTTTTTTTTTTTTTTTGAGACAAAGTCTTGTTCTCTCACCTGGATAGAGTACTGTGGTGTCATAGCTTACAGCAACTTCAAATGCCTGTGTTCAAGCAATCCTTTTGCCTCAGACTCCCAAGAAGCTGGGATACAGGCACCTACCACAAAGCCCAGCTAGTTTTTCAATTTTTAATAGACATGGGATCTCGCTTTGCTCAGGCTGGTCTCGAACTCCTGAGCTCCTATCCGTCTGTCTCAGCCTCCCAGAATGTTAGGATTATAGGCATGAACCACCACGCACAGCCCATATTGCAGCATCTTGAAAATTCTTGAAAATAATAAGTAGAATTAAGCACTCACTGTAGGAAAGAATGTCTGAGCAGATTCTTATCGGAAGCTTCTGGAAATTTATATCTTTGGGTTACTAATTCACAAACAGGAGCCCACCATTTCTTAATTTTGCCTCTATGCATACAAACTGCTCCCCTTTGTAAAATTCTCTAAATTATTTCATTAGTCATTTGTTTACATTCAGGCTCAAAAAACTTTTGGAAGGAAAAACAACATAATATTACAGAGAAAGGATTTTACCAGATGAACTCTAAATTGCATACACTGTCTTTAGAAGTGAATGAGATCAAGTGGCAAGGCTGCATGTTACCAGGTGAGAACTCAGTTCCTCAGGCCCTGGGGAAGGCTGGATGGCAGAAAATGGGCTCAGGAAGTGTGGGAAGAGGTGATGGAGGTGATGGAGGTGATGGAGAACTTAACATTTCCCTGGACATGATCCTAGAGACGAGTTGTCTGTTTTTGGAAGACAACACATTGCTGTAGGGGGAACACTAATTTCAATGTTGGTAGGTTTTCTTTGAGGACCAGATCTGTCATTCATGAGCTGTATAACTTTGAGCAAGCTCCCTAGCCTCCCTCCCCTCTAGCTCATTTTCCTCATCTATAAAATGTGGGATAATGACAACACTTTCTCCACAGCACTATAAGAAGGATCAAATGGGCTAAGGAACGGGAAAGTGTTTTTCAAATGGCGAAGCAGTTTCAAATGTAAGTTGTGATTATAACTGACCCTCAGTAAATGTTCTTTTGATACTAATGGTCAGTGTCTTGTCCCTTTCTCCTTGCCCGAAACAGTGGATATGGGGCATCGATGCCAGAGGCCTTTCTGTTGCCACCTGCTTCTACCCATCTCAGAAGATCATTGGGGAAGTGGCTGCATGGGCTCTCCTCACCCTGCACCATTTTTCTAGGCTATATTTTAGCAGTTTAGTATTTTGTTCTCATAGAGAAGATGATATTGGAGTGACTAAGAGGAAAAAACACTGGGCCAAGTTTCAATGTGTGCTTTCATTTTGTCATTATTTTGTTATTCATTAATTGAGCAAATATTACTCAGAGATTCTGACATACCAGGCACTGTGCAGGCCTGCTGTAACTGTGGAGATGAGTACTTTAATCTCCTTTCTCACATTACTAGGAACTGAGAGTCACTTAATCTCACATTGCATCAGTTGACTTAATTGTCCCGGGTGATCAGCCTTGCCTGTGTTCCTCATACAGTTTTTATGAGAATAACTTGGAGAGGGCTTGTAGACACAAAAGGGCTGAACATTTATGAGTTGCTAGTGTGTTATTACCATTTCCTGACTACTCACTGGCACTGGGCAGAGCTACTGTGCTCAGGTAGGATGGCCACAAAGGACAGCTGATTATAAAAAAAGAGGGAAACTAGTTTTGCCTTAAAGACATTTTGTGAAATTCCAATATCGAAACCCAAGATTCTCTGCTCATTGTGTCTGGTGTGAGGTTAAGACGATGAAACTAGATGAACAAGTGAATTCAAGAGGAACAGAAGAAGGTGTGGGGAAAATGAGTATAGCGACTGGTATGGGTTTTGAACACACCGCCTCCCAGGAGAGGATGGGCTGGGCAGGGTATGTCTGCTGACAACTCTGGGAGCCTTCATATGGGACAGCAATGAGGTATTAGTTTTGGTAGAATATTAGTTGGCATTTATACCACACATTATTTCCAAAATACTTGACAATGGTTAATTAGATAATTATGTTCCTGTGAATTAGGTCAGCATTGTTATTTCTCTTTCACACCCACTAATCCCCTCTCTTCCTCAGCTATCTGAGGCCCTTAGTCATCAAGTCCGGCATTCAGCCATCAGTTACGCATGGCCCCCTGAAACAATGTGGTGAACTTCAAGGGCAGATGTAGAAATAGGTAAACTTCCAGTCACTAGAGAGTCTAGTGTCTTCTCCTCTTCAATGCTAACCACAGTCTTATTGCTCAGATTTTAGCCTACAGAGGAACTAGTTATAATACTCTTGAAGTCACTGTCACTACCGTCATGCCTCTGTTTTGCTTTCCATAGAGATACACCAGTTACTTTCATGATGTATGGACGATTAGAAACATTCTAAGATGTTCCTACTTAGAGAGTTGTGTCCTGGGGGCTTCTGCCACTTACAAGCTTGTTGGGTATGATGATTTCAACAAGCCATCCAAGATTTCTAAGCGTCAGAATTCTAAAATACCTGGCTGGTTGTCCGCCCTCTCAAAAACTATAATGCAGGGAAGAATGTATGGCCGAATCTGGTAAGATATTTTAGCCTTATTGGGTAGCAAAGTTTTTGAGACATAAACCCAAAGATGTCAACTATGCAATGTCACTACCTCTTTTTTTTTGCTGGTGGGCATCACTAACTGATTGTAATGACCTTTCAATTCTTTTTTCTCTGAGCTAGGCCTCAGCTTCTGAATCCTTTTCAACACAAGTCTCTCAGCCACTACTACTGATTGACTGGAGTTGTTACAGACAAGGAAAACTTTTGCTAAATTCAAATCTAAATCTCTTCTGTTGTTTATTTCCTGTTATCTTGAATAAGTTATATATACTCACAGCAAAATAATTTTTAGAAGGCGAACAGCTCCTCCTGGTCCTCTTGTCCTCTGCTATATCTAACATGAAAATCTACTCTGGCTTATTTACTGACTATGATAAATACTCTCTCAGAAAAAGGAATTAAGAGACATCTCAAAATAATGTCGGATGGATTAAGAGGTGTGAAATTATGAATAAAGAAATCTCATTTCATTGTAACTTTTGACACTACCTTGGCTGAAAAATCTAATCTTTTAGCTTATATCTCATGCCAGGTGAGTTCTCTGTAAACAGAAAATGCTCCTTCAGGCACGGTGGCTCATGCCTGTAATCTTAGCACTCAGGGAGGCTGAGACGGGTAGATAGCTTGAGCTCAGGAGTTCGAGACCAGCTTGAGTAAGGGTGAGAACCTGTCTCTACTAGAAAAAGCTAACCAGGCATTGTGGCAACACCTATATAGTCCCTGCTACTCTGGATGGTAAGGCAAAAAGATTTCTTGAGCATAGGAGTTTGAGGTTGCTGTGAGCTACGAAGGCCCTGTACTCTAGCCTGGGGCAACAGAGGGAGACTTGGTCTCAGGGAAAAAAAAAAAAAAAAAAAAAGGAAAGAAAAAGAAAGGAAGAGAAAATGCTTTTGAGTCCAGTTGAATTGGATGTGGGTCCTCCCACAACTTATCCACATTCACAGCTTTAGCTTCTGTTTTCAGCCGATGGGTGCCTTTCTATTTTGAATTGAACAATGAAGATTCATGGAAATACTATTGTTGTCACTAATACCTGGAATGACTGAAGAACTTTCGTTTTTTTCTCATGGGGTCATCTTTTGCAATGTTGTACTGGAACGGTGAGTGGCTGAGAAAAATTTTCCTTTCTAGTGGAGACACACGGTTAAGGATTTAAACAGATGAAGCAATGTAAGTGGATACTGTAAAGTCTGATCCATTTCTAGCTCGTGAGTTAAGGGTGTATCACATGAAAGTGATGGATCGCTGTGCTGGACTATCCATAGCAACCTTGGTATTATTACCCTACTCACATCTATAGTGCATTGTGCATTGTGCATTTTAGAGGGGAAGATTCCCAGAATCTTCTTCTCGATATGGTTTCGAGTTAGAATTTGTCAATGACAGGCATTTGCATGTCATTTGGAAACAGGGAAAAGAAAAAAAAGTAACTATTTCTTGGAGATAGTTGCAGCCATGTTCATGGACAGAGAGATGAGTGGTTTGTAGTAACTTCTTGGGGAGTTCTGGAGAACCACTTTGTTCCTGCTGAGAACAGAGAGATTTGGTATGTTTGAGAGTTGAAATAGTTTTCCAGTGTGGTCTTAAAACTTTCCGCTTTGGTAGTTCAGGTAAGATTGTCAGGGTCATCTTTCTCAGCCTGTGCTTCCAAGTTCTTCCAATAGCTCAGCCCTACTTAAGCTCTTTACACTTGAAGTAGTTAGAGCAGCTTCTATTTCTTGATTGAACTGTAACAAATAGAGGGTTTTTAAACATCTAAGTAGTTCTGGGATATTAGAACTTTATGGATGAAACTATCAAACTGATTGCCAATGTGATTATAATAGAAAGGGGTAACAACTTCAGTGACAGTGCAAAATGGTCAAGGATAGTCTGTGGCATGTGGTAGCAAAACAGTTATTCATACTATCGCCTCTAATTTCCTGGTGTTAGGTACCCATAGAAGCCAAGTCTTTGGAGGCAAAGTAGTAATAGTAGTAATACTGATACAAATGTATGGTGGAATTAAGTCTGCACAGAATGCAGAGTAGGACTGGATACTTCTAAATACGATGCAGAAGTTGGAAAAAGAAAGACAATGTCAAGGTTTTAAATTAGGTATTTAAGAAATAGGATAAGTACTAGAGTCTATGACTTCAATTATTGTCTAGAGGAAATTTCTCATTTCTTGTAGTCACTGGGTCAGTATTTAGAAAACCCAACCAAAAATATAATCCTGAGGGTGGGTGAATTTATACTCAAATTGAATGTAGGTACAGACTTATCAATTCTCTGATATTCAAGTTAGAGAATTAATCAGGGGAGTGTGGTGCCTTGGAAATCAGAGGAGAAACTGGGCCAGATTTCAATTAATTTGAGTACCTTAAACACTCCAAACCCCTCAGGCCTCCCTTGCCAAGAGAAGCAGAGTTGTTTCTTTTTCTGCCTCATTACCCAGTAATAATCTAAATTTCATTCACCTTGCAGTGGAACGAAGATTCTCTTTAAGACCTACCCATCACCTTTCATTGCTTTCTGACCCATTATCAGACTCAAATCCTGTTAAAGCCCAAGAGGGTAAGATAAAGCATAACTTCTGATTACAGAAAAAGTTCCATGCACATAAGAAGAATTGTAATATGTTGCCAATTTATAGTGGTTTGTGTATGGGAATAGATTATAGGTATTAGCCTAGGGAGTCAATCGTCTTGATTTGAAGTTGAGTAACTACTATAGAAAGTCATAGTCTCTTACTCAATTCTCAGACCTAGCTTCACAGATTTCAAGATTTTTAAACAAAGAGGAAGTTTGAAGAACTTGAAGAAGGACTCTGCTCTACTGCTGATGTTTATACTATGAATCTTCCTCCTGTTTTTCCTCCAATTGACTTGTGGTCATTAATAAAGATGACTTTGCATTGAGGAATACCAAGAATTCTGAGTGATTACTGCACACCTGAATTGACGCTAATTCTAGGGAATTCCAAATGCCAATTTATTCTACAAATGTGAATAGAAGCCTTTAAAGATCAAGTAATAAATGGGATTTTGGCCCAAGTTCTATTTAAAAATGGGTTTAGGGATTCCCCAAACACCAGTAGTTATTTTTCCAGTTCTTAAATAAATAGTTGGAATAGATGCATTTAGAAATGGCAAAACGTTCCATGTTGGTTTCTTGATCTGTGAAATCTGTGAAAAAATACCTGCAATGATAAGAAGGGCCAAGGAATAGTTTATTCCTATCACAACGGAAAACTAAAATCAATATACCAAACTAGGGAGAATTTAAAATTAGAGATATAATCAAAGATTTGAAGCATGCCTATCTAGATGTCTAAAAGACAGAATTTGGAGAATAAAAATAAGTTTTTGTGAATGTAAGCAGGTGGCAGCTGCTGTTGCAGATGTAGTTATTGTTTGTATTATTTTATTAGTAAACAAATTAATAAAATTTCTGATGCCCAGTATTCATCTGTTGCCCTGGTGATTGTATCTTGAAACATTTTTTTTAAAATCTATCACCATTTTTTTGTATCTAGCAAAAAAAAAAAAAATCCCATGAATAGTTTCCTTTTACTTGGCCTTGCATAGCAATGTGCATCACTGTCTTAACACAGATTGTATCAACTCACTGTCACAATTTATTCCACAGAAACCTTGATTGTCTCACCATTGCACAGGGGCATGATGCTAACCCATAACACTCATTACATCAAGCTACTTCAGAATGATGATCATGACATAGAAAATGCCCTAGATGCCTTGGTAAGTAACAGGAATGCCAGAAGTTGGAAAATCAATCCCATAAAAGTTCAGGTATTAATCACTTATCTTGAGAAAGCTTTTAGGTGTCTAATAATCTGGGGAATGTTGAAATTTCCCTGCCAAGTTGAAGAACAAATTGGTGTATCTTGTACTTACGACTTTTAAGAAAGGGGCACTACACCTGGGACCTCTGTGAATTCTAGAAGCAACATATGCTACATAAGTGCCTGCTTACCTGACTCATTTATCCGCTGCCAGTTTCGAATTGGGCCCCGATAAATCTAAGGCTCCATAGCAGGCATAAGCTTCTTGCTTCTCAAGCTTAAGGACTGAGCAGACCTAGTGGTGCTAAAGTGTCCTGCACTGATAGGGAAAGCTGTGTAATTCCAATAGGAGAATTTTAGATCAAATTCTTACTGGTTTTGGGAAAAACTATACTTATTTTTGCTGATAGTTTTGCAAAGCATCTTCTGCTTTCTACAGGGCCCTGATAGACATTAATACTTACCTATCAGATACCAAGTTGCAATGTGACATGAACTATTCACCTTTATCTGGTTGCTATATGACCCACAAGTCATGAATCTGGACATACTCAATAATGTTTTCTCATTTCATGGAAGCTGGATGTACAAGTTTATACTTGAGAAGATTCCAGATACATAATTGAGGTATTTGAGCATATAAGTGACTATATATCAGTTACTGATACTGAAAAACAAGCCACCCCAAATTTAATGGCTTAAAATATAACCATTAATTTATTTTACAATTTTTTCAATTTATGGATCCTCAAGTCTTCTAGTCTGGGCTAGCTTCAATGACCTTTGCTGGGTTTGCTCATGTGTCTGCTATGACCTGGAAGGTCAACTTATATATAGCTGGATGATTTGGGATAGTCCCACTCACATGTGTGACTGTTGACAGGCTGTCATCTGGGGCAATGAAAGTGACTGGACTATGTGTCTATTATAATTCAGAAGGCCAGCCCAGGCTTTCGTGTGATATTTCAGAGTTTTAAGAAATGCAAGAGTAGAAGCTGCAAGGATTCTCAAGGCCTATGTTCAGAACAGAACTGGTTACTTCTACTAATTCTATTCATTAGCAGAAGTAATAAGAACTACTCAGATTCAAGAGATGGAAAAATAAGTTCTACGTTTTAATAGCAAGAGCTTTAATGTGTCATTGCCAATTTTAATAATATATGCAGACTTCCATGGCACTATTATCACTTATTGACACCTCTTGCTCAACCAGTACATAAGGTTTTATGGGCAGTTATCTATCACCAGCTGAGTAAGGGAAAAGCAATGAACCCCTCTTCATGAAGTGAATAGAATGGCTGAATAGAATGGCTCAACGCTGTAGGAGTGCGGAGAAATTCCCCAAGTGGGCAGAATTTTGAACATTGCATTTCTTTGTTCAAATTTCCCAAAGGAAAGATGGCCAGGAGCACACACTTGTTCAGGGATAATTAGGCTAGGGTGCTCATGAACATAGTAGGGCAAAGTTAGAACTATGGTGATAAGAGAGTTTGGGAAGAAATTTGTGGAAAGGTCTCACAGAATGAGTAGAGAATATGGGGATATTTATGTCCCACTTAAATGTTCATCAAAGAGCCGATCTGGGTCCTAAAGGTCAGGTGGGTAATAAAACTTGTGCTGTTTATGTCACTGAGCCTCCTTCCCCTAGATACTCCATCCATGGCTTAATGGTTTCATGACCACAATGGGGCCATGATGGCAGTGGTAGGAGTTATACTGAATCAAAAACAACACTGGTTTTGTTCATTATGGCTGATCTGGCAACTGTATAGCTGAGCGCCAAACTAGCCTACAGAAAGGACAACAATGAAACCCTTATATGCCATTCTCTGGGAGAAGAAATAGTCACTTGGTAGTGATTATATTGAGTCATTCCCATTATAGAAACAGAAACAATTTATCTTTACTGAAATAGATACAGCCTTGATTTGTATTTGTTTTCCATGCCTTCAATGATAGCTCCAAATCACCCTTTGGCCTTATAGTCACAGAATTCCTTGCCAGGTAAAGATTCACGACCTACTGAGTTGCTTACTGAGGGCAAAGAAAACATTAAATGTGTGGTGTAGAAAGGAAATCAGTATCAGTTGCAAGAGTAAGAACTTCATCGTTATTTTCTTGCTTGCTTTTTATGAGCTTTATATTTTTACCAGCTCCCCACCACCACCTTCCCATCTCCTATTCTAATAAAAGATGTGTTCATTGTAAATGACCCTACAACTCAGAGTTTAAGTTATACTATATCAAAGGAAATTTGTTCTGAATTTAAAAATGAAGGGGATTGCCAAAAGATAAAATAATATACCAAGGCTTTCTGTCTACTTTTTGGGCAGAAAGTGACCCAAAAAAGAAAATCTATGATCAGACAGAATCGGTTATTAAATTGAATAATTCAAATGACATGAGACAGACAACGGCTTATTTTCCCAGGGAGAAAGTTGTTCAATAGTTTATAAGCAAAACCTGTACAGGGCACATGAAGCATTTCAAAAACTGCTACAGGTGGGAATGCCTTGGTTTTCCTATTTACCATAGCAACACTCTATATATTGAGGCAAGCTGTTTCAAAGTGGAAATTGAATTCCTTGTCTGTGAAGCGTACTATTGGTACATTCTACATAGATGAATTATTTCTTTGGGGCTAAGGTAGCCGCTTGGAGGCTCTGCGTGATCTGAAGCTCATGCTTAGCATATAGCTTGGCCTGATCAAGGTCTGTGAGGTCAGAGGATGCTCCCAGAGAAAACGGGAAGGTTGGAGATTCCCTGTACACTTCACATGTGAATATAGGAGAGAGATTAAACTTAAGGAGGATAGTCAAGACATAAAAGATGAAGAAAGTATCATTGGTTACTCAGGCAAGAACTCGGGTCTAAAAGGTCGGAGGATTCACGAGAACATCTCCAGTATGTAGGAGATACTGGAACTGAGTTGATATCCTTGGCTAAATTTATTTCCTTCATTTGTTCATTCATTCTTTCAGCAATTCACTGTATCCTGAGTACTGAACTTACTACTGTGAATATAACTTGGAGTAAAGCACAGTGTTTGCTGCACCATCTGTTGGGAGAAACTGAAGAGAAATAGACATTATCCTGAACATAGGCCTCGATAAGCACTTACAGCGGATGTCTGAGCAGGGTGCTGTGGAAGCTCCCAGGCTGCGTGGGTGGGCCAGGAGGCACAGGTGTGAGCATTTGCCAGCAGAGCCAACGATGGAGCCCCAGGTGTTCACGCTCCCGCTTAAGGTTGGGGGCCAAAGAGAGGTCTTTTGGGATTTTCTTTTGGTAAGTAATTAATATGTGTTTCAAGTTAAATGCCAAGAGCATGAAAAGACCTCACAGGTGTTAAGTGTTATTATAACATATTAAAATAATGAGAGCTCATCTTGCTCTGCCTAGCTTAGTGGTTATTTTCAACACCACCTGTAGGTTAGAATCACCTGGGGGGCTTTGAAAAATGCTGGTACCCAGGCCCTGTCTCTTGAGTTTGGATTTAATTGACTGGGGTAAAGCTTGAACAGGAGGAGGAAGTTGAAAAAGCTCCCCAGGTGATCTAATGTACAGCCACAGCCAGGGTTGAAATCCAATAGGAGCAACTCAAAGCAGTCTTTTCTCTTTACCTTTATCCTGATAGTTCCCTGGGAGTCAGCTGAATTCCTACACCCTCTATGAAGTCTTCCCTGCAAGTTCCAATTCATTCAGTCACACCGGGGCTAGTTAATGATTTTTCTCTGATCCAACCACTCCCCATTGTGGACCTTTACTTACTCAGTGACTCCCTCCATTATTTAAGGTCTAATTCTTATAATAATTTCCTTATTCCATGATAACACTTCTTCCATGACTGAACTCTGATTCATACAACTCCACACTCTTCCCAAACTCCCTCAATGCACATCAACCCTATGGGCCCTAGAAGGAAAGAGTTTATTGTGGTGGCCACAATTCCTATACATGCCAGAGAGAGAAATTTCTGTAATTTTTGGTGTCCAGATCTGAGAACTGTCCCTCAGTGAGTGCCAGCAATAAGTGAAGAGAGGTATTGCTTTGCAACAAAAAGAAATTGGAGGCATCTTTTCCTTTATGGAGGGCTTGGATTGAGACACCCTGGCCTCAGGGATGGATGTAAAACTGCTGAGCCCATAAGACTGTCAGCGACTCTATACATGAATTAAAGCTTGGAACACTAGGTGAGGAAGCCAAGTTTCAGGCCAGTGTATGTGACCAAGCCACTCAAACAGAGAACATTGCTTTAGAAGAGTGACTGCAAATGCGGATGGCAAGAGACTAGAAAGGACAACATTGCAACTTAAAATATAATTTGAGGTGCTCCAAAGCCATAGGAAGACCTACTGCAGGGCAGATAACACATTACTTTTCAGGGTACTGAGGATTTCAAGGGCATTCTCACAGCCAGAGGAGGCGATGGGAAGTTCATCCTCTGGGAGGATACCAACAGTTGAGGTTTTGAGAGGGTCTGGGTTTCATGACTGTCTCTGGCAGTGACAACCAAAATCTACTTTGGATTGGTGGTCTGAAGAGCTTAAGGCCATTCAGCATCCCTCCCAGATGGAGCTCAGATGGGCAAGATGTAGAAACGATTATATCTGTGACTGATCTCTTCGTCCATTCAGTCTGTTATTAATGAAATACCTTCAACTGGGTATGTTAGAAATAATATAAATTTATTGCTTATGGTTATATATGCTGGGAGGTCCAAGGTCAGCCTGTAGGCAGATTGGCTATCTGGTGACAGCTCACTCTGTACCTCAAACATGACACCTTCTTGCTTCATCCTCACAAGGTGGAAGAGATGGACAAGCTCTCTCAGGCCTCTTTTATAAGGAAACTGACGCCATTAGTCACCTCCCAAAGGCCCCGCCACTTAACACAGCCACCTCCCGAGGAGGGTTCAACCTATGAATTTTGAGTGGACACAAACATTTGGACCATAGCAAATGGACTTTATTTTAGTTAGTAAAATAGACTTTTATTTTCTTAACAAAAGTGTTTATATACTTTTCTTTTTTAATTTTTTTCATGAAAAAGTTCTAAGTGAGGTTTTCCAGCCTTACTCAGGTTAGACTGATGAGGACATTTATTTTGACAACTTCAGGCCAGAGAGTATATGGGGACCTGGTTCCTTCCTGAAATTCTGGAAAATAAGCATTATCTCTTTCTCCTGAGTGCCGGTGGGCAGCCCAGCATCAGCCACTTGCTCCTGGAGGGACACTAGTCTGACTCCTTCCCACCTTGTGTGATCCTCACAGCTTCTCTTTTTCTACTTTCCTTAGCAGCCTCTTAGTGTAAAACTCTCTCTTCTCCCTCTTCCAGCAAGAAGAACCAATGTCATTTTCATTTCAAAGGATCTGAAGGATTAGCCTGAGGTCTCAAACAAAGTGCTGACCCCATCCAAGTACCCTGCTGCCTCCCTAAATTATATCCCCTAACCCCAAATGAACCCAGTCCTCCAGGCAGCTGGCTAGGTGCGGGGGTGGGGGGGGTGGGGGGGTTGGGGGTTGGGGGGCAACTGGGTGAGCCCAGCAGCTGCACCTGGAGGGGTAAGACTATCCTGTGTTAATCACACCTTCCTCTACCACAGGCCCTGGAACTTGTAACTTTTGTGCTTCTTCTTAATTTACCCGTAAATAATGGAGGGAAATGCTTTGATTCCCTTAAGCTGTCGGTGGAAATTATGTTTTAACTAGAAGGTTGAAGCTTCTAGGTCTCCTTAAGATGCTAATGAGCGTCCTGAGATACTTGAGGGTGGAGGGATTCTAGGTGGGTTCTGTCAGGACACCCTGTGCCCAAGGCTGCTGTGGGTGGTACAGAGCTCTGTTCCTACCCTAGGGTGGCTAGGGGGCTACCTGTTTGGCCCTTTTGATTTTTACAGGGTATGGAAAAACTGTTCCTCTTATTCAAGTGTTGTGGTGCCACCACGAGCAGGTGCACCACAACACCTCCAGCCTACCAGGTCCCTAGATAATTCTATCACATTCTTAGTGATATGAAAACTATAAGGCCAGCAATGCTGATCTCTGCTGCATTCTCATCTGAGCTCACAGAGGGAAAATCTTCATAGGAGATGGAATTTGAGAAGCCAAAAATAAGACGTGGCAGATGTTGGAAAGTAGAACCTGGGCAAGATACCAAAACTTGTCTCCAAAGCAAAAATTGAGGGTGGGAGCTCAATCAAGCTCAGACACTGTTGAATAGAATAGGAGACCTCTACTCTAATTAGAATGGGCATTTCAGGGATCACAGGGTGAGAAGTAGACTCAAGTTTACAAGTAGAGAGCTAAAGTCATGGGAAGTAGGTTTGGCCATCTCCTAAACTGTTCTTTTGGTGACTGTTCCCTAAGGAAGGCCTCCTCTGAGAGCTGAATTCTCTAATACCTCATGGAGACATCTTTGTTAGTCTTAAAGAACTAGTTATCAGATTAAATCTTCTATTCACAGACTGTTTTTTACACATCATTTCCTACTCTGATTTTTTTCTCTCTCCAGTAATGGACTGCTACTAACACTGCTTTTGCTTGATTTTCTTTGAAGATAATTTTCACACATCCTCTCCCCTTCCCACCAGTTAATATTCACTTTTGACCTGTCACTTAGTGAGTGGTGCACCAGTTAGCCCAGGGCTCAGAGCTCTGTGACCCTAGAAGAGTTGCACAGAGCTCACTAAATAGTGTTCAGGGCAGGTAATGATTTGCTATTTCTCCTTTACATGAGTTTTAATTGAAAATTTACTACCTCACTAATCTCTTCAAAAGAAGAGATTCCCCACCCATTTTGTCAGCTCTCAAATAGCATCCAATGGGTATTTACTATCTACCTACTAGTCCAAGGACCAAACTGAAGTAAAGAACAGAGCTGCACACTCAGTTTAAAGAACTTTTCCCGGGCCAATGGGATCCAAGGCAGTTGGCAGCTATCAAATCTGTTTGCAGACAGTGATGAAAGTTGAGATTAGTCTAGCTGTAGGATTGGATACAGCCTTTGGGTTGCTTTGCCAAATATGGGGTAAAATGACTTTGGCTGCTGTAAACTCCTGCTTCAATGGAGACAGGAGAAGCCTCTCTTTTTTTTTCATCTTCTCTGAACTCCTGGGGCCTAACAGTCAGTGTTTGGCTTAGAAAGGAATTCAGTACCTTTTTATCATGGTTTTAATGTCAATCCCACTGCCACATGGGAAAACTTCTTAGTTTAAGGGGCAGCTACAAGCAGAGAATCCTCTGTGCAATCTGTGTGTTTTTCTGCTGGGTCTTTTTTAGGGAGTGGGGATACTTGAGATAATTTTGAAGGAGGCAATGTTTGTGTTTTTAGCTTATCTCTCCCCCTTTCAACTTATTTTCTCCTTATAAGTGACCCATATATCATTTTTGTGGCCTTGTGGTCTTAGGCTGTCCTTCCTTCTAAAAGAAAGTAATCTGATAATCCAACCTATATTAAGTATTCAGAACTGAATATGTTATTCCTTTAAGGGCAATTTAGATTTTAAAAGAGGTTATAGGAAGAGGGCAACACTTAAATCATATTTGTCTTACATGCAAGAACATTCTTTGACCCAGAATATAAATATCAGTTCCCATAAGCCAAGAAAATTTTGACTTCTATGAAAATTCATCCCTTTCTTGATTAAACATTAGTTCACTGAAGCTTCCATTTATTTTGTTAGTATCATTGCTAAAGCAATAATGGCCTCTGTGGATTATCTTCTTTCTTGATAAGACAGAGGATCATAGAATTTTGGTGGGATGACGGGGTGGGAAGGGAAGATTTGTGAAGCAATAAAGCAGCATGCAGGGAAGTCCAGAAGATGGGCATGCACTTTTTTTATGGTCCTTGGTCATCACAGCTGACTGGTGGCCAAAGTGTGCTCAGCTCTCAACTCCTTGAATACCTTAAAGTCTTTAATCCTTTTTGTTAGATGTCAAAAGGTAGAAAGGTGCTACAAAAAAAAAAAAAAAGGCCAATTACAGTTCATAGTAGAGATTTATTAAGAAAAACTGCAAGCAGTTGGGCTGAAAATGGAAAATGGCGGCAGCCGCAAGATAGGGCCCTTTTTAATAGCAATTCAGGGTGTGGTGCACATGTAGCCAACGACGTGGCAGGAGTGTCAGTCACAGCTCAATGACTTGGGGTGTGGTATAAGAGATCCACAGGTCATTTTCTGGAAATCTTGTACAAAGTTGAAGTGTTATCTACCAGAAATCTTCTGTAACCCGGAAGGACTGTTTTAACGGAACCTGGAAAGCAAGGACAGTTCTATTCTTTGCTTAATCAATGTCTAGACCCACTGGAGCCAGGGAAAGACTAACACTATTTAGATATCTATGCTGTTTTAAAGAAAAACTTATAAGCATAACTGTCATGACACTCTATAGAGTATAATAATTCTATTGGAAGGTCAATATCAGCATGAGCATTTGTGGCAATACTATAATGTAGATCATTTTTGCTGTCTATCACATAGAATATCGATAGGGCACATGCCCCCATTTGAAAGGTATACTATGCTCATTGTTAAAAAGCAAAAATGTCCTCAGTGTAAACGTGTATTCCTGGAACAGAGAAGTTTGTTAAGAGAATCTTTTCTGTCCATAACACATAGCACAATGGTGGTTGATGTTTTGAGTAGCAGGAAGACAGAACCCCATGGATGTGTGTGACAGGGTACATAAACACATGAATATTAAGAATGCACTTGATCTGTACATCTACAAATACTTGGATATTCTTAGGTGATCATATGTCAAGATACACCTGCTGTGTAATCTATCTCATTACTACAAGAAAAGTTGTAATAATGTCTTGTGATGATAAAATGAGTCCTTTAAAAAGGTACAAATTTGCCTATTTAACAACCAATATTCTCCCTCTGAAATTTTTACATATAAGAAATCTTCTTCCTATCCCCCCAATTTTTTAAGTAAAATTTCCTTGAAGTATATGATATACATAAACTGCTCAAATCACAAAATGAACATGCACTTGTCATCAGATTCCAGTTCAAGCCCAAGAATTTTATGTGCATATGAGCAACATCTCTCCCGCCTCCCAGTCACAATCCAACGAAGATCATGGCACTGACTTCCAGTATCATAGACTGATTTTACCTGGTTTTGAATGTTATATAAATAGCACCCTTATCTTTCATTTTATATTTATGAATTTATATTTAAATGTATATAAAATACCTATTCTTTTACTCTGTGTTATAAGATTCATCCACAGAGCTGGGTATAGTTTTACTTCAATTATGTTCATTATCGTATAGTTTACCACCAAATGAGCATATATCATATACTGTGTATACTTATCCTCTTGTTGATAAACTTTGTGGGTTTTATTATTTTTGGCTATTATCAGCAGCATTGCTAAGGACACTATTGCACATGTCTTTTCAGAAACATAATGTTCATACTTTACTGACTATACCTGGAGTGAAAACAGTGGGTTATAAGATTTAGCTCTAGCAAATAGAATTTTCTCACATGTCTATTAATAATTCCCATGCATAGTAGTAGACTATGAGAGTTTCAGTCGTTGTCAATCTGCAATTGGTGTTATTCTCTGTACTGATTCTTTTTAGCTATTGTGTGTTGTTTTTTCTTGTTTTGGCTTTAATTTGCATTACCCTGATTATCTAATGATTGAATGCTTTAATAATGTTAATTGGACGTTTAGATTCCATGAAGTTTCTCTTCAAATATTTTACTCATTTTCCTACTATCTTGGTCATTGACACAAAGAAGCTCTTTATATATGCTGAGTGTGAATTTTTTTTTGGTTTCTAGTATTGCAAGTATCTTCTTACTCTCCTCTTATTACCTTTAACTCTTAATGCCTTCTTTTCATAAACAAAATTCTTAAATTGAATTTATTAAAACCCAGTTTATCAGTAGTTTTTTAGCACTTTTTATATTGTATTTAAGAAATCTTTGTTACTTCAAGGTTGTAAAAATATTCCCCTATGATTTCCTTTAAAGTAATTACTAATTTTTCTTCAACATTTAGATCTAGAGTTCATCTGGAATTGATTTTTTATGTACACCATACTTTTCATTCATAGGCACCGTTTATTGAAAAACTCTATCTCCTTTCCAAGATACTACTACTTTGTCATAAATTAAGGAATATTATAGGTAAGTCAGTTTCTGGATTCTCCATTCTGTTCTGCTTCTTTATGCCTGTTTTGTTACCCCCTTGCCAATAGCACACTTTCTTAAGTACTATAACATTACACAAAGTTTTGCCATCTGGAAGTATAAAACCTTTAGTTGAAGTCCAAGAAGAGGATTTACACTTTTGTAAGATTGCCTGAGTTACTTTTAGCCCTTCGTATGACCATATAAGTTAGGTACACACACACACACACACACACACACACACATTCATCCATGTTGGGATTTATGGTCAGATTGCCTCAAGTTTCTACATTTTAGGATAATTAAAATCTTTATAATATTAAGTATTTCAATTTGTGCTCATGGTATAGTCTTAAATTTATTTCTTTTTTCTTTTTTCTCAATAATGTGTTGTGGCTTTCAGGATTCATGTTTTAAACATGCTTTGTTAGGTTTATTCCTAGATATTTGATATTTTTGATGCTATAATAAATTTTAAGTGTTATATTTAGATACTTTTATTTGCTTCCTGCTAGTCTGTAGAAGGACAGTGGATGATCCCTTTAAGTATTGTTTTGACCACCCTCTTATCTTTCTTCTTCTGTCTATAACTATATTTGTTTTTAATGTGTTCATTTGCTTCTATGCATTTTAATATATCTTCCATTTTTTATTTTCTATACTTCAAGTTCAATGATATCGATCTACATCTATACCATCTTCATACATTTATATCTATCTAATGCTGTCTTATTTGTGCTGTAATTTAACTCATGGATTCTTATTGCCAGGCAATTTATTTTTAAATTCCAGAATTGCTATTGATTCTTTATTTTTTTTTCCTAGTAAGTTCTACTGAACTTTTCTATTATAAAGTAGTTTTTCCCACATCTTTAACTAGTTAAAAACACATTTATCCTTTTAACATCGTTTTTACTTTTTCCAAAGGTATTATCTCGATTATCAGCTATTTTATTATTATTGCATGTTTTTATTTTTCTTTTCAATTATATCAATCTTTTTTTTCTTAGCATGTCTAAAAAATTTTGACTGAGTGCCTAATATTGCTTGTAAAATTGGTTAGTGATTTCACACCACATCTTTCTTCTGAGATTCACCCTTTTCTCTTCTGGGCAGATTCAGTAGTGGCTAGTCATCTTTATCTCAGTCAGGAATTGAGTTCAGTTGAGTCTAGGTTGCAGTTTTTGGAAGGCTCAATCAGCTCTGTAGTATTCCTATCCTTGGGTATATCCTTGGAGAATGTTCAACTGAAAGGGGTTCACTGAACCCTAATCTTTCTGTCCTTAGCACTGCCATATTATTAATAGCTCTACGTTTTAATGCTTCTGATTTCCCTTTAATTTTCCATCCTGTGTAGCTTCAGAATGTGGCAAGTATTTTGAGGAAGAACCCAAACATGTGTATGGACTTTTTCAAATCTCCTCTATAATCGCCTGAGTGCTATGAGTCTACCAAATCTGCCTGTTACCTATTCCCTGGTAGTGGTCTTATGGCAGGAAAACCTGGCCTAAAGATTCCTCTTTTTCTGTTTCCAAAATCAGCTGGTGTTCTTGGGGAAAGAAGGGCTGCAGATCATCGGTTCATTTCTCTGTATTTCCCACTCTTTGTAACCTTGGTTCATCTAATCGCCATTGCTTCAACAGTTCCTAATGCTTTTAAACATACGCCTTTAATATTTTATATATGCTTTTAGTTTTTCTCAGACATCCTACAAGCTACTCTGTCTTTCTTGGAAAGAGTCCCTCTTGCTCTTAAATAAATGTTGCTCACTAAATTTTGCTCACTCAGTGGTTGGTACTGTTTTACCTATTTTCATTCTTCACTTTCTTCTTCTATTGACATTTATAATTTATGCTTTGAAATGTGCAAGTTAATTCTCCTGTATCATGAATTTCCTTGAGTACCTCAGCATTCAATCTGGACAATCTTCTTACAAAGCTTCTCTCAGCTTTCTTTTTTTATTTGTTTATACTATATAATTTCATTCTTTATTTTTCCTAATCTATTTCTTTTTTGAGACAGGGTCTTGCTCTGTCACCTGGGATATAGTGCAAGGGCATCTGTCAAATTCCTGGGTTCTAGTGATACTGCTGCCTCAGCTTCCTGAATAGCTGGGGTCAAAGGTGTAACATCATTTTTCTATTTTTTGGTAGAGATGGAGTCTTGCTCTGGTTCGATATGATCTTGAACTCCTGACCTCAAGCAATCCTCTTGTCTCAGTCTCCAGAGTGCTAGGATTATAGGCATGAGCCACTGTGCTTGGCCTTTTGATATTCTTTAAATTATAAATTAATTTGTGTCTGTATCAGACAGAGTATGCTAGACATATTTGAGATACTTCATATTTTATAACATATCATTTGTCTCTAATAAGAAGTACAGAGTTTATTCATATGTAAAAAATAAATTTTATGGTTGTATAATCTTCCAGATCTGATATTCTTCCTTCATTTGAAAATGGCAAAGAGAGTTAATAATTGCAAATTGTCTTCCTTCAGAAGGGACTGGACTTAGAATGAGAAATAAAAGAAACACAGACAAATCTGAATGTTGTACGTGCTCTTTAAAAACAAATAGGAAGAGGCTGTTTACTATTTATAACCTCTATGATCTTATGTCATATTTGGTCTGTTTTCATTGAGCTCATAATGACTTCTTTGGTATCTTTAAACTACTACAGCAGTTTTTTCTCTAAGATGAAATACAGATTCCAGAAGGAAGCCTATGGCTGATCAAACATGGCTTTGCCATCTCATTTACAGATGACAAAACTTACTGAGCAAATTTTACTTTCTAAAAAAAAAAAAATATGGTATGTTCATAGCAAGTGAGGTAAAAATCACCCTCGTCTATACACTTCTCTCACATTTCAGTGTTTTCAAACTGAGCATTCTCCATTTTATTTGAAGTGATCTAATAAACCTGACAGGTGAAGCTTAGGAGTGACACAGAGGCACGTTCTAGAATCTTGCACATCCACCTTTGACAGAGTGAGATGGTCCCCTTGTCAGGCATTTCTTCTCATAAAGTCTTTTGTTTTTTGTTCGTCTTTGCTTTTCCGCTAGTTCTCACTAGGTGTATAAGTTTGTGTGTGTGTAAAATAATCTCTGCATGGAATGTAATTTGGCTAATTGTATTAGAAGTGAAGAGAAAGAGACCTAATAACATAATGAGTTTTTAGAAAAGAGCAATTTGAATACATTTGAATAGAATGTCTTAGAACTACAGGACCATTAATAAGCTGAAGGGTATAATTTTGAAATTTTCAGTCACAGTTTTCAGCATGTTAAATGGAAAATTATGTGCTATTCTGGTATTCTACAATTTGGGGTTTCATACTTCTTTTGATTGTAAGTGGTCTTTACTTCAAGTTAACTTCTGTTGTCTTTCTGAATGTTCCGTTTCTCCTAAAAGATTGCTAGCTCTTAGCAGGTGAAGAGCAGATTGCATTCCCCCCCTACCCTTCTGCCTTTGGTGTTAAGTTCAAATTTATAATACAATATTTGTTCATCTTTTCTGGATGAAGAAGTCCTCAGTGATTTTTATAAATACAGTAGAATTTCTATAAGTTGACCACCCAAGAGTCTGTAACAAACTGGTCAACATACAGAGGTGGGCAACACAAGGAACTAGGCCTACTGTATTCTTATGTACATATGGTGCATGTTGGCCTATGAAAATTAGATCACCTTAGGGAAAATTACCTCCCTTAGGTAAACATAGGAAGGTAATCAATCTATTTCAGTCTGTCTGCCTTTGAGGTACAGGGAAGATTAAATTTGCTATCTCCTTATAGTTGAGTGGTGACATAAGAAGAAATCTGGCTAATGGGTTGTGGAGGACACGGCGTAAGTCGCTTCCAGGGAAGCATTTAATTACCAATGAGAACCACCATAGCACTCTTTCCTAATGTAACAAGGACCATCAACACCCAGTCAGCGTGGAGGCTTAAGTGAACATTCAGCAGCATAAGTGAGCATGGCCTCAGCTCAGATAAGAAGGAAAAACAAATCCTTGTTACTTTAAAACACTGAGATTTTTGGTGTGTCTGTTATCATATTTTTGCGGACCCACCTTGACGGACAGACTGACTGACTGGTTGCTTCTGAGGTTTCAGTGGCCAAACTGCTCCTGGAACAAAGCAGACAAGCAGGGACAACTGCATCACTGGGTCATTTTACCTGGCTAACCAGGTAGCAGGGACATTTGGTACCTCTGTTTCCTGACTGAAGGTGGAGAGAACATGGTTCCACCCTCACTAAATGCATCTGGACAGACATGGGGCTGTGAACACATGGGACATCTGAATCTGTCTTTAGAGCCTCCACGACTGTGTGCCTTAGGGTGTCTGAGGGTATTCATTATACCATGAATTTAAGGGCAGGTGTGACTGGTGATACAAAACCCGATTCAATGTTCCATGGAACCATATATTTTAATTCAGTCTGCTGGCTCCAGGTAGGCTTTCTGGAGGCTATTTATGAACTTCATATTTCTCCTCTGTGTGTGGAACAATACCTTCCCTCACTACATTCTGTGCTTTCACATTCTATGGGATGAGCACATTGTCTTGTCTTGTCTTTTCATTCTTTCCCTCCCTCCCTCCCTTCCTTCCTTCCTTCCTTCCTTCC
>NW_003852407.1:8083152-8087286 GCF_000181295.1 Otolemur garnettii
CCTTCCTTCCTTCCTTCCTTCTTTCCTTCCCTTCCTTCCTTCCTTCCTTCCTTCCTTCCTTCCTTCCTTCCTTCTTTCCTTCTTTTCCTTCCTTCCTTCCTTCCTTCTTTTCCTTCCTTCTTTCCTTCCTTCCTTCCTTCCTTCCTTCCTTCCTTCCATCTTTCCATCCTTCTGTCCTTTGACAAGAGTCTCTCTCTGTCACACCAGGTAGAGTGCCATGATGTCATCATAGCTGACAGTAACTTCAAGGCTGGAGGAATCCTCCTATCTCAGCTTCCCTAGTATCTGGGAATACAGGCACCCACCAGGATGCCTGGTTAGTTTTTCTGTATTCAGAGACAGGGTCTCACTCTTGGTCAGGCTGGTCTTGAACTCCTGAGCTCAAGCAATCCACCCATCTGGGCCTCCCATGCCAGAGTGCTAGGATTACAGGTGTGAGCCACCATGCCCTGCTAAATCAGTACATACTCCAATAAAGAAGTACTCAATTTACAAGAAGCTTATTATGATAGTGAGTTTCTTGGTCACATCCTCTCTTAATTCTAGGGTGTTTAACGTTCTCATACCTCACTATGTCTTAACCTCTTCAGTTACCTCTTCAGCTTGGTAACAGGCCATCTCTAGGGCTTTGTTTAAACCCAAAGATTCCCCAATTGTTATGTCTTTTTGGATTGAGGCCACACAGTAGGGCCACAGTGGGTGATTCCCCACATGGTGATAAGGCCATGCAAGTCTACAAGGTCTTTTGTGGAGATATTCCTAGGAGTTCTTTCATAAAGAAAAACATGTTAGTGAAATATAAGCAACTCCAGAGGGGAGACATGCAGCACAAACATCTAAACTTTGCATAGGAGAGAAGGGAACATGCTATTTTTAAGGTTCTTGTTATCAGTTGTCAGTTTTCTTGGTTAAAGTCAAGGAAATCTGAGGCCAACTAAGAAAAACTGTGTGTTGCTTGCTTGGCAGATATTATTTCATGTTTTTGTGTTCATTCCATACTTTACTGAGAAACAAAAAAATATTTGTAGAATGGCTAGGCCCTGTGGAGAACACACATGAGTTAGAAATCATTTAAAAATTGCAGCTCTTATAATTTACTATTCACTTGTTCATTCAAGTATTTCTCAATTTATGCACTAAGCAAATAAATACAGAGAAAAACACATGATGTTTAATAGAAACCATGAAAATGCCAAATTTATGATAGTAACCAAAATAATTAGGAACGCTAACATTTATTAGATGATTTTTTTGTGAGAAAAACTTTGTTCAAAATATCTTATGAAAATTAGCTCCAGGAATTGTCAGTGCCTCCACCAGTGAGAGAATCATGTCCCCAGGGTGGTGGTGTTTTGAGTTATGTTATTTTGCAGTTCTGCTGGAAAAAGAAACAAACACAAGAAAAATCACCTGTGATCAATAAACATTTATTTATAGATTATGAAGACACTATAGTACTAATGGATTATGAATAATTGAAACACACTTACGGTATCGTTTTCAATGCATGAAAGATAAAATAAACACTATTATAAAATGTGTCCCCACATATTGATGGCTTCATAACTACCCATAGCTATATCCCAAAGTGAAGTTAAAATCTATACTGTAAATAGGTCTAATTATAGAAGCCATTGTTTTTGTCTGGTAAAGTTCCTGATGAAGAGTTTATACTATACACAACTATTTCAGCTCTACCATTTTCTTATTATTTGTGTTTGTATTATTACTATTAGCTTCAACTTACATATTATTCAATGCAGAAATATTTTAAGCTCATTTACTTTATTACAAAGGTAATGTCATCAACAATTGACAATATTTCCACAAATACACTTAATATGATGCAAACAACATGTGACATATAGTTTTACTTGGAAAGAGAAGGGAAGAATGAAGCTATTACTTTTGCTTTGAGGAATTTTAACTTTTTTCTAAGGATTCCTGTGTATTACATGGGGCATGAGACCTTTTTACATAACATTCAATGCAAGTAATTTGTAAATTAAGCATATAAAGTTGATTTTCTAATTTTAAGATAGATTTACATAGACATTCTATCTTGTGTATGTGTGTGGGTGCACCTCACTAGATCATCTTACACAACCTACTTTGTAGACCATTATCTACAACCTGCTTTATCATTTAAAAAAGTAAAGCAAAGATATTTCATAAAAAACATTTGTGTTGACATTGCCCAGATCACTAGTTTAGATACTCAGGTAACAATTAGAATTAACAATTAGAATGAACAATTAGAAGTTCAAAAGAGGTTGGGATCATTTTTTAGTGATCAAGAGTCTGCATTGAGGAGATGGGTTTCAAGCAGATCATTGAAAAATGGAGATGATCTTGATAGAAATGTAGGTATTCCAGGTGAAGGCAGAGTGAATCAAGTACTGATAGAGACTATAAGGAAGGAGAGTTAAGGAGACATCCTGGATTTAATTTTAAATATAAGTCAGCAGTGTTTGTTAGATATATAAGTAGCAACATCTTTAGGTTGGTATTTTGGAATAATCTCAGGGTTAGAGATGTTGATTTAGAAATTATTTTCAAAGTAGTTTTGATTTGCATTTCTCTGATGATTAAGGATGATGAGCATCAAAACTACTTTGAGATGTCATCTAACTCCAGTAAGATTAGCCCATATCACAAAATCACAAAACCAGAGATGTTGACATGGATGTGGAGAAAAGGGAACACTTCTACACTGCTGGTGGGAATGCAAACTAATATGTTCATTTTGGAAAGATGTTTGGAGAACACTTAGAGAACTAAAAATAGAACTGCCATTTGATCCTACAATTCCTCTACTAGGTATATACCCAGAAGATCAAAAATCACATTATAACAGATATTTGTACCAGAATTTTTATTGCAGCCCAATTCATAATTGCTAAGTCATGGAAGAAGCCCAAGTGCCCATCGCCCCACAAATGGATCAATAAACTGTAGTATATGTACACCATGGAATATTAGCAGTCTTAAAGAAAGATGGAGACTTTACCTCTTTCATGTTTACATGGTTGGAGCTGGAACATATTCTTCTTAGCAAAGTATCTCAAGAATGAAAGAAAAATTATCCAATGTACTCAGTCCTACTATGAAACTAATTTATAGCTTTCATATGAAAGCTATAACCCAATTATAGCCCAAGAATATGGGGAAAGGGAAAAGGGAGGGGAGTGGGGGAGGAGAATGGGTGGAGGGAGGGTAATTGGTGGGACCACACCTAAGGTGCATTTTACAAGGGTACATGTGAAACTTACTAAATGTGGGATATAAATGTCTTAACTCAATAACGAAAATGCCATGAAAGCTATGGTAACCAGTTTGATGAAAATATTTCAAATTGCATATAAAACCTGCACACTGTACCCCATGATTGCATTAATGTACAAAGCGATGATTTAATAAAAAAAAAAAAGAAAAAAAAGAAATTATTTTCAAAAGTCATAGAAGTGATTCATTGAGAGAGTAGTGAGGACGTAATGACTGCTTAATGCATTATGAACATATTGAATAATCTTTGGAAACATTTTTTATTTACTTTTTGAGTTTCCTTCTCTTTCTGGAAAGTTGGGGTTGCTAGAAGAGTGATTATCATATTTGTGAGTTTTTGAAGCAAAATAAAAGTTGTCAAAATTCCAGCACTGGGTGTGGACACCCACAGGAATCCCCCCTTCTCACTGGAAGGGATAAGCTGGTTATATTGGTGATAGGGCTAGAACCAGACTGGAAATTGAGTTGGAGCGGATGGGACCTCTCAATAGTGATGAATTATTAAAGCTATGCAATAATGAAAGGAATGGTTTATGCATTAATATTGAAGTACAAGATCAAGTGAGCATGCCTTGAAGCATTAAGGAAGTAATTTCAAAAATTAAAGCTAGTTCTACTTAATTGACAAATCAAATACTGACAGCATTCCAACTTTAGTTAGAGTAATGGCAAATGACAACACAGTCCCTTCCCCAAGTATTTTATACTATTTGTAGAGAAAGGAGAGACAGAATAATGTTTTGGTAAAATAATGCACACAGGATGGGATAATTAATTATGTACATAGTGAATATAGATATCTTTGGAGTGATTTTCTCTCAATTGTTCTGATTCTCAAAAATGTATTGA
>NW_003852407.1:8087711-8095766 GCF_000181295.1 Otolemur garnettii
ATGTCAATTTATATGCATCTTGCCTTATATAGAAACTTATATGCATATTTTTTTTTCTTAAGACTTTTTTTCCATTAAAGTAAATATTGTTTCTAGCAAGAGAAGCCTTTCAAGTAAGGTAGATTTTATTATTATTCCTTACAAGTTTCATCTTGATTCATAAACATTTTATGCCAAGAATAATGCTGTTTTAAAGACAATAAGTCCCTGGCTTTGCCTGGGGCCACTGGAAACTCTGCAAAAAAGACAGGAGGAATTAAAGGCCCTTAATCATATTTCCCCATTTTTAACTGTTAGTTTTTACACTCTTGAGCCATTTCTCTCCTCTTGCTGGGCCCTACTGAGGCCCATAAATCTTAATTAAAGATGCAATTTTTTTTCTTATGAAATCTGAGCTGCAAGAAACCTTTCATGTTTTTTTATTTTTAAGACTAACTCCATGTGTCGGCTCATAAAACAAATAAGACTTTTACACTCAAAGGATTCTGAAAGCTGTTATTGCTGCTGTCATGTGGAGCTGGTCCCATAATTATTATTATTGTTATTTTCTTTTTTTACGCATGAGCTTCCGATTTTCTTGTATGGAGCACAATGAAAAAAAAATGAAACTTACATAAGGCTGATCCTGGTTTAGAAAGTGGAGGTTTGGGTCATAAAACCTGAAAGAAGCAGGAGTTCAAGATCCCAATAGGGAAGGGAAGATGTTCTAAATGCAACTGGGTATAAGGGCTTCCTGATGAGGTCCCTACCCAGGAGCATTTATTTACAGGGAATATTCTCTTGACTAGAGTCTGATTGTCAAGAAGGGAGAAGTGCCTGCAACTGCATTCCTTACCACTTTAAACTGGGGGAAAGGACATGGTCCCTTCAGACCTCTGAGTCTAATATCCTAAGGACAGGTACCAAAGGGATTTGGTCACAGTGAATAGGTAGCCTGGATGACCTGACTTAAATGATATTATTGAAGAAAAAAATGATTCTGATAATATTATATAAACATCTAATGAATCAAGAGGCACTATCCACAGACAGTACTGAGATATAAGCCACCAGACACGTTTAGTGTCAACTTGCCTTTCTTTACCTCCCCTTTGCAACTTCTTGTGGTCTTCTGTCATCCACAAGATTGCTTTAAAACTCCCAAATCACTTCTAGTCTGGCTTCAACCTGTCATTTGAACCACATCTCCAAATGTTACCATTTTACTCAACCACACCTCTTCTACTGTCCATGCAGATAAAGCACAGAAAATACTTTCTCAATGAACTTTATTCTTTTGTAACTCTTTGGCTCTACATGTACCAAGAGGTGTGGTGGGAAAGGAACAATTATGTAATAGAGTTAGTGTAGGTTTTAAAGTTAGGACGTCCAATGACTAGCTGAGTAACCATGGGCAAGTTATTTAATTTCTCTGACCTCCCATCTCCTCATCTGTAACACGGAGATAATGATTACCCTGGTGGGGATTATATGGATGTATGTAATGCAATGCACGTAGCACATCTGCAACCAAACAGGTCCTCCATAAAGGAGGTGCTCTTTCTGCTTTAAGTGCAACGGCTTCCCTCTGGCTGAGTTCCTACTCATCTCCTAAAATGCTGTTAAATTAAATTCTCATTTGTGAAGCTTTTTATAAGATTCACCAGGCACATTAAGGTGAATTAGAGTGAATAATTTGGTAATGAACAGCAAGATGTCTGGAAGAAAAGAAAGCCCTAGTGTAAATGGGTTGGCAGAAGCCACTTTCTCTTTGTGGCCAAAATATATTCTTTACAGAAGGGGCCTTCTGCTCCTTTGCCTGGTTCTGTCTTCTCAGGTAGTTCTCAAGTTTCTTAGAAGATTTTCTTCTCTCCACCTTCCTCTCTCACACTGTCTCATTCCCTATCCCAAATTACCCATTGCATCTAGGGCTACTTCCAATTGCTTCTAATGCTCATGTTAGCTTATTGACAAGTCACACCTTAACAAGTGACAGGTGTCATTAACCCTTTTACCATCCGAGATTTCCCACATCTCTTTTACTCATTTATTGGATTTTATATGTTTCCATTTTCAATACTCTTATAGCCCAAACCACAAGTCCCCTTTTATCATAGACTCACAGCATTAGAAAGATGAATCTAATATTTCTTCACCATCTTTGTTTTATATATGATGAATAGGAAGTTCAGAGAGGTGAAAATGCTTTATTGAATCAATACTTAGAGGCTGACTAAGGCTCTGACCCACATCTCCTGTGTCTTGGTCAGTGCTTTCTTCTAGAGCAGCAGTTCTCAACCTATGGGTCATGATCCACAGGAACTGAATTAATGAGTCATGGCATTAGGAAAATTGAGAACAACTGTTCTAGAGTATAGTGACTCTTTTGGCTTTTTCAATCATATGACACCTTGAAATCTCCAGAAGAGTCCCAATATTGGGAATTATAGTGTTAGAAGGGTCCAGTCCAGAGCTAAAAGATTTCTTTCCTACACTGCTAAGTCATAGGATGTGTTTAATAAAATTAACAAGGATGATGCATTGCCAAGGGCACCAATGACTAGGTAGATGAAGAAGCTGAATCTTTTGAGACACAGTGCTCTAGGAGGACTCTACAGATAAAATAAGCTATCTTATGGTGTTGGGGAGGACTGAGTTCAGAGAAGTGTTAAAAGTACCTATTAGATAGACCTACTGTGCTGAATATCCTACCTTATAGGTATAGAAAGGCTGAGGCCCCATGGGCCTTTCAAAAGCCAGGGTAATGCCCATAGGCAGACTACCCCTGTATTCCTAATAGAGAAGAAAGGAGTCTGAAGGTGACCAGGCAGGGGAATGTCTACATGACTATCTCTGCAGGGGGAAATCGCAGTGCAGGCAGTTGGGACCATCAACTAGTAGCTTAGGCTAGAGAAACTGAGATGTCTGTCTGAGGCAATGAGACTTGCTCTCCCCCATCTCTTTCCTGCTTGCACCATTATCTGGCCTCTTCAGACGTTCCATTACCCTATATCCCTGCTTATACTTTACCTAACTTTTCTATATAATTTCCCCTCTCTCCTTCTTAATCTTGACCACTAACTAATGACTCCTGTGCATTCTTACATGTATACCCTGTTATGCACCCAGTAAAAAGACTGTGGGAAATAAGACAGGGGCTGCATTGTTCTCATGCTGCCACCAGACACATGAAACAGTGTATGCCCTTACAGGCTTCTGGTTTTATGTACTGAGTTTAGTATGGGCTTTTGATTTCCCCAATGTCATCTCCCTTGCTGACCACTGTCCCAGGTTGGGCTCTATTAGCTGCCCAACACTACCTTATAAGATTTTCCAACCCCATACCTTCTTAGTTTCAGATGGACACTGTGGTTTTTTAAGAGACTCATATTCAAAGAGACTACAATAGTGTGACTAGGGTCTTCTTGGAGTTAAAAAAAAAAAGGAGTAAAATGAATAAATATTTATTAAGCACTCACATGTGGTCTGGTAATCTTATATACACATTCTTATGTAAATCTTCACAAAAAAACTTAATGAGATTATAAGAAATTTTCCTATTTTAGAGGAGAGGAAACTGAGGCTTAGGAATAATAACTAACTTGCAAAGGTTCCCTAGGAAGCTAGAGGCAGATTCACTGGCTTGTCTGACCCAAAGAAGGTGAGGGGTATAAAGGTTTCAGCTGTGATTTTATAGAACCAATGTCTAGACTTCAATTTTATGTTTGTGTCAATTTTAATAAGATTCCAGACTCTTGCCTATACTTCCCTTCTTTTGTCTTAAAACCAGGTGTTAATTCTCCTTTACTTTCTTGCAGAGATGCTAGAAATTAATGCAAGACAATGAATATGATAGTATATTAAATATTATAAAGTGCTATTCAAATACAAATTTCATTACAATGTATATATTAAATAGCCTTTTTTTGTGGTAAGAAATGCACAAATTTCTACATTGCTTTTCCAACTTTTTGAAATGAATCAAACTCAGAAAGTCTCTCATAATATATTCTGCTCCACTGGTAGAATCCTACTCCAACACCATTAACTGTTTTTCAATTATGAATTTAAATGAGATTATGAAATCCCAAAACTATGCTTCTTGGTACTCAGAATAATCTGCCCTCTTGATAATCTGTGCTAGATAAGTTTGTGTGAGGTAATGAAATTCCAGTGTAAGCTGCATTGTCATTGACAGTTTATATCCAATGTAGGTCTTTTCCTTCAGACATCGAAAAACAATACTAGCAATCTCAGTACTATTGGAAGCATCAATTCATAAACTAGCCATTTATATGAAGAAAGTAAAATGTTGATGGTTAGAATACTATAATGATCTAGATGAAGCTAATTTTCTAAGACAGAAAAATAAACAATACACATTTAATATACAAGCTTGGAATAATAACTTTCCTTCCTGACTTCTTTTTCCACATGGATAATGATTTCTTCTTTAGCAGATGAGGCCTAAGTGATATTCTTAAGCACAGACACACATATAAATAACTATGCATTATTTTTCTTGAGAAGAAAAATAGAAAGGGAAATTAAAAAATAAAACTAATTTTCGTGGGAAACTTGTAGGAAATATGACTAGTGTACAACTGATTCATGTCTATTATTTATTACTCTGTAAGTGTAAAATGGAGCACTTAACAAAGTGCCTTGACTGCATCCATATGGGGCTTAGGTACGGTCAGATAATGAGGTGGCATTACTTTCTCATGTCCTCATTTGCATGAACGAGTAGATACAAAAGGTTGACAAATGTCCCATGATAAAGTTTCAGGCAATGGAAGTTCTGAATATAGAATGAAATTTAGAGTTGACCTGACTCAGTTCCTCTAGGAAAAGGTGGCTGGGTATTGGTTGAGAGATCTCTCACTAAAAGTCACTACAGTTTTGGGTACATGATTGTTGCTTGGGGATCCACTGCTTCCCAGCCACAATCTCCAGAAGGACTATTAAGTAGAAAGGATGATCTTGTACCATAGGAGTTGCCTCATAGGTTTTTGGCTGAGAGGTGCAGCGGGTCTGTACTGGGTCCAAAAATCAGGGTTGGGTGCATTCCCATGTCCTCTGGAAGCTTCAGCCACCACAGCTTAGTGGAGCTCAGAGAGGCTACTCTGGGGGAGCTTATGGGACTTCAAGGCTGTGGATGATCTTGATTTGGCTGGCTAATTCTTGACATATATAAGCCTCTCCAGTGATTCTAAGAACTTGAGGGAGAAGAACTCTGGAAAAACACAGGCTTCTAGCCATCCCAATTTAGTTATAACCCTCAGTGGTGCTGCATTGCATTTGTTGGTTAAGAAAGCAGCTCAGATTACCAATAAATAATTCAGTAATTCATAAATACACAGATATATAAGCAAACACAGATTTAGTTCTAAAAATAATTTAAATGAAATTACATGCTGGGAAATTTTCAAAACCACATCCTCTTAATCTCTTTTAAAAAGTATAGCCAAATTTATACCCTTGGTACTAATACTGCTTTTACTACCAGACATTATTATTAACCTGGAGGAGGTAGAAGAACAAGAGATGTGCCAACACAGACAGTAACTATAGTACAAGGTGTGTGATGGGGAGGACAGGGAAAGTGAGGTGAGTATGGATACAGCCAGCATCAACTATTAGTGTTAGAGTGTGGCTGCTTTTTATTCCCTTCTCAGTATCAGATATAACTTTCTAAAACCTACCCAGGCCTAGAAACATAAAAGGACAGGTAGAGGAATACAATTGAAAATTATGGGATGGACCTGAACAGGGTGCCCCCGGACTGATCCACTTGCACGTACCCCCCACAGCTTCTGCTGCTGGGCCACCACTCCTGGGCACCCCAGTGGGGCACCCCAGAACTGATCGACCCACATGATCCTGGCACCTCAGGCCCGGCGGCCTGAGAACTGCGAGAGGACTGTTAGTTGAGAGAGAATTACACTGGCATGGCGGTACCCCCGAGGAGAAGAGCAGAAGCCGCAGCAGTTAGAACAATAAGGCTCACACCCCTGAGGCTTTTCCAGACAGACACACCCTATCTCTCCAGGCAACCAGAGGAAGCCGGCATCTTCTCCAGTGGCAGCCACAGGCTGAACAGTTTGGGGAGGGTCTTCAAACAGTGCAAATTCAGCATGGGGTGGAATCAGCAGAAAAACTCCGGTAACCAGAATAACCAGAGTAGATCAAGTCCGCCAAGGAAGGATGGGGCAGATGCAATTGAAGATCCCATTTTTAAACAGATGGCTGAGATGACAGAAATTGAGTTCAGAATCTGGATGGCAAATAAGATTAACAGAATGGAGGAAAGGAGGGATTTAGAATTTCAAAATATTCAGAAGCTGTCTCAAGAATTCAATGATTTCAAAGATAAAATGACCAAAGATTTTGAAACACTGAGGCAAGAGGTTGCAGCTCTCAAAGATCAGAAAAATATGGTAGAATCCTTCAGTAACAGAATGGAGCAGGTGGAAGAAAGGATCTCTGACATTGAAGACAAAGCTTCTGAACATGCCCAAGTGCTCAAGGATGAAGAGAAATGGAGACCAAAAACAGATCACTTTCTCAGAGGACTCTAGGATAATTTGAAGAAAACTAATATTCAGCTTATAGGAATCCCTGAAGGTGATGAAGTTGCTTCACAAAGCACAGAGGCTCTTCTTCATGAAATTATGAAAGAGAACTTTCCAGACATGCCAAGAGATTCTTAAATTCAGATAGCAGACAGTTTCAGAACCCCAGTAGGTCTCAACCTAAACAAGACATCCCCCAGGCACATCATAATTAATTTCACTAAAGTTAATATGAAATAGAAAATTCTGAAAGCAGTTAGATGTAAGAAAACCATAACCTACAAGGGGAAGAATATTAGAATGACTGTAGATCTCTCTGCTGAAACCTATCAGGCTAGAAGAGGATGGTCACTGACCTTTAATCTCCTAAAAGAAAATAACTTTCAACCCAGGATCCTGTATCCAGCTAAACTGAGTTTCATTTATGATGGAGAAATTAAATACTTTAATGACATTCACATGTTGAAGAAATTTGCCATAACTAAACCAGTTCTTTAGGATATTCTCAGAGCTATCCTCCATAATGACCAGTGCAATACTCCACCACTTAAGTAAACTCACACAGAAAAATTTGACCAAACTCCAACTTCCATAGTGGCAAAAGGATTGAAGATGTCCACTGGACTTCTGAAAATTTTGATACCCAAAATTATACCAGGTTTATCAATACTCTCAATCAATGTGAATGGCTTAAATTGTCCTCTAAAGAGGCACAGGCTGGCTGACTGGATACAAAAACTCAGGCCAGATATCTGCTGCATATAAGAATCCCATCTTACCTTAAAAGACAAATATAGACTCAGGGTGAAGGGGTGATCATCTATATTCCAGGCAAATGGAAAGTAGAAAAAAGCAGATGTTGCAATTTTATTCACAGATACAATAGGCTTTAAACCAAAAAAGTAACTATGGATAAAGACAGACACTTTATATTGTTAAGGGTAATACTCAATACGATGAGATCTCAATTATTAATATTTATGCATCCAACCAGGATGCACCTCAATTTATAAGAGATCTCTAATAGGCATGAGCAACTTGATTTCTCCCAGCTTCATCATAGTCTGAGATTGTAATACTCTTTTGGCCATGCTGGATAGATCCTCCAACAAGAAGCTTAGCAAAGTAATTTTAGATTTAAACTTAACCATTCAGCATTTGGATTTCACAGACACTTACAGAACATTTCATCCTAACAAAACTGAATACACATTTTTCTCATCAGCTCATGGAACATACCTAAAGTTGACCACATCTTAGGTCACAAATCTAACCTCAGTAAATTAAAAAGAATAGAAATTATTCCTTGCCTTTTCTCAGACCATTATGGAATAAAAGTTGAACTTAGCAACAAGAGGAATTTGCAGAGTCATATAAAAACATGGAAGCTAAATAACTTTATGCTGAATGATAGGTAGGTCAGAGATGAGATCAAGAAGGAAATTATCAAATTTTTGGAACAAAACAATAATGAAGATATGAGTTATCAGAACCTCTGGGA